>NC_041221.1:142222834-142301126 GCF_002837175.3 Physeter macrocephalus | reverse complement strand
ATGTGGTATCTTCCCGGACTGGGGCACGAACCCGTGTCCCCTGCATCGGCAGGCGGACTCTCAACCACTGCGCCACCAGGGAAGCCCCTATTAGAGACTTTTAAAATCGGTTTCCCCAACCAAGTACCAGAAAAGTTAAGAGACTTGCCCAGAGCTCCAGAGTCTGGGAAAGGCAGACTTGGCCTTAGCTCTTCTAACTTCAAGTTCAGGGCTCTTTTCATTCTATCATTTTCCCTCTAAGCTAAAACTTGAGCTGGAATTTGAAGGATACTTAGGATTTTCCTAGGTTGAACAAATAAGCAAAATCTTTTTGGCTAGGAGGAAAAAGTAGAAGAAAGGACACAGAGATAGGTACATGCATGACATGGCCAATAGTCTAGGAAGCATCCATGAGACCTCCCAGCCTTCAAGGCAGGGCCAGCTCCATGGTGCAGTGACATGTCCAGTATATGTGACTCCTATGCCTGTGCTTGCATTAAAGCTCTGCTGTCAGTCTTAAAATTCCCAATACTAAGAACAAAGAGCCCCGTGTTTTCATTTTGGATTGAGCCCCACAAATTATGTAGCTACCCCTCGATCAAGTGTGTCATTTGTCCATTTTACCTTTTGAAGCTGTTCTTGCTCAGCTGAATACCTCTAAATTCTTACATTGTGGTCAATCTACACTTGATTAGTCTCTTATGGACACATAAGTTTTAGCATTTATCTTTGCAATTGAAGTGTGAGTTGCTTCACAGTACCTAAAAAGGCTAGTGCTAAGCACATAGCAGGCAGGTAATGCATGATTGATGTTGAATGAATCTATGCCTCCATCATGAGCCCACTGACATGAACAGTTTCACACTTACTTGTAATGGAACCATGTCTTTGGGTTAGCTTAAAAAAAAAAAAAAAAAGGAGGTACGGGACAAGAAGCACATCTGCCAAAACAATTCAAGAATGAGAATTGGAAAAGTGAATAAACCTGGTGTTCATGTGGACATCAGAGCACATAATAATGACAGTCTGCAGTGCCTCATAACATCAGCTAACATTGTTTAGGTGTGTATTATGTGCCATGGACTGTTTTATAATATTTTATATATATCAACTCATTTAATGTTTACAACAACCCTTTGAAGAAGATACTGTTATTGGTATTTTGCAAATGAAATTGAAGCACAGGGGGATTAAGTAAGTTGCTCAACATCATACTGCTAGGAAACACTGGAGCCAAGATCTGAACTCAAGCTGTCTGGTTCTCAAAAGTCCTGCCTTCAACCATTCTCCTCTTATACTTTAGGGGCCCATCTTATATAGAAGTCTCACATCTGGCCTTACCTCAGTACTATTAAGAGCTATGTATGTGTTAGCTATTATTAGTCTCCCTATAAAAATATAGGTGGGAGGTAGTGACAGTGTAATTTTAAACTTGCATTCAACTTGGGGCCTCTCTTTGGTCCTAGGTCTTTTTTTTTCCCCTTCTTTCTCTGTCCATGAAATAGATGTGATGAGTCAGCATTTGGGAGCAAGAAGTGCTCTAAACTATGTTTTCTTCTGGGGAGAGAACTCCGCGGCATGTGGTATCTTCCCGGACTGGGGCACGAACCCGTGTCCCCTGCATCGGCAGGCGGACTCTCAACCACTGCGCCACCAGGGAAGCCCCTATTAGAGACTTTTAAAATCGGTTTCCCCAACCAAGTACCAGAAAAGTTAAGAGACTTGCCCAGAGCTCCAGAGTCTGGGAAAGGCAGACTTGGCCTTAGCTCTTCTAACTTCAAGTTCAGGGCTCTTTTCATTCTATCATTTTCCCTCTAAGCTAAAACTTGAGCTGGAATTTGAAGGATACTTAGGATTTTCCTAGGTTGAACAAATAAGCAAAATCTTTTTGGCTAGGAGGAAAAAGTAGAAGAAAGGACACAGAGATAGGTACATGCATGACATGGCCAATAGTCTAGGAAGCATCCATGAGACCTCCCAGCCTTCAAGGCAGGGCCAGCTCCATGGTGCAGTGACATGTCCAGTATATGTGACTCCTATGCCTGTGCTTGCATTAAAGCTCTGCTGTCAGTCTTAAAATTCCCAATACTAAGAACAAAGAGCCCCGTGTTTTCATTTTGGATTGAGCCCCACAAATTATGTAGCTACCCCTCGATCAAGTGTGTCATTTGTCCATTTTACCTTTTGAAGCTGTTCTTGCTCAGCTGAATACCTCTAAATTCTTACATTGTGGTCAATCTACACTTGATTAGTCTCTTATGGACACATAAGTTTTAGCATTTATCTTTGCAATTGAAGTGTGAGTTGCTTCACAGTACCTAAAAAGGCTAGTGCTAAGCACATAGCAGGCAGGTAATGCATGATTGATGTTGAATGAATCTATGCCTCCATCATGAGCCCACTGACATGAACAGTTTCACACTTACTTGTAATGGAACCATGTCTTTGGGTTAGCTTAAAAAAAAAAAAAAAAAGGAGGTACGGGGACAAGAAGCACATCTGCCAAAACAATTCAAGAATGAGAATTGGAAAAGTGAATAAACCTGGTGTTCATGTGGACATCGGAGCACATAATAATGACAGTCTGCAGTGCCTCATAACATCAGCTAACATTGTTTAGGTGTGTATTATGTGCCATGGACTGTTTTATAATATTTTATATATATCAACTCATTTAATGTTTACAACAACCCTTTGAAGAAGATACTGTTATTGGTATTTTGCAAATGAAATTGAAGCACAGGGGGATTAAGTAAGTTGCTCAACATCATACTGCTAGGAAACACTGGAGCCAAGATCTGAACTCAAGCTGTCTGGTTCTCAAAAGTCCTGCCTTCAACCATTCTCCTCTTATACTTTAGGGACCCATCTTATATAGAAGTCTCACATCTGGCCTTACCTCAGTACTATTAAGAGCTATGTATGTGTTAGCTATTATTAGTCTCCCTATAAAAATATAGGTGGGAGGTAGTGACAGTGTAATTTTAAACTTGCATTCAACTTGGGGCCTCTCTTTGGTCCTAGGTCTTTTTTTTTCCCCTTCTTTCTCTGTCCATGAAATAGATGTGATGAGTCAGCATTTGGGAGCAAGAAGTGCTCTAAACTATGTTTTCTTCTGGGGAGAGAATTCAAAACCTTTATCAAATTCTCAGAAGGATCTGTGACCCCCAACACGTTAAAGTCACTGCTCCAAGGCCTTATGCTACTTTTCAGATGTAAATGCGTAAACTTTTGTTATCATACTTTGTTCATCCTTGTAATGCTGCAGATGCCAGATGGAAATTACAGAGGTCTCTATTTGAGGGATGTTTAATGTAATTATTTTCACTCTCTATTTATTCCATAAATATTTATGGAGTTTTAAAATATACTCAGACTTGCTTATAAGTTCAAGGTCCATCGAGCTCTTGAATTCAGCTTCTAGAATTTCTTCCTCTAGTATAGTGATGGCCAGGGTGTTATCCTTGTTTGCGCAGCACTTTGTATTTATGAAAATGTTTTCCCACGTGCTGAGCTAAGTTTACTATGTGATATGTCCTGTAGCTTCCAAAGGTGCCAATACTTAGAAATTTCCTTCCAAAGAAGGATAAAGAGCAGAATGTGGTGGTGTAGCAAGAAGATGATTAACGCTGATTCTCAGTGAGCATAAAGGCTGTCTTCCCAGACCTCTGCAGCCTTGGGTCAGCGGGGGATGATGCAGGCCCTTCTGCAGCTCTGCCCTGGCCCACCTCAGAGCAGAAAAATGGAGATGAGGAAGATGAAGAGGATCAAGGAGCTTGCTTATTTCAGTTTTACCCAGGGTTGGCCCCTGGGACTTTTTTTTTCCTTCCAGTTTTATTGAGATATAACTGACATACAGCACTGTATAAGTTTAAGGTGTACAGCACAATGATTTGACTTACATACATCATGGAATGATTTTCCCAGTAAGTTTAGTGCACATACGCCATCTCATACAGATACAAAATTAAAGAAATAGAAAAAAAATGTTTTGCTTGTGATGAGAACTCTAAGGATTACTCTTAACAACTTTTATATATAATGTACAGCAGGGTTAATTATATTGATCAGGTTGTACATCACATCTCTAGTACTTATTTATGTTATAAATGGGAATTTATACTTTTTGACTACCTTCATCCGATTCCCTCTCCCCCTACCTCTTGCCTCTGGTAACCACAAATCTGATATTTTTCCATAAGTTTGTCTGTATGTTTGGTTTCTTTTTTTTTTAATTTATTTTTTATTTTTATTTTATTTTGGCTGCATTGGGTCTTCGTTGCTGCGCACGGGCTTTCTCTAGTTGCGGCGAGCCGGGGCTACTCTTCATTGCGGTGCGCGGGCTTCTCATTGTGGTGGCTTCTCTTGTTACGGAGCACAGGCTCTAGGCATGTGGGCTTCAGTAGTTGTGGCACGTGGGCTCAGTAGTTGTGGCTCGTGGGCTCTAGAGCATAGGCTCAGTAGTTGTGGCACACGGGTCTAGTTGCTCCATGGCATGTGGGATCTCCCCGGACCAGGGCTCGACCCGTGTCCCCTGCACTGGCAGGTGGATTCTTAAGCACTGTGCCACCAAGGAAGCCCAGTATGCTTGGTTTCTTGTTTTTGAAGTATAATTGACCTACAACACTATGTTACTTCCTGCTACACAGCATAGTGATTTTTTTCTATATGTTTCAAAATGATCACCACCGTAAGTCTAGTTATGATCTGTCACTATACAAAGATATTACTTAGTTATTGACTATATTCTCCACACTGTACCTTTCATACCCAAGACTCTTATTTTGCAGCTGAAGTTTGTACCTCTTTAATCTCCCTCACCTATTCCTTTCCTCCCCCTAGCCCCCTCTCCTCTGGTAGCTACCTGTTTATTCTCTGTATCTATAACTCTGTTTCTGTTTTGTTTGTTTATTTGTTTTGTTTCTTTAGATTCCACATAGGAGTGAAATCATACAGTGTTTGTCTTTCTTTGTCTGACTTATTTCACTAAACATAATATCCTCTGGGTCTATCCATGTTGTTGCAGATGGCAAGATTTCATTGTTTTTATGGCTAATATTCCATTTTATACACACACACACACACACACACACACATACACCATATCTTTATTCATCTGTTGATGGGCAGTTGGGGTGGTTTCCATATCTTGGCTGTTGTAAATAATGCTGCAATGAACACAGAGGTGCATATATCTTTTCTAATTAGTGTTTTAGTTTTCCTCGGGTAAATATCCAGGAGTGAAATTGCTGGATCATATGGTAGTCCTGTTTTTAATTTTTCTGATGAATCTCCACACTGTTTTCCATAGTGGTTGCAGCAATTTACATTCCCACCAACAATACATGAGGGTTCCCTTTTCCCCATATCCCTGTGACTTTTAAAAGAGAGTAGTAATTTCTCCCCTTGATATTGCCCTTAAAGTACTGGGGAGTTAAGTCAACTTAATTGTCTAATAACTTTCTATTTACCCTCTTAAAAAAAAGTAGTAACCAGTATGTGCCAGGCACTTTACTAGGGCCAGATATAGTGCAGAGAACAAAAACACCCCTGTCTCCCTGAATATTATGTCCTCGTGTAATAATTAAAGCCAAAATATATACTGTCACGTAGCAACACAGGGGCTGGGGTTGCTGGTAGAGAGGGGTGCTATTTTACCTTATATAGAGTGGTCAAGAAAGACATCTCAGACATGTTGATTATGGAGCAACAGCTGAATGAGGTGAAGCTCTGAGCTATGCTGCTGACTGAAGGAAGGCCTCAGGCCAGTGGGAACAGCAGATGCACAGGTTCCGGGGTGGAAGTTTTCTTCCTGGTGTGTTTGGCAGACAATAAAGATGCCACTGTGTCTCTGTGTGGGGTGGAGGGAAGGAGGTTGAGACAGAGTTGGTGATGCTGCAGGTGAGAAGTGGAAAAAAAAAAAAAAAAAAATAGAGCTATAGCAAGGGCTAAACCTTGCCAGCATTTTAAAAGAGTTTTACTCTGAATGTGTAGGAAGCCAATAAAGGGCTTGGAGCAAAAAAGTGACATGACGTGATTTGCATTTAAAAAGCCTATTCTGCCTGCTGCACAGAAACTATTCTGTAGGGGGGCAAAGGAGGGATCACATACTCTTTAGAGTCTATTGAAACTATCATGATGAGATGCGTTGGTAGTTGGAGCGTGGTAGTAGCCGTGGAAGTGGTGAGGAGTGGTTGGATTCTGGATGCATTTTGAAGTTAGAGCTGGCAGGATTTGCTGATGGACTGGAAGAATGTAGGGAATGAGAGAGGAGTCAAGGAACAGGAGATGGAGTGGTTCTGGCGGGGGCGCCATTAGGGATTGAGCTGCCTGGTGGATATCAGGGAAATATCAGATCAGCTGTTGGTGTTATTAGCCTGGGAGTCAGTGGAGAGGTTTGTGCTCAGTATTCATTTAGGAGGTGTTTTTTTTTTTTTTTTAACATCTTTATTGGAGTATAATTGCTTTATAATGGTGTGTTAGTTTCTGTTGTATAACAAAGTGAATCAGCTATACATATACATATATCCCCATATCCCCTCCCTCTTGCGTCTCCCTCCCACCCTCCCTATCCCACCCCTCTAGGTGGTCACAAAGCACCGAGCTGATCTCTCTGTGCTATGCGGCTGCTTCCCACTAGCTATCTATTTTACATTTGGTAGTGTACATATGTCCGTGCCACTCTCTCACTTTGTCCCAGCTTACCCTTCCCCCTCCCCGTGTCCTCAAGTCCATTCTCTACATCTGTGTCTTTATTCCTGTCTTGCCCCTGGGTTCTTCATAACCATTTTTTTTATAGATTCCATATATATGTGTTAGCATATGGTATTTGTTTTCCTCTTTCTGACTTACTTTGCTCTGTCTGACAGACTCTAGGTCCATCCACCTCACTACAAATAACTCAATTTTGTTTCTTTTTATGGCTGAGTAATATTCCATTGTATATATGTGCCACATCTTCATTATCCATTCATCTGTCGATGGACACTTAGGTGGCTTCCATGTCCTGGCTATTGTAAATAGAGCTGCAATGAACATTGGGGTACATGACTCTTTTTGAATGATGGTTTTCTCAGAGTCTATGGCCAGTAGTGGGGATTGCTGGGTCATATGGTTTTATCATCAAGTGAGTGGCAAGCCATGAGATTGGACGAGGTCACCTCCTATGGGACTGTGGATAGAGAAATCTGAGAACTTTGAACTCTAGGTTGCTTGCAGAGGTCGAGGCAAGCAGTGAGGAATAGCAGCAAATGAGCTGGAGAAGGAGTGTGCATTGAGGTAACAGGAGAATCGAGAGAGGGTGCTACCTGGGAATCAGTGAAGAAAGTGTGTTTAGGAAGGAGGGAGCGCTCAGCTATACACACAAAACTGTTTTGCGTGCAGGTGTTAAAGGCAGTGCTGCATCTAATTCATTACGTCTTCAGAAATCACGCCACTGATCATGTGACCACACATTTCTACTCTCTGATCCAATCTAAAAGACTGTAATAGTTTTCAGCCGGATTCCTATAATTGTACCTTTAAATTTCTCCACCTTTAGTGGATGTAATAGAGTCCAGATACCCAGCTGTGAAAATTCCTTTTTTAGTAGTGACATCTGGTTATTTGGCTTCTTCTACTGGCTGGCATGGAAGCCATAGGTGTTGAACTAAACAGTTGGCTTATTAGGGCGGTAACTATACAGTGACTGAATTACATCTTTCTTGCTATCTGGTATGTATTATGTAGTATCATCTTAGCACTTTTAGAATCTTGATCTTTTATCATTTTATTAATTCAGCTTACTTTGGTAGTGTACATATGTCCGTGCCACTCTCTCACTTTGTCCCAGCTTACCCTTCCCCCTCCCCGTGTCCTCAAGTCCATTCTCTACATCTGTGTCTTTATTCCTGTCTTGCCCCTGGGTTCTTCATAACCATTTTTTTTATAGATTCCATATATATGTGTTAGCATATGGTATTTGTTTTCCTCTTTCTGACTTACTTTGCTCTGTCTGACAGACTCTAGGTCCATCCACCTCACTACAAATAACTCAATTTTGTTTCTTTTTATGGCTGAGTAATATTCCATTGTATATATGTGCCACATCTTCATTATCCATTCATCTGTCGATGGACACTTAGGTGGCTTCCATGTCCTGGCTATTGTAAATAGAGCTGCAATGAACATTGGGGTACATGACTCTTTTTGAATGATGGTTTTCTCAGAGTCTATGGCCAGTAGTGGGGATTGCTGGGTCATATGGTTTTATCATCAAGTGAGTGGCAAGCCATGAGATTGGACGAGGTCACCTCCTATGGGACTGTGGATAGAGAAATCTGAGAACTTTGAACTCTAGGTTGCTTGCAGAGGTCGAGGCAAGCAGTGAGGAATAGCAGCAAATGAGCTGGAGAAGGAGTGTGCATTGAGGTAACAGGAGAATCGAGAGAGGGTGCTACCTGGGAATCAGTGAAGAAAGTGTGTTTAGGAAGGAGGGAGCGCTCAGCTATACACACAAAACTGTTTTGCGTGCAGGTGTTAAAGGCAGTGCTGCATCTAATTCATTACGTCTTCAGAAATCACGCCACTGATCATGTGACCACACATTTCTACTCTCTGATCCAATCTAAAAGACTGTAATAGTTTTCAGCCGGATTCCTATAATTGTACCTTTAAATTTCTCCACCTTTAGTGGATGTAATAGAGTCCAGATACCCAGCTGTGAAAATTCCTTTTTTAGTAGTGACATCTGGTTATTTGGCTTCTTCTACTGGCTGGCATGGAAGCCATAGGTGTTGAACTAAACAGTTGGCTTATTAGGGCGGTAACTATACAGTGACTGAATTACATCTTTCTTGCTATCTGGTATGTATTATGTAGTATCATCTTAGCACTTTTAGAATCTTGATCTTTTATCATTTTATTAATTCAGCTTACTAGTTTTAGGGGGAAATGCAGATTGGGTTCAAATTTACTATTACATATATATGTACACGTGGGTATGTCTATATATTTTTTCATATTCAGTTTGTATTACTTTAAATAGTTGTGAGGTTCATCAGATTAAAGTTGCTTGGTTTGGTTTTAGTATTACAGTCTAATTCAAGTACTTGATAGATGAAAATTTTCCTTTGGAAGAATATGATAAAACTCATTTTGTGAGTGGAATAACACTTTTGGAATAGTTCCTCTATACTTGTGCTTTAGCCACTAGGCATGTGCGGTTATTGAGCCCTAAAAATGTGCCTTTTTTGAGAGGCGCTGTCAAGTGTAAAATGCACACCAGATTTTAAAAACTTGGCATTAAAAACAAAAGTGTACATATATAGTTAATTATTCTATATTCTATATATGTTGAAATCAATTTTTGACATATTGGATTAAATAAAATATTTTCATTTTAGTTTCAAAAAATTTAAGCATCATTAAAATTAATTTTATCTGTTTCTTTTCACTTGTTAATGTGGCAACTTGAAGAATTTACAAACAAAAATGTGTCTTGCATTGTATTACTTTGGGGTAGAGCTGTTCTGTGCATTTGATAGCATACACATTTACATCAGTGTCTCTCAATTTTCAGGTGTGCATAAAATGATTTTTGACCTTTTCAATACAAAGTTTCATCTAAAAAGTATTTCATAACATTCAAAAAAACCTTTAAAAAATTTTCTTACTACAAAAATGATACACGGGGACTTCCCTGGTGGTCCAGTGGTTAAGACTCCACGCTTCCACTGCAGGGGGCATGGGTTCAGTCCCTGGCTGGGGCGCTAAGATCCCACATGCTGGGCTGTGCAACCAAAAAAAAAAAAAAGACCTAAATTTTCTTTGACGAGAATAGGAACCACAAGGAAAACCACACATAACCACTGTTAAGTATTTTCATATATTCCTTTTGAGATACACACATTTTTTTGACCATAAAAGGGGACCAGTCCGTATATATTGTTTTTTGACTTTTTTAAACATGACATGAATATCTGTACTTGTCATTACATGCATTTAAGTTTTTCTGCACTAATATTAACCTGAGGGCTATATCATACTCCTAGAGGTAATAATGGTTTATGACAGCAGAGATTTTTTAATCTTTAATAACAGCTTTATTGAAACTTTTTTTTCCTCTTACAGTTTTATTGACACACAGCATTGTATAAGTTTCAGGTGTCCAGCATGATTTGTTGTACATCATGAAATGATTATCACAATAAGTTTAGTGAACATACATCATCTCATATAGATACAAAATTTTTAAAAAAACAGGAAAAAATTTTTCCTTGTAATGAGAATGCTTATGATTAACTCTTTTTAACAACTTTCATATATAACATACAACAGTGTCAATTATGTTTATCATATTGTACTTTTACATCGCTAGTACTTGTTTATCTTATAACTGGAAGTTTGTACCTTTTGAAACATCTTTCTAAAGTATTCAGTTCAGTGGGTTTTAGTATATTCAGAGTTGTGTGGCTATTGCCCTTAAGTAATTTTAGAATATTTTCATTATTCCAAAAGGAAATCCCAAACCCATAAGTAGTCACTCTTATTCCCCCATCTCAGCCCCTGGCAACTAATCTACTTTGTCTCTATGGATTTGCCCATTCTGAACATTTCACATAAACGGAGTCATACAATACATGGTCTTTTGTGACTGGCTTCTTTTGCTTAGTATAATGTTTTCAAGGTCCATCCATGTTGTAACATGTATCAGTACTTCATTACTATTTACAGCTGAATAATAATCCTTTATATAGATATATCACATTTTATTCATCCGTTTATCAGTTGATAAATATTTGGGTTATTTCCACTTTGGGGATATTATGAATAATGCTGCTTAGAATATTCATCTACAAGTTTTTGTGTGAATATGCGTTTTCAATTCTCTTGGGTGTATACCTAGAAGTGGAATTGTTGGGTCATATGGCAACTCTAACATTTTGAGGAACTGCCAAACTATTTGTGGTTGCACCATTATACAATCCCACAAGCAGTGTGAGGGTTCCAATTTCGCCACCTCCTCACCAACACAATAGGAGTGATTTTCAACTGAGAGGCTATTGATTTCTAAGAAGTACAGATCAGACTCTAGTGGTGGGTGGTTTGGAAAAAGACCTCTAAGTTTCTGTTGTGACCTTGACCCACCCAACAGACACACATACACAAACACACACACACACACACACACACAGAGCCAGGCTCCTATTTGTTTGACTTTGGTTATATTATTTCTCTCTACTAGCCTTAGTAAAACAGAGATAATTTACCTCATAGGGGCTGTTGTTAGAATTAAATGAGATAATGCTAGTGAAACCTTTTGCATAGTGCCTAGTATATAATAGATGCTCGATAAGCATTAGCTATTACTATTATATCAGTGGCTCAATAATTTCCCACTATATGTACACACCATAATTTGCCTAGACAATTCTATTGCTGGACACTTGGCTTGCCACCAATTTTTAATAATTATAGACAGTGCTCTGTGAAAATACCCTTATGGCTAAATTTTTGCCCACATCCATGATTATTTTCTTAGGATAAATTCTGTAAAGTGTTATTGCTTGGTACATTTTAAAGGAATTTGAAGACATTTCCCAATATATATTTCTTGTTTAAATTATACTGAAATTTTACTTTAAGACATTTCATCAGGTACTAGACAATAGCCCTTGAGCTTTGCTAAACTGGTTTCATAAATCCTCACTTTATACCTAACAAATATAATGCAAATACAAACTGTCTTGAGTAAGATGGTCTAAACTCTCTGAATTTAATTTAAATTTAAACCACTGAATGAGAAAAGGCTCTAAGATCTGGACTCTTCGATTTATGTATTTTTTCTGTCATGGCTTCAATATCCTAGCCTGACAAGTGCAAGGGAAGAGCTACTGATGAAACTAAGCACAATGGATGTTTTTGTTTTGCATTTAGGCAAATCAAGGGCAAAAGAAAGGTGACAATCGAGCTTAAGCAGTAGAAAAGAACTATTCATTGAGAGTGATCATGCACCTAACTTTCCTTATGTTGTCAGATCTAGGAGCCATGCAGGGGCCATCACTCACAGGTCCACTGTGGCAATTTCATAACCAGCCTGAAGGGGATCAAACAAAGGTATCAGGTTTCCTCTGAAGGCTGTGGGAATGTTTTATGGTAAAGGTAGGATTTTTTAAGAGTTATTTAAATTATGGCCAAAGTTTGATCAGATGGTGGAATGTTCTAGAATTTGACACAGCTTGGGAGACTTAGTATCGAGGAATTGAAAGGAACTTTGCACAGGTAACACATATAAGTAGAAAGCTATATCAGCAATTAATGTATTTCTACTGTTGTAGTGGTAAATGTTTAACAATCAGCTCTCCCACCCCCCAGCCCCACCCCCCCAAAAAAGCCAAAGCCCTGATTTACATAGGTTTTTTTTACCTCTATGATATAAATAACCCACCACGGCAGATTTCAGATTTTAAGCTAGCAACATGATGTCAACCCACAGCAGAGCTGGCAAAAAGATGTGTGTAATCGACAGAATCAGCTCTCAACAGCCAGCACATACCAGCTCCAGCATACCACTGTTTCTTTGCATAAATTGCTGGACTTGGATAATTGAGGGAATGTTGTACACAGTGAAATCCACTAGGTATCCAGAATCTAGAATTAATACAACATTTTGAAGGCAAGATGTTTTGTTTTCTTCTCCCAGGTTAAATGCCCACTCATGTGGTATTTATTACACGTTGTAACACGCACAATAAAGAATTGCAAACCTTGCTAGAAACTCAAGAGGTCATCCTCTGGGCAGTCAATGCAAACCACCTCAGAGAGACAGTTGTGCATTTGGGGCTGAATGATCCTAGAGAGGGATTCCATAGGCTTCCATGATAGACAAACGTGATTAGGTCTGTACTTACATAATGTGAAAATCAAGAAAGGATAATCCTAATGCCTTCCACTTGCACAGGACTTCGTGGCTTATAAAGGGCTTTCTGCAAGATGGTAAAATCTCTTATATCCAGTGTCTAGTGCTCGTTAAGACAGATTGCTAGGTGGTAAACTCAGGTTTCTAGGTCACTTGTGTTCACATGACTGACTTGTCGTGCATCTCTCCAATTCTCTGCCAGTGGAGACCTCATGAGCCACTACCAGGAGGCCAAAGCAACATTTTTGTGAGGTCTGGCTATGGGCCAAGCCTGTATTAAGCACTTTCTTTACAATGTCTCTGAAGCCACTCAACAACCCTATGAAGTAGTTCCTATTATTTTCTTCCAATGTTGCAAATACAGAGGCTAGAGATGTTAAATTACTTGCCAAAGGTCATGAAATTCATAAATGCCTGAGCTGGGACAAAAAATCAGGACTGTGTGACACCTAAAGCCTATATTAAGAATCTCTAGACTGGCTTAGGTCAAAGGTTTTAATAAAATTCTAGATATTTAATGTGCTAATTGGACAGCATGACCTGCAAGTAGTTTCCAATGTAGGCAGGGCTAACTTAACTGGGCTAGGGGTATGTGAGAGCATTGGGGGAACATAATAAAGGTGATGAAAAAAAGAATGTGTTCCCGTGCTGTCATGCTAGATTGTGTAACTTAAGAAGGCTGTGTATTTGTAATTGCCCTTTTCTGTGTAAAGCACAAGCCTGAATTAGGCCAGCCTTTCAGAGCATCCTCTGCTGCCCCTTTTGTAGCCTGTGGCCCCCTTTCCATAAATTGTAAATCAGATACTAAGTTCCATGATGGCAGAGATGACTGTACATCTTCAGCACTGATGTTGCTGAATCTTTAGTCCTATCCCAGTGGCTGTCATGGTAGGTACCTAAATATTTGTTCCATAGTGCTGGTGGTGATGATAGCAAATACTCAACAAGTGATTGCAATATATTCTTTCCAAGTATTATCTCATTTAATCCTCATAATAACTCCATTAACTTTTTTTTTCCTCCCTGATTTATAGATTAAAAAAAAACATGGGGCTTCCCTGGTGGCGCAGTGGTTGAGAGTCCGCCTGCCGATGCACGGGACACGGGTTCGTGCCCCGGTCCGGGAGGATCCCGCGTGCCGCGGAGCGGCTGGGCCCGTGAGCCGCGGCCGCTGAGCCTGTGCGTCCGGAGCCTGTGCTCCGCGACGGGAGAGGCCACGGCAGTGAGAGGCCCGCATACCGAAAAAAAAAAAAAACAAAAACAAAAAAAAACATGGCTTGGGAGATCTTGTAACTTGCTCAAGGACATAATAATAAGTGGCAGAAAATCAGCTTTGCTTGATATCGGAGTCTTGACACTTAACATTATGCTCTGGTCTGTTAATTTATAATGTATTTGTTGTATCTCTAAGAAAACTCATATTACTAAAATCAGATGATAGAATTTCAGTTCTGTGAAGAAAGGGACTCTGTTTTAACTGTATCCCAGCACCTACAATAATTCTTGTCATATATTAAGTGCTCAGTAAATATTTTTGGTGCATATGCATGCAGGAATGGGTAGGACAGTTATTTCAATAGGAATAGGAGTTACAAGCTAGAAATTTACTGGCTTACAACACACTTTGTTGTTGGGTTTTGGGGGGCAAGAATTGAAATAAAGGTAGAGCTTTAAAACCTGAATATCACTGAACAAATTCAGTAATTTACTCATTCATCTACAAAACATTTATCTCCATTCAGTAAATATAATTGAGCATCTACTAAGTGCCAGACTCTTAGTAGCAGAGATATAGTGGAATGGTTGACAATTATAAGGAAACAAATATTACAAAAGGCAAATGTTCCATGAAGAAGCAAAAAAAAGATGTTAAGACAAAATACCAGGGGCAAGGACTAAGGGGAGGCCAGGGAATGCCTCAGTGAAGTAGGGACAGTTCAGCTGTGATGCTGAAGAATGCCAGGAACACGAGGAAGGGTCACAGGGAATGAATGGCATGTGCAAATGCCAAAAGCTTTTGGAAAGAACTTGACACACTGGAGGAACAGAAAGAAGGTCAGAGAGTCTTCTTAGAAACGGCCTGTGTAGTCCTCTTACAACTGCAGGATTGCACAGGGCTTCCTTCACTCCCTGACCTCCTTTACTGCACATCGTTGTGTTAAGGAACAAAGCCAACAGCTGTATTTTTCTTGGTTTTGGTTGGAGGGGATGGTTCCCCACTGCCCACAGCAGAAAAGAGTGGTTCACAAAATAGAAACCTTGGAATCTACTTAATCTACTTAAGAGTAGAGAGCCATCTAACTTGCCTTCTCACAACTTGTGTCTTAGGAAAACATTGCCTATACTGCTGCATAAAATAAATGCAGGAAGAATTTTGTAGGAAACAGGAAAGGGAAAATTTAGTAAACCCAGAGGCTTGTTCTCTGGAGGGGACATTTCTCCCATTGCTTACAGTGGAAAATTCTTCAAGCACAGCCTGGCTAACGAGACTGGGCCTTCCTGATTCATCTTGCAACTCTGTTCCAATCTAGCCCACGTTCTAGAAAGATATGGATGAGAATATCCCAGATACTACTCCAAGGTCTCCAGTGGCAACGTAAGGTCATTTCAACTCAGAGCAAGATGTCTTCTCACCACTTCAAGCTGAACTTAGCTTTTCTCCCCTTTCCTCTTCCCCCACCCCCTTATGCCTACCTGCAAGAGAAGCTGGGCTTTGTAACTACAGAGGAGCTGGCCTCTGGAGCCTTGGTGATGGATACAGCTCATCATGTGAAGAACCAGCCATGGCAACTGGAGCTGAAGTGGATTAAATCAATTTGCACCAGTCTTCATCTGTTCCTGGAATTTCATATGTGAATTTGGCACAGATAGTCAAACAAGTAGGAAAGACTTAACCAACAGATGAGAATAAAAATGGAATCTACTGTAAGATGAACTTCCCCGCCCCAAATTATATCAAAGAATATTTCTCCTCTCTTCTCCCAGAGATGTGCGGTTGCTTTCTGGAGATGAGGACAATGCCATTTTCCACCTGCCAGAAGCATCTATTCTTCATGGAAATCTAATGGCAATTCCCAACCTCAGTTAAGGACTTGTTTTCCCATTTTTTTTTTTGACTTCAAATACTTTCTAAATTGTGTTAGGCGAAGCATTGTATGTCTATAATTAACTCAAAGGTCCCTGTGGGCTCATCCAGCTAAACTGGTGGAGTTTAACTGAGCAAAACATTCGCTGATGTCTCTCCCGACGCCTCTCCCTGCAGTGACACCCAGTGAAATGAATGCCTTCTGCAAGGGGAAATCGGGGACATTTCTTTTCCAAACTGGCTTTCTAGTGATTTGGGTTGCTTCAGAAATGATTGTAGTTGTTTCATAACAATAACGATCTCATTTTCTTTCAAATATGGAACTTGCGATTTGCGATTCGGGAAAAATTGGGGTTGCGGTGGGATTCTGTATTTTCCTCCTAGTTGAAGTAGGTAGATAGGCCTCTTTCTGGTATTCACTGGATCTTTGAAATTCCCTCAGGGAAGCAGTGGCGCTCTGCTGGCACAGGGCTCCAAGGCGCAGGGCTCCGCTGTACCTTTCACGTGGAGAGCAAATGTCAGCGGTTCCTGCAGTGCTGTGTCTTCACAAGCAAAACCCGCAGGGGGGCCTGGAGCTGTTTGTCCAAAACTAAGTGCAAAGGGCTAGGGAACGTGGACTTTTTCAGACTGACTATGTTGACAAGATTCATAACTCAGCCCTCTTCTTCCCTCTGCCAGTGTAGACGCAGACGCCTACAGGTGGAAGAGGTTTTTGACTCTGTTTGAAAGGGAGAAGTCAGGTGTGATCCGCAGAAAAGTTCTGGCCCCAGCTCCCCGATCTATTCCTAGCGCAGAGAGGGCTTAAGCTAGGCTATGAGCATTCTCTCCTCTCTGTGCGAGGCTTCGCTCCCCAGGCCTCGCCCTTGAACTTCATCCAGAGACCACATGCATTATGGAAGGGTGAGCAAAAGGGACCGGTATGTAGACTTCCTGCCTACGCAAGGGAACCTACTTCTCTTTGCGGTCCTGAAGCACAGGTGTCCGGAGAAAGGCAGCGAGCTAGGGACTCTGGGTGCTGGAGTAAACGCCGCCCTGAGCTGCGTGGCGCTAGGGGGAGGGAGGTTGGAAGAGCGCGTCTACGCTTTTCACGTCAACCTGCAAGCTAGCTGCTCGCTGCCCAGGTGCGGGTTCGCGGCTGCGTGCGCCCCACTGCAGCAGAGAGCAGCCGCAGCCTCGGCCTCGGCCACCACAGCTGCTGGGGAAGAGTCCTGGGGCTGCTGACGCGGTTGGGAGGAGCCTCGCCTTTAATGCACCAGCCGCCTCCAGCCTCCTCCTGCAGCAGCGGCAGCTGCGAGTGCGCGCGTGTGGGTGTGAGGGTGAGTGCGCTGGCGCCGGCTGCAGCGCCCTGCCCGGCTCCCCGCCGGCTGCCGAGCCCCCGCCAGCTCGAGCCGCCCTCCCGTGGGACCAGCACCCTCATCCGGGCCGGGCCCGCCTGAATCCTGACCCTGCCATCTCGCCGCTGCAGCTCGGGTCCAGAAAGGCACCATTTTGTCGCGGCTGCCCGCTCTCCCAGGGGGAGGAGGGATCTTTTTTGCATTTCGGAGCGGCTGCCAACGAGGGGAACCTGTTGGGCATCTCCCCAGCCCCGCTTGTGAGCGCCTCCGGGGCGGCGGGCGGGACCAGACCCCTCGGGGCACGGCGCATCTTGGCACCCGGACGCAGCGGAGGCAGGCGCAGCATCCTCACCGGGAATTGGAGCTGGAGTGAGCGCACCGCGGGAGGAGCCGCCGCAGCCTCGGAGATCCCGGGCGGAGGAGGTGACAGCTCCATTGCCGGGTTTTTATTTTTTTTCTCTCTCCGCCTCCCCGTCTCCTCCTCAGGCTCGGACCATGGTGCAGTCCCACTGGCTCCCCTGCCCCCCTCTCCTGTGAGACTGGCTGCGGGGAGGGATCATGGATACTTGTCTGCCGGCTTCTGGTTCCCACGCAAGTAAGCCTGCTGTCAATGGAGGAGGACATTGATACCCGCAAAATCAACAACAGTTTCCTGCGCGACCACAGCTATGCGACCGAAGGTAACGCCAGCCCCGCCGCATTCCGCCGCTGGGGAAGGGCGCAAGTTGCGGATCGCTGAGCTCCGCGGGCAGCCGGGCGAGTAGCGGCGGAGACTCCTGCGGGCCCCGGGGCTGGGGCGGGGGCTCGGCTCGCAGGGGCAGCTGCCGGTGCGCCCCACATCCATCCGGGCTCCGCGAGGCGAGCCGGGCGTTCAGCAGCAGGTGGACCCGGCGCCCACGGGAGTTAAAATGGCCCTCGGGGATGAGGTTTTTCAGGGTGGGGCTCCCGGCTGGAAAAATGACCCCCCAAAGGCAGATGACCCCTTCCCCGAATATGTATGCAGGGGTCGGGGTGAGGGGAGAGATAAGAAGCAAGGGGGCCCGAGAGGACCGTGGGTCCTCCCCTGTCTGAGCGGAATGATGTGTCTCTCAGTGACTGCAAGGGTGGGCATGGTTTCATTTCCTGCCCGTTCATCTCTCCGGCCGGGTTACCTGCTTAGACAATCAAAAGCCCAAAAGGCCCGTTGAAAAAGGGCGAACCCCTCTCCCCTTGGAAGTGCATTAGCAAGATATAAAAAGGTGGCTGGGGAAACAGTGCTGGGGCGGCGAGCGAACGAGTGTGACACGTGGGGCGAGCAATGCGATCAGTGGGGCCTTTAAAAATCACCATTATGAATTCTGCAGCAGTAGTTTCTGCTGAATCAACAGCCAGCAGAAAGCAAGAGGGTTCAGTAAGCTGGGCTTTGCCAAGAGGTGAAATTGTCGTGTCTCTCTCTCTCTCTCTCTCTCTCTCTCTCTCCCTCTCCCCACCCCCCCACCCCCAGCTTGTTCTGACATTAGCCTGAGTGAGGTGCAGGCAGGAAAGGAAAGTCAGCAGGTGGAATCTCATTTGCCTTTTGTGTGGGAATAGAGAGAGGAGGCTTTTTTTTTTTTTTTTTTTTTCAAATACCAAAACTTTTGCATTTTTGCTTTCATTTTCTACCTGTCAGGCTTTATCCTTAACCACTCCTATAAAGTGTTGCATTGTCACATTGTGATATCCACATGAGAAAATATGTGTGAAAGTGCTTTAGGAAAATGTAGCAAGGCATGTTAATTTAAGATTCTTCTTATTATTCTTGGGTGCTAAAATTTCTATAATATTTAATCAAATCAAGACTATTAGAGAAATGTGATGGGCGTGGTGGTAGTAAGAGTTCAAGTTCTGAAAGATAAAAAGACACACAATTTGGCGGTAAAGGTGGCATCTTCTATAAACATCCCTGGAAGTTTTAGATAGAAAGAATGCCCAGCGCTATGGAAAATACATGCTTCGTTCATCATCATTATTGGAGAGCATCACACCTAATGCGTCCATGGTGCTAGACAGATCAAGGAGAGCTTTATGAGCTCTGGCCTTCAGGAGCTTAGAAGTGGCTTTTAAGATGTTCAGCAGCCTGTCCCTGCCCCATACCGAGCACCATACTTGCTGATTCTTTTTACTTGCCTGGTGACAACGTGGTGGTAAGATGTTCTTCCCCATTCTTAGTGCTTTGTCACTGACTCACCAGGTAGAATATGATCAGCTCTGGGTCAGAGCCTATCATCCAAAAGAGAAGTTGGCTTTCGGGTCTATTGTCTTTGGGGGCACACCTTTTTTTTTTTTTTTTTTCTATTTGAGACAACAAAGATAGAGGGCTGCCTTCATGTTTTCTTCTGTATTGCATTATGCCTCCAAGCGCAGGCAAAGGAAACTTACTGAGCTGGGAAGATGGGGAAATTGAGGCCATGTGCGTAGCACTGTCATCTGTAGAATGAAGAAATGAGTTAAACACGGCATTCCTTACCGCTTTCAGGGCCCTAGATACTACCTAATCTTTGTTCCTATTTGATGACATTTTTGTAAACTCTGGTTCTGAATAAAATATCTGGGTTCATATAGTCTGAAATGAGGCATGAGTTTATAGCAAAGAACTTTCTAAAATTTTTCCAAGTCAGCCTCTTGGATTCCCTCCCCCCACCCCCCAACTGCCACCACATTGAAAATTTAAACAAACCTTTATTTCACAGTATGCTTCCAGGTTTCTTTACCTGATCTTAGTGAAGGTCTGGGAAGAAAAAAAAAAAAAAGGAACTTAGATCATGTAAATTGCCTTTTTACATGCAATCCCTAATTGCATTTTAGGGAACATTGACCTGGCCAGAGGGGGAAGTGTCCTTCTGATGATGAATACCTTCAAAGTGCTAGTACACCTTGAAGGAACCCCACTAGATCAAAATATTCTTTGTTAAAATCGTCTTCATTGGGGGCTTGCCACAGAGTTCTCTTCCCTTTATTAACTTAAACCCACCTTCTGGGGAATTAATTTCTAGGTCCTTCTATAGACTTTGCTTTTCTTTTTGCCTCCTTTGATATTTCTGCATTTTCCTCCCTTGCCCAGATATGGCAGATTTTTTTTTTTTCTGCAAAATCTCCTTCGCATTTATCTCTGAATTTTTCTCCCCTTTGCTCGGATCATTCCACACTGCAGTATTCTATTTAAAGCTGGAAGGTTTTTGCTGTGTAGTTAGTGTGAAGGACTCTTAGCTCAATCTGCATTGTAAGTGGTATCTGCAGGCAAGTTCATCCGGGTAAGAGCAATGCAGATGCTAAAGGACACTTTTTCCCAAGCTCCTCCCTCTCTCTCTCTCTCTGATGGGAAAAGAATGCATGACGTGCATTTATTAAAAACATTTCTTATAACTTTTATTCTGAGTATTAAGTTACCACCCTCCCCTACGTTTTCCTATCTTTTCCTCCCTTTCTTAAAGTTACTATCTTTGAGTATCTTTTCTTTTCCAAGTCCTGTACTGAGGTTTCTGTAAGTAGCATTTTAATATGTCCATCCCCTGCTAAGTGGATCTTGTTATTTCCATTTTCAAATAAGGAAACTGAGCAACTGAGGCCCAGGGATGATACTAATTTGTCAAGGTCACACAGTCAGGGGAAAAGCTTGTCTTCAAACTCAAGACTGGCTGACATACTCTTCTACTAGGAAATTCTACACTGCTTCATTTTTCTTTAACTATTAGTTCCTGTTATGGGGAAGATCACAGTGGTTTACCTTTGTGTGTAAGCGGTGTTCCCATCTGAGGAAAAATTCTCTGCAGGGATCATTTGAAAGTGTGTGTTTGGGTTTAAATACCTGAGGAAAAGCATCGGTAGGGTTGGCTTTCTATATTTTCAGACTTGTTAGAACCAACTAAAACCCCCTCTCCATTAGAGCAGTCTGAGAGTTTTCTGGATTAATCTTTCTACCCTCATATGGGGCACAGTCAGAATAAATATTCTGCGTAGGTGGACTTTACAGGAATGGCAATCTGGTTAGAAGAGGAAGTCAGAGAACTTATTGTTTAAAAATAACTATTCTGTTCTCAGTTTCCTTAGCTTTAAAATGGGAATAACATTAGAACCTATGCCACAGGAAAAAAGAATATCTAATGCAGGAAAAGCACTCAACACAGTGCCTATTACAAAGCCAGTCCTCGATAAATGCCCTCAATACATTTTAGCAATTGTTAGTATTACTTAAACTGCATTTGCATTGCAAGCACCCTGGTTTTCCTTGGATTGTTGTTGATTTGGGATGATCTTGAGGGAAGGGCTAGTGGAAATGGGAGAGAAGTCCCTGAGACCCGCCACAGTCTCTTTCTTGACTCAGCCACTAGCCATGGATCTTGCCACTTGGCAATCTGCCTTAATGTACTTGCTGGTTATATTCTGGCAGTGAGTAAGTTCCATCTTCTCTTAGAGGCCTTAAAAAACCCATACTGCTTGTACATATTAAAAGAAGAACAAATTCACTTTGTCTCCATGTATTGTTATTATATTAATATGATATTATTATTATGTAACTACTGATTCCTTCTGCTTTTAATTCCTTCAACAACTATTAACTAACCTTCTGTGGGGGTGATTCTGCATGCTCCGGTACAGACATTGTGTCTGTTCTCATGGAGCTTTTGGGCTGGTGGAGAAAGTAGACATTAAACAAATGATTTTGCAAAAAAAATACATAGCTACCAGTTGTGACAAGCGATATTCAGGAAAAGCACAGGACGCCTTGAGATTATGTGTAAGGCAGAAAGGGGAATCTAATTTAGACTGGGGGTTCAGTGACTGCCTCTCAGACAGAGTTGAAGCTGAAAACCGAAGGATGAGTCAGGAATTAACAAGAGCTGCAGACATTTCAGGTAGAAGGGGCAATAGGTCCAAAGCACAGAGATATAAAATAGTCTGACAGATTCGAAGAATGAGGAGATGCCTAGGGTTGAGTGTAGGGAACAAGAAGAGTGACAAAAATGAGACTGGAACCTACAGTTTACTTTGGAATGGACCAAAACCAAGAAAAATTAATACTAGGAGAGAAGGATGGATAAATGGATAGATAGCTGATAAAGCAAGTATAAAATGTTAATGGTAGAATCCAGGTGGTCGGTCAATGTATATTCACTGTAATTTTTTTTTTCAACTTGACTATTTGTTTGAAAATGTTTGTAATAAAATGTTACAAAAAAGAAACTGGAGAGGTATTTAGGGACTGGATCATGTTGAGCGTTGTTGGCCTTAAGGAGTTTGGACCTTATCCAAATGTGGATCGAAAGCCATTAAAGGATTTTGATCAGGGAGAAATACGATCAGGTTTGTTTTTTCAAAACTCAGGCTGGTTGCTATGTAGGGTGGGGTCAGAGGGCTGGGTAGGAAGTGAATAAGGGTGAAAGCAGGGGGATAGTTAGGCCACGGGTGTCCCCTAGGATGGTGGCAGCAATAGAGGTGAAGAGAATTGGACGGATTAGAGATACATTGTAGGAGAAGAATGGATAGGGCTAAGGTGGTGTGATAAACTGGGTGGAGATGGAGAAGCAGATGGAGATGGTGTCAAGGATGACCTCCCAGGATTTTGCCATGAGAATGGATGCATAGTGCGGCTTTCCACTGAAACTGGAGTCATCTAGCCTCACGGTGAGACTCTCAAGTAAGCAGTTGGATATCTGGGTCTGAAGCTTAGAAGAAAGATCTGGACTAGATTATAATTTGGGGTGTCACGGCTATATTAAAGGTACTTAAAAGCATGTGAATAGATGAGATGCCTAGGAGAAGAGCACTGCAGGGCAGAATTTGAGCCAATGAGTGAAAAATTACAAGGAAACTGATCTTGGCTCCGTATAAAGAAATTGTACCAGGACAGAATACCTTGGTGTAAGCATAATTAACCGCACACTTAAATTATACCAATAATGCTATATGGCCATTTTTGAGCAATGTGATAGAATAAGAAGAGGCCAGTCTTGAGTTAATTGAGTTCAGAGGGTCTCCAAACTTGAGATCTGTGTGATCTGTGAAACGTTACAGCTTCTTAGGGGCATGAGAATAAAAGAAAGTGAAATTCCCTGCTTCCTCCCCTCCCCCCATCCATCCCACACATGCTCAAGAAAGAGGGAAGCTATGATGAGTAAAACTAGGAAGGTACATGAAAATGACTTTTGATATGAAAGTGCTGGAAAGGCATCAGAAAAATAAAAGGAGGTAGTGTCATGTTGGAGAGCTGCCCTGTAGTTCCTTAAGTTGCTTTGGTATTTTTATGTAAATGCCAGATCAGAATAGTATTTCCAATGCATATGGATGACTGTTTGAGTTCTCTGCTAGTCTCAGAAAAATCTGAAATGGAAGGTGGGAACAAGCAGCCTTATACTATTATAAATGACCTTTCCGGGGGATAGGAAATGTTCCACTACTAAACATAATAACCAGAATGCATTGAAAATCACTAGCAAGTATTCATTATTAGCATCCAGGTCCCCAGGGGCGATCCCAAGCCCTTTATGAGGGCTGGTCAGAAACGTACCAATGAACCTGGGGTGAATAATATTAGGCCAGTCCTGTCAAAATATTGGTATGCTCAATGAAAAGAGCACAGCTGTAGACTGACATTCCTCGATTCTAGCATTTGCATTTACGAAGAAACTAAGGGCCCAATTTAGACGCTTAGATGAGGGAGGAGAACTAAGGTTTCCCGAGTACTGTCTGTATCCCAGGCATTTTCCTAGGTGTTTCTCATGTGTTTACTCATTTAATCTCCTTCAACAACTCTGAGGGAATGGTTGCGTTAGATGCATTTTTCAGAATAAGAAATTGCAAGGTTTGGAGAAGCAAAGAAACTTGTATAAGGTCACATACTTGTAAGTGGCAGACCCAGATTGGAACCAATGACCGCCTGGATTCTAGGCAAGAGTTCTTTGCCCACCCCTGCTGCTGCTTGTCTGGATTTTAGAGGGAAAAAAAATTCAGGTTGTGTTCAGTGCTCCGCATGCATCCCCATGGTGCCCATTCAGTGCTACTCAGTTCACCCGGTTCATCTCATCCCAGTAAGACAGTGCACAAATCTAGGCTTTCCTCTTTTTCCCACAGGGAGGGAGCTGAATTCCCCCAGTTGGCGCTGGAATCCTTAGCTGAGTTAATCCTGTAGATTTATTCTACTCTATCTATAATAAGAAAAGAAGGAAAATATTTATGGAATTGAACAGTCAAACTATGAAAATTAGCTGGGTTTTTATAGCCTTCTCCATGTCCCTCGCCCCCAGCCTGGGACACTCACAATGAAGTTCCCACTGGGCCATCCAGGCACCCATTGTCCAGAGTTGATGGCAACTCATATAGTTTCCTGGGCAGAGCAGAAGGGATGGGCCAGAGGCAGCTGGATGATGGCTGATGTCCTTTTGCATCAGGGGTGGTGTCTGAGAACTCATTTTGGCCAAAGCACCTCTCCAGTAGTGCTCTACCCATCTCCCATTAAAACGATATTTGCTTTCATCTCCAAACTTCATTCTTACCACCAAATTTCCTTCTGTTGCCTTTCCAGTAGAACGCTAGAATGAGGCTGAAAATCAGCTCTGACCTGACAAACCAGTTCTGACATAACTATCCCATTGGAAGCACAGATTCTTTTCACAAGACCACTAGGAGTTTTGTCGTAAATCCAGGACTCCTTGGATTCTTATGCTCCAAGTTCACTATGGGAATAGTGGTAAGTGGTCATAATAGGATATGTATCTGTGAAATCCATGGACAGCTAATTAGTATTCATGGTTTCTTTGGAGAAAGGATCATTGTGGGTAATGGAAAAGGATGGCCATGTAGAGGGGTAAGTCAGACTGTCAGTTCTGTTCTTTGGAGGAAAGAGACCTGATTGATTCCAGCAAATGAAAAGAAATGAAGGGGCAAGAAGATGCATGGAGTCTAAGGGTCTAGAGGGGCCTCTGCAGGCAGGATTTTAACGTGAGAAAGATGAGGTCTACCAGAAGGAGTGTGCCAAAGAGTACCTTACCCATGAGATGATGTATTCTAGGCGTACTGGGCTTGACGCTGGGCGACTGACAGACTCCTCCATCATGCATGGCTGATTTCACAGCTTGAATCCATTAAGTAATGAACCCAAAGTAGTCACAGAATGGCAGGCCATCTCCTCCACTTAATGCAGGGGGCTCAGCTCTGTGACCCTCAACAGATGCACAAGGGTGCTGAGTGTGGAAAAGCTGTAAATGGCTCTAATGGGACATACTGCAGCAAGATGCTGAGCACTCCCAGGTGGTCTGAGAGGCAAAACCTGGATCCCTAAGTACAAAATATCACCAGGAAGCATTTTACCAAATAGGAGAGCTGAACAAGAAACTTGAGAGTAGCATTTGCTCATGT
The DNA here is from genome assembly GCF_002837175.3 of Physeter macrocephalus. Taxonomy (NCBI): domain Eukaryota; kingdom Metazoa; phylum Chordata; class Mammalia; order Artiodactyla; family Physeteridae; genus Physeter; species Physeter macrocephalus. The sequence goes on along the minus strand of NC_041221.1, from coordinate 142,275,460 downwards.
AACTTTGCAGAGGTCAAGTTGGGCCCAGGGACGCCCAGTTTAGGAGGTCTGTTGGTTCACAGCTGCTGTACTGTTGCCATTCATGTTCCTCTCTGCCTTTATGTCTATTTATAAGGCAAATAATGCAAAAATGCCTTCTTACTTGAAAAGCTTCAAGCATTATGGAAGTAGGTAAAGCAAAGCATGAATCACTCTCTATCCCCACACCCATCCCACTTCTTTGCCCAGAGTTGCCATCGTCAATAGTTGGTGGGCTTCCTTATAGACACCTTTCTATACATTTCCATACATTTAAATATACATGTACAGATACACATTAGGGGCGGGATTGTTTGTTTGTATAACTGAATGCATACTGCTTGTTTTATTTGCGCTTTGTTTTCTTGCCCATTCAATGACATATCTGAAAGACCTTTTTGTGTCAGGACACCTACGTCTGCCTTGTTCTTTTTAATGGCTGCATAGTGCCCTGTGGTATGACTGTACTGCAGTTTATTTAGCAGTTCCCTTGTGGCTAGATGGGAAACTGTTTCCGGCTTTTTACATTACATAAGATGCTGCAGTGATTATGCATATATATATGTTTTTGTTCAAACATTCTCCTTTAAAGCCGAGATACTGGTTCTCATTTCTTAGCAAAAGGGCAAGAAGGAATCTCTGATCCTTCATTTATTCTCTAAGTAACGTTGGATAAGTCATTTAACTTCATGAACTTGAACTTCCTAATGTAAGAAATACCTGGCATGCCTATGTATATGTGCACAGTACTGTGTATTCTAAAACCACTGTGGATTTGAGTGTTAATACAGAATAATGTTGATTACTAGCAGTTGTGGAGGGTTTGCTGTGTGCCATGAACCAAGTTTGGGCTTTAAAGTATCTTTCTCGTTGATACTGTCCTTATACCCCTTTAAGTGAAAAGTTGAAGCAGAATGAGATTACTTGTTCAAGGTCACCCAGCTGTGGGTAGCAGAACAGAAGTCACTTCCAGGTCTGTCCGTGTAGTATATAGACATGCCTGCTTAAAAAAAAAAAAAAAGTAATGTTGATGCAGAGAAAAGATTCTTCATTTTTCTAAAGAAATTCTCCTTTGAATCAATACCGATACACAGGGTGTAATTTTTATCAAGAATTTGAAAATGAACAGAGGGAAAATTGGAAGGCAATGCAGTCTTTATTGTAAGCAGTGATTTGGAATGCACATGAGAAGACCTGGGTGTTATTCCCAGTCCTGCCACCATAATTAGTCACTTTTATTCTCTGGGCTTTGATTTCCTAATCTACTAAAATGAGGTTGAAGATGGGGGAGGGGAGGCAAGCTCTCTATAGATTTTCCTGGCTCTAAGTTTCTGTGATGCACTGTATCTGTATTTGTGATCATCTAGGTTTGTTTTGTGTGTTCTGACATTGTAGTCAGGGGTGAACTTGTGGGACACAGATGTAGGCTTTAAATGGCCCCAGAACTCCAGGTCCGGCTGCATATACTGATGGGTCAGATCATCCTTCTGGCAAGAAGGCTCTGGTGCAGCCAAGAGGTGGAGGCAGAAAGGGAAGCGTCTCTGCCAAAAACTGCTGCAGACGGAGGAGCCAGTCTGTCTGGGCGGCCCATGACTTTGAGAGGAGCCATTTGGCAAAGTTCTTGGCAGGAGCTGCCTTGAAGCATGAATTCTGGAGACTGTCCTGGGCTGGAGTGAATCAGGGATGCAGCAAAGGTGGCTGGTGGAACAAATAACCATCTGGTGAGCAGGGCACTGCTCAACTTGCCGCACCGACAGGAAAGAGCAAGTGCCAATTGGTGAGGCTGAGCTTTCAGTGACATGATCTGACAGGCACAATAGACTGTCTCCCCTGCTGTTGTGTGCTCCATGGAGGGGGCTGTAAATCCCACATGAACCTTTTTCTTTTAGAAATCAGGAAGCCCCAGTTACTTCTACTATTGTAAATTAGGAAATAAAATTCACCAACTCCAACAAAATTGATTTTTGGATTTCTTGCCAGCTTGCTGTGGTGGTGGTGCTGGGAAGTGTGGTGAAATAGAAGTTCTTGCTCTCAAGCATCTTTCCATCCATTTGGGCAGATGATGCTCTGACCTTCTCAAAATGTACTTGATCATATAAGCCAGACTGTGTGAGTCTGTGCTGCGTTTGCCTCTCTGTTATCCCTGGGGGTCTGAGATGGTGGAATCAGGGCCTGCCTGGCTCAAGGCCCGCCCCCCACTCCAGCAGTACTAGTTCTGAGGCCTTGGACTAGTCACGCCATCTCTCTGATTATTTTTTTACCTATAAAATATGGCAGCGGCCGAGGCAACATGCACCTGGCTAACATAGTATTGTTTATACGTGAGCATTTAATAAATACAGAAGAATCCCTCTCACTCCATGCAGTTGGGACCAACAGTGGGTGATAAATTGGAAAAGTTAAGGCAGAGAATCATAACAATGATACACCTATTTTATTTTTTTAATTGAAGTATAGTTGATTTACAATGTTGTGTTAGTTTCAGGTGTACAGAAAAGTGATTCAGAGATATGTATATATTGTTTTTCAGCTTCTTTTCCCTTATAGGTTATTACTGAATGTTGAGTATAGTTCCTGATACACCTATTTTAAACAGCATTGCCTAATTTTGATGAAGAGCCTGTTGAAGAATCAAGGCTTAGTCTCTGAGTATGGAAATGCTGATGGGGACTTACATTTTTCTTGCACAAACCACACCCAGAATGACAAAGACCATGTCTGAGATTGGTTTCCTTGAGGTCGAGCGAGAGTATAGACCCCTGAGAACCAATCTTAACTACTGATCCTTCTAGATTTTTATGATTGTCCCCCATCTTTTCTCTCTCCCACATTTAATTGACAATTCTTGATCGTTTTTTGAAAGCATTAAACTTAGTTTTCATATCAAACAATCATTCTCTGCCTTTTCACACCATTCTTGTCATCACTTTCCATGATATTTAATTAAATGACAAGTATACGGGCATCAAGAGATTTGGGAGCCGACACAACGGACTCTCAGTAGACGTGCAGCTCAACCAAAAGAAACAGAAGTGAGCCGGTGGACCAGAGATGACCTTAATAAGTTAGCTGTGAATGGAGAGCAGGCTAGAGACCCACTTTACAGAGGGAATTGGAGACGTATTTTCATCCAATGAGTCAACTTCCTAGAGGTCTGTTAAAAGAGATTCTGTTGTAATTATGATAAGGAGGAAGAGCCATCATATACTTGAATGCATGTATGTCTGACACAGAAATGTATGTTCTTAAGAATAGATTTAGGACGTGGGTGGATCTAGAGTCTGTCATACAGAGTGAAGTAAGTCAGAAGGAGAAAAACAGATATTGTATATTAACGCATATATGTGGAACCTAGAAAAATGGTACAGATGAACTGCTTTGCAGGGCAGAAATAGAGACACAGATGTAGAGAACAAACGTATGGACACCAAAGGGGGAAAGTGGGGGGTGGTGGTGTGATGAACTGGGAGATTGGGATTGACATGTATGCACTAATATGTATAAAATGGATGACTAATAAGAACCTGCTGTATAAAAAATAAATAAAATTAAATTAAAAAATTAAAAAAAAACCGGATTTAGGTATATTACAATAATTTCTTTGTCACAAAGCTCTTGGAGATATACTTTGGATCCCATATTGCCCTAAGAATAACCTGATGGGATAAAAATCTGGTGTCATCTCTGCTTTTTACAAGTACGTAGATGCTCTAGAACAGGGTCTGTAAATTGTCCTGTAAAGGGCCAGATAGTAAATATTTTCATCTTTCCTGACCATACAGTCTATGTCCCACCTACTCAACTCTGCCATTGTAGCGTGTGGGCATGGCTGTATTCTAGCAAAACTCTATTTGCAAAATCAGGTGGTGGCCTGTGGACCATTGTTTGCTGACCCCTATTCAAAAAAAGTGTTTGGTACCCAATAAAGTTCAAAAAATGTTGATCTTCCAAGTGAGTGATTTTGGTAAGGGCTAGAGGGATGCTTACCTGAACAGGAACGGCTCAGTGGGGAAGGTGGGGTCTTGGTGGGATTCTGACAGGTGGAGCGGAGCGGCACAGGCATTCCTAATGGAGAGTGGAGTCTTGTGTGATCTTAGGAGGCAAAAGTAAGCAAGGAAGATGGTGTATTATTGAGCAAATGAGCTGGAGACTAGAGACGTAGCCGACTGTTTGATGCCCATTAGAACACTCATATACCACCACACATCTTCCAGGTGGTGTCCCCATAGCTGCTCACTCAGTGGTTACTTTAAAAATGTTTGTTATATACTAGGCACCACGCTAAAAAAAAAAACCCAGATATGCAATTAAAAAAAAAAACCAGACACATATTCTACTCTCATAGAGCTTGCATTCTACTGGAAAGATACACATTAAACACAAACATAAGAAGATGAATATAAATCTTGGTAAATGCTATGTAGGAAAAGAATAGAGGCTGTGAGAGAACAAAATATGAGCTCACTGATGAAAATTTGGACTGTAAAGAAAAGTGTAAAAAAGAAAATCATATTTACCTCTAGCTCTGAACATAATCTTTACAAACATTTCTTGATGTATTTTCTTCCAGGCTGCTGTGTGTGTGTGTGTGTGTGTGTGTGTGTGTGTGTGTGTGTGTGTGAGAGAGAGAGAGAGAGAGAGAGAGAGAGAGAAAGAGAGATGGATGAATAAAGGAATTATATGAAAAATATTATCATACCTATGTTTGTTTTGTTTGTTTTGGGCCCAAACACAATACTGTGAGCATTCTTCTGTAACATCCTATAGTTAAACCATAATTTTACCAATCACTCAATGCTGAAAGTTTGGATTATTTCCAGGATTTTGATGTAATATTTGTGTGATAAATGATTGCATGCATCTAAATCATCTCTCTGGTTATTTTCTTAGAACAAGTGTCTAAAGTCAAGATTACTGGGTTAAATGGTACAAACAATTAAGTTTCTAGATAATATCAATAAATTGCATTCTTAAAAAGTGGTACCAATGAGTGCCTTTGTAATTGCTATGGCTCTTTCCTACTTTTGTTTGGTCTGTGTTTTGCCTCTACTTCACATTGTCACACGTTTTCAGAGTGTTTAAGTTCATCCTAGAGAATGTACGTGGGGTGAAAATCAGAAAAAAAGTCATAAAGATATAATTAACGAGCTTTTATTTGATCCCGTGGCCCTTGTCCTTCCCCAGAGCTCCGGGTCCTCTTACCCTTCCTAGTGGGAAAACAAGCTCAGTGCTCAGCCTCCGCTATTAAATACATGGGTGAGTAGCTTGCTCTCTGGGATTTAGTTGCCCACCTACGTTAAATAAAATGACTTTCCTGGTTCCCGGGCATCAGTCGTAGATAAGTATATGGAACCTGGTGACCCAGAAATGTTAATTTTCTTCAAACTGTTGAGTAGGTAATTTCAAAGAATGATTGACCCAACATGACAACCAGTATGGTTGTTTAATGAGCTAGCCTCTTGTGGGGCTCAAATCTGACATTTCTGAAAGCTATGTTAACTTTTTCTTGTTAATACTATATGTGGTTGAATGCAGTTTGAACCTAGATAAATCTGGGAAAACTAGACTCTATCGTTGGCTCAAGATTTCCAGACATCTCTAATTTCCCTCCAAAAATTGAGAGCATGATTTGATGGAAATGAAAAGTAAAAATCTTATAAACTACCACTGGGATTACATTTTTAATGAGTGATTTTAGTCCAACAACCGTTGAACAACGCAGAGGTTAATTAGGTATAATTTATAGTCAGCCCTCTACACTCCCAGTTCTTCTGCATCCATGGATTCAACAAACCATGGACTTTGTGGTACTCAAGTATTTACTATTTAAAAAAATATCCGTGTTTAAGTGGACCCGTGTAGTTCAAACCCATGTTGTTCCAGAGTCAGCTGTGTGTTGGCTGTCTGTAGTTCGCCAGTCTTTGGGGATTATAGTTGGGAGTCCATCTGAAGTCTCAGTTCATTTGGCTTAAATATTTGGGGCACTTTTCTCCCTCAGAACTGTCTGGAGGTATTGCAGTAAGAATACCACATTCTTTGACTTTTTTTGTTTAAACTTTTATGAAGTATTAAATGATACACAGTTTGTGACCTAAGTGTTCAGTAGATAAATGATGCATGGCTGGCTGGCTGGCTGACTGGGTAGATGGATGGATGGATGGATGGATGGACAGTTCAATGGGTAAAGATTTGTGTGGTTAGTAGGTGATCCAGTTGCTTCCTCAGAGTTCTAAAAGTATTAAAACAGCTTCTGTAAACATTAAGTTTCAACGATGATTTGATATGGTAATGTTAAAACCTACCTCTCATCTCCTTTCTCTGCTGTCTGGGAGGCCAGGGCAGGCGGGATGGAGCGAAAGAGTATTGATTAGGGCAGCACAGATGCATGGGGATAGGCTTCCAGGAATTCATCAGTGGTTCTAGTTTAAAAGGAAAAGATATGACAGAAAGGAGAAGAGCTGCCGTGGGACCCTGAGCTTAACAGGAGAGTCTGGGACAGCTCAGTGCCTCCAATGTATGTCTCTTGCAATGATTAATATCTAATCCCACTCCAGATCTGTAGGATTAGCCTGGGTGAAATTAACATACCATGCTTTGGAAGTCAGAACTCTCTGGTTACTTCATAGGACACAGGAGGAAAGTTTTGGGTGCAGTTCCATTTGTGAACAAGGTGTATTTCCTTATGGGTTCTCTGACCCCTCACGGCATCAGAGATCAAAAACCTGCTAAGGTCTCCCCAGGACCTGAAGAACTGTGCACTGTGCTGAAAAATGCAAAGGGAGTCTGATTATCATATTGTACTTCTGCTGCCAACATGCTTACTCAGTCCCTAAGCTTTCTCAGCACAATTTGAGATGAAATTTTCCGATCAGAATTTTTCCTACAAGTGTAAGAAACTTGGATTTGAGCCCATTGTGCAGGCCAGGTCTTTTCTTTTTCCAGTTACTTGACAAGCAGGTTGTCTTTGAGTCACTCATATGGATGGCCTTAATCTAGACGTTGGCACATGCTGAAGAGGCAAAACACATTTTCCGCCTTTTGTTTGACCCTTTAAGAAGATTAGTCTGTTCACGATTTTCTCCTGTGCTTATAAGCCTTACTGTTTACTGCCTGTCCCTTCGTTTACCTGAGTCTCTCCCAACTGGACTTCAAACCACGCAGGCTGGCTTGTGCAGGGTCCTCACTACCCCAGGTCATTCCTGCTTCCCTGCTCCTATAAGTACCCTTTCCCCTTCCCTGGTACCTATGTGACCTGCCTCCAATCCAGATTTTCCCATGACATTTTTCTTGAATTCCTTGAATTATTTAATCATAACAACAATCCTGTGATGTATAGGTCTCATTCCCATTTCATGAATGAGAAAACTGAGGTCCAAGGTTAGACAGCCTGCCAGAAAGAGGCAGATGGAATGTTGTCTCCCCAACTGGAAAGAAATTCCCAGAACACAGTCATCACATCTTTACCCCTTTAGTTTATCCTAGAGAGGACAGTGTAGTGCTTGGTGTACAAGTGCTTAGTAAATGGTTTTTAAACTGGATTTGAGTTTGAGAGTAAATTGATTATGTCTCTGTAGTTAGGACAGCAGCCAGTTACATATTCTTTACGTGGGAGTTTGAACTTGGGGCTCCCTCTTCACATATTGAAGCCAGGTTCTCCTACGCCCACTAGGGTTTAAAGCTACAGGGGTGCTGTCAAAAGATGTGCTTTTTGCAATCACTTGGAAATCGTACCAGCTAATTAAGAGCATGAGCCATTATTTATTCGTTCATCCATTCATTTGTTTATGTGTTTGTTTTTTACTCTTTAACCATTCAGCAAGTATTCATTAAGCAACTGAAACCTTAGTCATGCCGTATGAGTTGGTATATGATAGCATCCAAATGAAAAAAGTATATAAAGGGTTATTAACATTGGTTATGGGGGAGAGGGGAGAAGTAAGCAAAGAAAAGACAATTCAAAATATTAAAGTTCACCACATCCATGATATATATAGTATGATTCCTCCTGTATGTGTGAATTGTGAGAATTCAACACAGAATGGTTATCAAAATATTAATGATGGTTACCTCAGGCTGATGGAACTTTTAGTAATTTTTACTGTTTATCTTTACATTTTCTAATGTATGACAGTTTTCAATAAGTATTGTGCACTGTTTACATACTAAAAATTGTAAAGCTGTTATTGGGGTGAAAAATAATTCATGGAGTGTCTATTATGTGCGAAGAACAGGCCTCTGGATATCAATGTAGTAAATATTCACCTGAGTTCTTCTTTTTACTTTGAAGTCACATTAATAATTCTTCAAATGAAAATCAGTTGGAACCCTGGAAGAGTAGTGAAAAGTGGACACTAGTAATTGTCACATTCTGTAACCAGAATTCCATTCAAGTTCTCGTACCTGTAGGTCTGGGTGAAAGGGCTTTGGCAATGAGCTTGGCCCTTAGGTTCAGAGCCCCTTTGGTCCTGTCTCTTGGCTTAAACGATAAGGGTAAGATGACACCTCTGAGTTCAACCAGTCATTCTATAATGGGGCGGGGGAAGGGTCTGGATGTGTCCGTTAAAATCAATTGCAGTGATGGAAAAGCCATCTAAGAAAAAACGTCCTAGAGCCCGTGGGTCAGCACCAGCCACTCTGCACATGAAGGATCTCACAGTCTGTATTTATTGACACAGAAGGTGGTTTTAATTACCCTGAAGGAATTTCTGGCATGTTTTGCCAAAGCCAGTCTTAAAATGTTTAATCAGTGGTTTAGTGACAACCAGACCCACTGGAGAGGCCTGCACTTGGGGGGACAGCTGGTTCAACGTGTAGTGTATTGCAGAGTGGCTGTTAGTAACAGAGCATAGGTATGTTTTATCAGAGAAGCAGAAGCAGGAAAATGAGATGATCTTGGCTTTGAAAAGTTTGGCATGTCTTATGTCTGAGAAACCTTGGTTTCCTTCCCAGTCATTGACCATGGTCTAAGCAACCTCTGTTTTGGGTATACTGAAGGTAAACTTTGGTAAGATGATCCAAAGCCAGAGTTTGAGTGACTAATCAAGCAATCAATCAGCTTTATAGCTTTACAACCAGCGACTTGAAAAAAAATGAATTTACCTTTCCAAATACAGGCCCAGGGAGAATTTAGACTTTTACCTGTTCATGATGATCACAAAATATTTTAAGAAAAGAGGTATAGTAGGAAAAGCAGGATGATGGTGTCACATCACAAGGCCATGTTAATCTATCAGATAACTTGAGGGGGAACCATAGCCCAAGGTAAATGTAAGGGCACCAAAGAAATTGTTTCCTTGATATTTTTACACAGCAGGTTCTTATTAGTTATCTATTTTATACATATTAGTGTATATATGTAAATCCCAATGTTTACTTGATGTTTCTCTCTTTGCTCTTGAATCTTTTGGTTGAATCCTCTCAGTGAGATGTAAAAACAATCAATAGTACTAAAATACTATCTTTTATTCATCTCTCCAGGTTTAACTCCAGATGGAGTTTCTTTTTTTCTCCCAGCATAAAAATGCCCTTTTTTCCTGTCTCCTGTCACTGCTGTCCCAAGCAATCTACATATAGGCTAATTTCTGCTCTGATGTAGACATGTGAGGGTGCATAACTTGGCACCTTGAAACCTGAATAGGAATCTAAAGGTGTCTTTGGCAAAATGAGCCCCCGTTTGTTGAGCTACGAAGAGTGTCTCTGTCATGTTTAGTGACATAATGGTTTGCCGATAATCCTTTGTGCTTGCGTGGAAGGGTTTCTCAGCCTATTTCATAGGAACATTCAGTGACCTAGGGATTTGCGAAGGTTATAGAGAAGTAAGGTCATTGGAAATGAATCCTTCTTAACCATCAAAACAACTGAGCAAATAGTTCCATGGGTGTTCTTGCTACAGCTGCTAATTATCAGTTTTAAACAGTCCTCTTCCTCTTACCTTTCAAATTAGTCTGTCAGTAAACCAACTTGGCTAACCAGGTTGATACACTGGCCGCCAAATTTTAGGCGAGGGAGGAGTTACATAAAATAATAATCCCATCTCATCTTCTGACAGGGTTTTATATTTCTGCAAAGTATTTCACAGCTCTTATCTACTATGCACAAAAAATTTGGAAAACAAGTTTTATTTTGTCTCATTTTCTCAGTGAGAAAACAGATCCAGTGGAGTTAAGCGGCTTGACCATGATCACGTAGCTGGTTTGTGGTGGAGACATGACTGAGGTCCAGAGATTCTGATTCTGAAAACAGAGCTCTTCCCATGATATTAGAGTACTAAATAAATTAACTTTCATTGAACTCTCAACTAGATGAAATCTTGCAGTTTTGGGAAAAGGTGTTCATTTTTGCTGACTCTCTCTGTGAGATGTTGGCCACCTACATCCTTAGCACAAGGTTCTTTGGGTAGGGCAACGTGGCATGTTACCCTCTGATTGTTGGGCTTAGGTATGGGATATGTCTTATTCCTAAGGTTGTTCATTGTTACTATTGCCAAATGGGCAGGTTTGGGGGCCGCTCTCCTAGCCAGTGGTGCAAGCCTCAAAGAGGTAGTGTTTGGTGATTATAAAGATATAGAGAAGTCAGTGAACTTAGTTCTGTTTCAAGACTGCGTACAGCACCCAGATATCTAACTCACAAATATCTGCCGTATGGAACAAGTAAGAAGATAGGTAAGGAAGACAATGAATTAATCATCACTGACACCATCCTTATCCCTGCAAACTTAATATAAGGGAAGGGAAGTTACATTTACTGAGTGGTTTTTACCTGCTCAGTACATATTTTGCTTCCTTTACATTTAATTATGTGAGCAGTGTATTCTTTATTAAGAAGATGGGCTCATTACTTAAATTCTCTAACTATAGTTACCCATATGTAAAATCATGACAGTGGTGACCACCTTCCATGGTGTTGTAAGGATTAAGTGAGATGGTAGTTGTACAATGGTTAATTCAGTACCTGACACAGATTGAACATTCATTAAATGGTTGTTTGATTGTTGGTTGTCTTTAGTATTTCTAGAAGCCTTACATGGTCCTAAGTGTTATTTGCACTGGGCCAAACATTCTTTCTGCCCTCCAAATCCCTAGAGTTCAGGATTATACTAAAAAGGTACGCTCAAAGGATTAAGAACCCTGACTCTGGAAACCACTGGCTTTGTTTCCTGACTCCATCACTTGCTAGTTCTATGACCTTGGGCAAGTTGTTGAACCTCTGTCAGCCCAGGTGCCTCCTCTTTAGAATGAGGATAACAATGCTTAACTTCCTAAGGTTGCTGTGAATATTAAATACTACGGTGTATATGATGTGCTCAGGACAGTGCCAGGTACATGGTATGTAATAATGGCTAAATAATGTTAGGTTGTCTTTTCACTGATATTAATTCAGTTATCTAACTATCCTGAAGCAAAATCATGACTGTCAAAAGATGGTTGTTTTGTTTACAAAACAGAGGAGAAGTAAGTTAATACCTCAACCTTAATTTTTGATGTAGTATCAGTTCTGGCTGGTGGTGATTGGTCCCTTTTAAATAATAAATATAATCTCGTATAATAAATGGAATCTTATGAGAATCTAAGCCAACTTCTGGTCTTTTCTGAATAAGAAATAAAGCATTAGGAAACAAAAATCCATTATCTACTCTAGGCACAATCAGTAGGATAGTTTTTAAAGGTAATAGCTTTGAGATATTAAAAAATTAATGATAATAGATTAATTATAAACCTCTCTTTCTATATTAGTAGTATGTCGAAGCTTCCTATTAAGCTTCCTATTATGGCTTAATTTCGTTGTTTTTGAAAGAACCTTGCTTTATTTTTAGTACTTTTTATATTGCCTTATTCGTAGATTCTGCCAGAGTATAATCTTATACCTGTGAGCACTTTGAGAGAAAGGGAGCCTCTTCTAATCAATGATTAGAAGTCAAATGACTTGCTCCTGTTTCTGAATAGTTCCAATTGCTTAAAAGTGGTTCTGTGTATCAGAGCAGTCTCTCTTTTTTACCCATTGCTTCTAGCACTACACTATGAAGCCTTACCTCAAAAGCTTGGTCCTGTGCACGTGACCCCTCTTCCTATAAAGATAGCTCTCCTCACCGCAGGCCTCCCCAAACTCCCTAGATGCCCGATGGCTGTTGTTTTCCACTCTAATGCTATTAGAATCACCTGAAGTGTTTGTTAAACACAAATTGCTGGGCTCCCCCAGAGTTTCTAATTTACTGGGTCTGGGATGGGGCCTGAAAGTTTGGTTTCTAATGGTTTCCCAGGTGATGCTGCTACTGCTGGTCCACAGCAACGCTTTGATAACCACTGCTCTTCAAAACCCGAAGGCGGCCCACTTGCTGTGGAGGAGGCTGAAGCACAGAGAGGTTTTGTAGTGTGGGTGGTGTGACCTCATTAGTCTGGACTTTGACAGGTCAGGGGCCACCTCACACAAAGATGCTAGAGAGGAATCTGGGGAGTGTGTAATGCACCTGTGTACGTTAACAAACGTGGAAGCTTCACTACCTTCTGGAGTCTGGATCTGAGCCCCGTGTTTGTCACAGAACCCAAGGGAGAACACAAGACAGAGAATAGTGGCACGGTAATGAAGCATGAATTATCCAGAGGAAAGCACCTATGGAAACAAAGGTATTAGTATTATTATTTATACCCACTCTTATTAATACAATAGCAACATGGAAGGGTTGACTAGTTCCCATTGCTTAAAAGTTGTTCTGTGGGCCCCCAATCCATTCATTCGCATTTGAAAAAAAAAGTGTAAATCGGAAACATCGCTGAACTTACTGTTCTCAGAACTAAGAACATGTTTTGATGACATGCGTTGGTTCACAGCAAAGACAAATAATAATTAGCCAAGAAACTACCAGGAGAGAGGGATTAGGCTAGATAAGAATAGACCCTACTTTATAGATGCTTAAGAGGTATGTAGAATAGGCTAGTGAACCAGACAGATACATTAACTGTTCTAACAGATAAAAGGGTTGGGGTCAGCAGGCGAAGACAGACAATATGGGCTTCTATACTGGAATCCCTTTCAGTATAACCCCTAAACAGTCCCACCTGATTTGGAGGAGGTAGCATGAAGACATCTGCTGGCTTGTTTTTATTTATTTCTTGAAACTGTACAGGGAGACTCTTTAGCTTTATAGCCTCCACATTTGGCTGTATTTTGGGGGCCCCGGAAAATAAAATTTAGTGCAAAGGAACAATATTTATTTTTATTTAAGAAATTAAATATTTATATTTAATTTTTTAATATTATAATAATTAAAAAATTATTATATATGGTCAGAAGATATATGGTCTGATCATATATTATATATGGTCAGAAGATAATGGGTTAGTCCTACATGTAAATAATATTATATTTTTCTTTAAGAAAAAAGAATCGTCAGAGATTTTCCCTTGAGGTGGAATTTGTAACAGAGGTAGGTAAGAACTCTGAGATGGAGCAAAGAGTAAGAGATTCAGAAGAGAAGAGCTCCTTTTGAGAGAAGGAATGGGGAAAGAAGAGTTTCCAAATAAATATTTATTATAGGGAAATGAAATGAAAAAAGGTGGTTAATGACTTAATGGGAGAAGAAAAAAAAGAGCAGATGTGTATATTTATATGTATGTATGTATGTTTATGCATGTTCTCCATCATTCTATGGATAAGGCTGTGTCAGGCATTGGTGTCCCAAAGGAATTATGCAACTTTAGCTTTATACATTTCTGTAGACCCCATACAGGTTATATTTCTTCATGCTGGCAATAGTCAAATAAGATAATGTATATCCATTGATGGATTTGTGTATCATCCGAACTAGAGTCATAAAAATTAAAATGTACACTTTTTTTTTTTTTTTTTTTTGCGTTACACGGACCTCTCACTGTTGTGGCCTCTCCCGTTGCGGAGCACAGGCTCCGGACGCGCAGGCACAGCGGCCACGGCTCATGGGCCCAGCCGCTCCGCGGCATGTGGGATCTTCCCGGACCGGGGCACGAACCCGCGTCCCCTGCATCAGCAGGCGGATTCGCAACCACTGCGCCACCAGGGAAGCCCAGGTTATATTTCTTAATGTGCTTTTTAAAATAAGATAATAGGAGAGCAGGGTTTGTTTTTAAATAATACCTTGCGGTGCTTGTGATGTGGAGTTCAGCTCTTTCCTTGCTATAGAAAAATTTACTTTTTTATGTCTGACTTATTTTAATAATGGGTTTATGTCTGTTATAATTTCAGTGTACTTTTCTTTCATTCCTGTCATCCAAGTCACATTTTCAATGCATTCTAATATGGTATTGATTGGAGGGCTGAGTTTTATTTGGTTTGTCCTCAGTGACAGTACTTTAATGAGGTAAGACTAGCTGGACTTTGAATGGATTTCCCTGGAGCTTCCAAATTTATGCCCTCTATACCTCCTCCAAGAGGGAGGGAGAGGGAAGGACTAAAGTATTTGGTCATGTTTTGCGGGTCTGCATCATGTCAGGCTCAAAATTTCCAAAAGTACTAAAGCTGCAAGTGAGAAAGAGACAGTTCAGAGTGAGAATTTTCAGTGCTTGCTTGGAGGAAGAAGAGCAAGGATGAATATTGGCTTTTCATCGTGTCTCATCAAGTCCAAATGTTTCTGAAAAATACCTTCAGAGTTAAAAGACGGTGCCCTTGGACTTCCCTGGTGGTCCAGTGGCTAAGACTCTGCGCTTCCAGTGCAGGGAGCCCGGGTTTGATTCCTGGTCAGGGAACTAAGATCCCACATGCCGTGGGGCATGGCCAAAAAAAAAAAAAAAAAGATGGTGCCCTTTTCAAAATGCTCAGGGATTGGTGACTGTAAGCACATGCATAGTTTGTGAATAAGCATGAGGTATGAAATGAATGAGTGAGTGTGTGTGTGTTTGTGTGTGTGTGTGTGTATTAACATCAGTGCCATTCGAGGCATTATTTTCACAAGTTAAGGTACTTTCTTCAGAAATGGACTCCATTAGAATTTGGTTAAGATTGCCTTGAGTTTTCAAAAAGAGGTGAAGATTATATAATAGCAGTATAAGGCATGAAGTCATGTGTTGCAATCTCTGATTGCCCACATTGTGCTCCAAGGAGAAGTAATACTTTAATATGTAGCAGCAGATTGGTATGAAAGGAGTCTGCCATTCATTCTTTTATTTACTAAGTATTTATTGAGCACTTACTATGTGCTGTGCTTTGTACCGGGGATGTGAAAGTATAGTATACATACCTGGACTCTTCTGTTAAGGAACTCATGCCCTAGTGGGGGACACACACAGGACAACAGGCAGTTATTATGTAGTCTGAGAAGTTCTGTGATGGGGGAAGGACAAGGGACTGTAAGATGATGGGGGAGGGCTCAGAGGAGGGCTCATGAGGAAGGAGATGGCTAAGCTGAGACCTGATGGATGAGGAGGAGTAAGGTGAAGGGAAGAAAGATGAAGTGCTCCAGGTAGGGCGGATGGTATGGTCAGAAGATAATGGGTTAGTCCTACCTGACTTAGTTAGTAGTTGCTTGACTTCAGAAAAAAAGCCCATCTTGGAGATGTAGTTTCCTTATCTTCCTGCGGGGGAAGATAGATGGTGATATCGGTAGTTGCAAAGATGGTGGTCCTGATGGGTGGTGGGGATTGGGGGGGGCGGTGGGGAGGAGGAGAAAAAGGTAAACAGTAGCAGTTCACATTTCCTGAGCACTTATTAGGTGCCATGTTTAAGTATATTAAACATTTTCCATGCATTAATTACCTATTAGAGTTTTACAATCTCTGTATGAGGTAGGCACCCTTATCTCTGTTTTACAGATGAGAAAAGTGAAGTTCAGAAAGGCTGCATGACTCGCTCAATGTCACCCTGCTAGTAAGTGGAAGAGCCAGGATTTAAAAACAGAAGTGGACTCTGGAGCCCACATTTTCTATCCTTACTATGCTGTTCATAATCTAACTTTTTCACAGGGCTGATGGAGAGATGAGTGGGGCAATTCATTTGAAAGAGCTTTTTAAAGTGCGTGAAACTCTGTGCTGTCACTGTACGTGTTGAGCTGAGGCATGAGTCCTGTTCTCGGCAGCTAACCTAGAATAAAAAGGAAAACTGCTTTCAGCCATATATGGGCTGCTGTTTCTTGCCTTGTTAGCAACCCCTCTAATTCCATGGCCTCAGCACGTTAGTAGTCAAAAAGTGGCTTTCCCTGGGGGACATGTTTTGAAGCAACAGAACATTAGATGAGATGGACCATGGATTTGCTTCCCAAAGACAATTGTTGTGTTAGAAAGTCCTCAAGCAGGTCTTCCCTGGTGGTGCAGTGGTTAAGAATCCGCCTGCCAATGCAGGGAACATGGGCTCGAGCCCTGGTCCGGGAAGATCCCACACGCTGCGGAGCAACTAAGCCCGTGTGCCACAACTACTGAGCCTGAGCTCTAGAGCCTGTGCTCTGCAACGAGAGAAGCCACAGCAATGAGAAGCCCGCGGACCTCAACCAAGAGTAGCCCCCGCTCGCCACAACTAGAGAAAGCCCGCATGCAGCAACGAAGACCCAATGCAGCCAAAAACAAATAAATAAATAAGTAAACAAATAAATAAATAAATTTTAAAAATACAGAGAGAATGTGTTTGGGAGTGTTCCTCCCTCTGCTAAAAAAAAAAAAAAATCCTCAAACATTTGAGATCATTAATCTCTGTTAATCACTCCATGCCCACTCTGATTGTTCTCACATAATGAAATGGAAGCTTGGCAACTATCCAATTCTTTTCAAGATCGTGGCTTTTAATATGGATAATTCAAAGGCCCAGATGGACTCTCAAAAATTCTGGAGTACCTGGTTGACATAAATATATATACATATATATATACATGTGTATATATGTATGTGTGTATATATATATATATATATGTATATATATATTCTCTGCCTTGCCTCCACTTTTTTGCCAAATAGACTCTCTTCCTGTCACCTCGATGTTTTTGACAGTTTCCCCAACATGCTCCTTGCATTTGTCTGCACTCTAATCAGCCATTGTGTTGTGAACTTTGGGCTATCTGCACTAGTGTCACACAAGCAGGTCCGTGTTGCTGGCCAATGTATTAGCCTCCATTAGGAGTAACTGAGAATGTTCAGAGAGAGGCAGTTGCAAACTCTTTGGGCACAGAGAGCACATCTCCACTCCAAAGGGAGTGGCTGGTTGTAATCTAGTGTAGGGAGATCCGCAGTGAACTAAAATAATGAATTCTTCTGCATCATAGTTCAATTCCAGAGACTAATTGTTAGTTTGTTTAAGTCCCACTTGAGGCCCTGATAAGAGGGTTTTCCCTTTGGAAGCTTGATTGAGCTAATGTGAAAGGCAAGACTGTGTAATTCAGATATACTAGTGAAATGCAAACAGTTTCATGTATTAATGGTCACTAATGACTTGTAATCAAGCTATGATTTGTTAGGTTAAAAACAAAGACGCAATTAGTTTATTTGTTCAGGGGTGTAAATGGGAGAATTTATCAATCTGCTGATTGTTCTTTTCCACTGGAGTCTGTCGGCTGGAGCATTAGACTTGAGCTGTGGGACCTTGGGGCTGCCACTGTCTGTTCCTGAGATTCTCCCAGCTTCCTGACCGACACCTCTTAAGTCTACCACCTTCATCAAAAGGGGACGAAGAGGATAACTGTTCTGGTGCCCTTTCTCTGTCGCCTTTCCTCCTGCTAATCAAGCCCCTTCAGTACTAGTTTTTCTCTTTTTGCTCCACTCTGGTCCCAGACCTCAACTAGTTGATTTTCTCAAAGTATGACCATTCATTCAGCAAACATGTAACACGTAATTATTGAGGGCCAGTTATGCTCCAAACACTATCTTAGGCCTTAAGTTGTATCATGGTTTTCTAGAGTCTTGACTCAATCTTTGCCAAGTTTACAATCTTTCCATAGATGTCTTTAAAATTTTCTGTGACAGAAACTACTCCTTGCAGTGCTTAAAACTCAAGGAAAACTCCTTTGGCATGAAACAGATGCTCTGTTGAGATATGCATCTTTGAGAACAAGGCACTTTGATCCTTCAGGGTACATCAAAACTGGCACTAGAGATTTTGAGGGATTATAATGACTCCTTAGAAAAGATATACCTGATGTCTTCCCTAATCTTTTATTTAACCCGAGGAAGTAAATACATTTAAATCCTTATGGGAGGGACTTCTCTGGTGGCACAGTGATTAAGAATCCACCTGCCAACGCAAGGGACGTGGGTTCGAGCCCCAGTCCGGGAAGATCCCACATGCCGTGGAGCAACTAAGCCCTTGCGCCACAACTACTGAGCCTGCACTCTAGAGCCCCTGCGCCACAACTGCTGAGCCCGCGTGCCACAACTACTGAAGCCCGTGCACCTAGAGCCCGTGCTCCTCAACAAGCGAAGCCACTGCAATGAGAAGCACGTGCACTACAACAAAGAGTAGCCCCCGCTCGCCACAACTAGAGAAAGCCCGCGTGTAGCAGCAAAGCCCAACACAGCCAAAAATAAATAAATAAAATTTAAAAATAATAATAAATCCTTATGCAAGACTATGACATTAAAACATAAAATCCTTTCATCCTTCATCAAGTGGAAACACTGTGATCCACTTGATACCACACAGCAATAATGATACAGCTTATCCCGGTGAGACATTAGATTACTTGAGGTCATGCTGAGACAATGGGAATGATCACACTCCCATAGCACATGACTTCTTTCCTCATCAGAACTAATCCCACACTCACCTGAAATTCACTAATCTGAAAGGACTATCAGTCTGTGTTGACTATCTCCTCCCCTGGAAGGTGAGAACCTTGTGTCTCTTGCTCAGCATTTATCCCAGGGTCTAAAACAGTGCCTGACATATAATAAATATGCTCACTAAATATTTGTTGAATAAAATTCAGGCACAATGATGAGAGCTTGAAAGCTAATAGTATCATTTGGTATTTTGTGAAAAAAAGCAAAATTACTTGATAACAATGATCTTAAGAATTAGGACTGGTAGGGCTTCCCTGGTGGCACAGTGATTGAGAATCCGCCTGCCGATGCAGGGGACACAGGTTCGTGCCCCGGTCCGGGAAGATCCCACATGCCGCAGAGGGCCTGGGCCCGTGAGCCATGGCCGCTGAGCCTGCGCGTCCGGAGCCTGTGCTCCACAACGGGAGAGGCCACAACAGTGAGAGGCCCGCGTACCGCAAAAAAAAAAAAAAAAAAAAAGAATTAGGACTGGTAAACAACTGGTGCCATAGCTGACCTCATCTGCCTAGGATTGTTTTTTACGCCCCCTTTATGTTCACTTCCACATAATATCCATTTCAATGCATTAATGACCTGTACGATAAAAGGGACTTCCTATACCTTTGGAAACTACTGGAACCTACCAGTGATATTTCTTATACTCATCACAAGGGTAGCCAATCAAATTTTTAGTGTGAACTGTCGTATTCTTCAGAATTCAGTGAGGGACGTTGACGTTCAGGGACGTCTTGGCAATAGTGTAGGTGGATGGTGTGGTCACTTTTCATTCATTTATTTGATAGATATTTAGGGGACACTTATTGTGTGCCAGGCATGGGGTTAGATGCCAGGAATATGGAGTAACAAGGCCATCTGGGGGAATACGTTAACCAAAGAATAACAAAGATAAATATACAGTTGTGACTGTGACAGGCTCTGCAGAGGAAGAGTTTGTGGTGCTATTAGAGTGACCTGGACAGGGGACACACCCTTGGTGAAGAGGGGATTGGGCTAGATCCTGAAGCGGTAGTAGGAGTTAGCTGTGTTGAAGAGGAGATGCAAAAATATATGTATAGTAGTAGCAGTAAAGAGAGTGTGTGTCCAGAGAAGTGAAAGGTGACCCATGTGGCTTGAGTTCCCACAAGGTAAGCATTAGACAGAAGCCAGATCTTGCAGAACCTTGAGGGCATATGAGGACTTTATTGCTTTTTATCCTAGGAGTCAAAGGAAATGTTAAAATATTTAAATGTAGGGAAGATGGGGAGCAGTGACCAAATTTGTTTTTTGAAAAGATCATTCTGGCTGCAGTGTAAAGGGCAGAATGGGAACGATCCAGAATAGATTTACAGAGACAAGTGATTTGGTCATATGAAACTGATACAGAATCTACATAATATATGCCCATGTGAGGCAGTCCCCATAGAAAGCACTTACCCTTCCAAGAGATTCAAGATGAGCTTCTCCATGGTATAATATAGACCTCTTCAAGTCTTCTCTGTGTCATTCACACACACCCAGACATAAATTAGCATCACTAATGCAGCAGAGTGTCACATTAGCGCCCAGTTCCCCATCCAGCTGATGTATCGCTTGAGCATCTTTCCCTTTGTACTTTCCCCTTCTCCTTCAAAGGCTGTTATCGGGTCTTATTTTCCTTCCCAGAAGTGTGAGATTGGTTTTTCTGCTGTGCTGTTAGAGTCATCCACCACTTAGGGTCTAATCCGCCGTGGCTTTGTTCCTGTTTGTCAGGAACTTCGAGCATATATTAAGACATTATGCAGGGTGGAAGCTGTATTTTGACAATGATTATGCCCATTATCTGTTTTAATACATGTAAATTGCTGTGGAGAAACAAACCATTTTATGCCACTTGAATCCTTTTCAGGGAAGCCTGAATCCTTTTTGTGTAGCTTAGATGTATTACTGTCATTTTCCCTTCATGAAGTTGAATAAACACACTTAAATCAGACCTTGGTTAGTGCACCCTCTTTTACTGTTGCCCTAATAAATTGTTGTGAGTTTAGTCTTTGAAATCCATATTTGGTGACATTTGTAAATTCATCTGTAGTCCCTTCCAGAATGGAAATTGTTTGGTAAACCCAACATGTGTATTATATGTGGCAAGCACTGTACTTGGGGTACAGCTGTGAATAAGGAAGAATGCTACCTTTAAGAATCTTACAGTCATTGCCCGCTGTTGGCGTGGGAATTTACAGATAAGCAAGGGCAGAAGGTTAGAGGGATCCACGTGGAAATGGATCAGAGTTGGAGACATCAGAAGGAACTCCTGTTTAACTTTATATAGATACACATGATTGCATAGGGAAGTATTTATAATTATGTGTATATACACGGAGTTGTATACCTACATATATTTATTTCTGTGTCAGCTGAGAGCACCTAAAAGAAATGACACCCCAGTAGCAACAGGCCCAACTAGCACCCAGCTCTTGATTTCTAAAACCATTCTCCAATAAAATGACCCTGGAATCCTGGGAGAAATATCTGGTTTGGGGACTGGAGAAGAAAATATATGAGATGACGTCAGAGTCTCTTATAGTCCCAAAATGTAAGGAAGTGCTCAAAAAAGAAAAAAAAAAAAAAACCTACATTGATGAGAGCGTGTTAGAGTGACACAGGAGCTGACTGAAGGAGTTCCCAGTGGCTCAAGTGGAATAATTGGAATACAAAAATATAGTAGTATTGGATTATATCCCAAAGTATAAAATAACTATCCATGAATCCATACTGATACGAAGAATTGAATAAATTAATAAACGGGAGAGAAGAGAAAAATCTCCCTTGTGGAATGCCAAATAAATTATATAAAAGACCCAGCTTCAAGGAGCATAGCAAGTAGGCATAATTCCACATTCCTTAAGTGTGGGCTGCACATAAAGACTTCTTTCTACAGAGTAAAGATGCGGAAGACAGGGGGGCAGGGACGGGAAGCGTAACTTTACAGAGGAGAATCCTGACAGACATTACTTCAGCTAGTGATCAAGGTCCACAGGAACGTCATAAGTCATGTTGATAGCAGGCATCCTTGATAGGATGTGATGACTATGACACTTTGTCACTTTCTCTGTGATCTTTGATCAGGAGAAAAACATCAGACAAATTCCAATAGAGGAGTATCCTACAGTACACCTGATCGTATTCTTCAAAACTGTGAAGGTCACCAAAGGCAAGGGAAGTCTGAGAAACTGCCACAAGAAGAGGAGCCTAAGGAGATGTGACAAGTGTAACATAGTATCCTAGAAGGGATCCTAGAGCAGAAAAAGGACATTAGGTAAAAACTGAGGAAATATGAATTAAACTATGGACTTTAGTTAATAGTAATATATTAATACTGGCTCATTACTTTTTTTTTTTTTTTTTTTTTTCTGTACGCGGGCCTCTGGGCCTCTCACTGCTGTGGCCTCTCCCGTTGCGGAGCACAGGCTCCGGGCCCGTAGGCTCAGCGGCCATGGCTCACGGGGCCCAGCCACTCCGCGGCATGTGGGATCCTCCCAGACCGGGGCACGAACCCGTGTCCCCTGCATCGACAGGCGGACTCTCAACCACTGCGCCACCAGGGAAGCCCTGGCTCATTAATTATAACAAATGTCCTACACTAACAGAAGACATTCATAATAGGGAGAACTCTGCAAGAGGTATATGGGAATTCTCTGTGCTATGTGTTTAATTTTTCTGTAAATCTAAAACTGTTTTTAAAATTTAAAGAATAAGGAGCTTATAGTCTAATGAGGGAATCCTGTAAGCTAGTAGGCAGTCGTAATACAGTATAATGAAGGAGGATGTATAGAGTGATTGCGAGAAACAGTAGGGCATCTAACTGGTCCTTCAAATCCTGACATGACCACTTTGGACAGTTTATTTGACCCTCTGATCTTCTGTTTCCTCATCTCTAAAATGGTGATAAAACCTGCCATGAATCAATATAGACTGTGAGGTCAAACTACAGGAGCTCAAACCCCCAGCTACAGAGCTAGGTGGTTTACTAAATCTATCTGGACTTTAGTTCCTCATCAGTAAGTAGAATAATAATAGTACCTACCTCAGAGAGTTGTCCTGAGGTCTGGGGTAATACCTGTGAAATGCTTAGAACAAGTCTCGGCACACTGCACTACATAAAATGTAAGCTTCTACTGCTACTGTCAGCTCACAGATTTATGGTGAAGACTCAATGGGGTGATCACGGAGAGTACCTAGCATGTGCCTGCGATGTCGTAAACCCTGTGGTGGTGGTGTGATGGTAGTGGCAGCGGCAAGAAAGAGGTGCTGGAGGCCAGGAGAATGCCCTTCCCTTGAATCCTACACACCAGACACAGTGGTCTTCTCTAACCCTACACTAAGAACAGGATAGGAGTTGATGAGATAAAAGGAGGGTGATGGGTATAGGCTCTAGCAGAAGGAACAAATGTCCAAAAGCCAAAGGAAGCGTGGCACCTTTACAGAACTTTATAGAGTTGAGTGTGGAGTCTAAGGAGGGAGAAAGAGAAGTAAGTAGGGCCAGCATTATGTCAGGAATTGAAGACTGGATTCAGGATTTGGACTTTAGCCTAGGGTCACCATAAAATACTGGCTATTGTTTGAAAAAAAATCGGTTGGAAGTGGAAGACCATTTAGGAAGCTCTTTCAGTTGTACAGGTGGAGAGATAATGGTAGGGAATCGGAAAGTCGAGTTAAAGAATTTGAAGTCTAACAATAGGGCAAATACCGACTGTACAATTTTGTGAAAATCTTTTTCTGCCTAGGATTCAAACGTATTATAGTATGTGATGCCTGGACAATTTCCTAGTATCTGCATAAGATTTAAAAAGTGTGGGATAATGTTAAGAATTTTAGGTAGTGACTTGGAAACATGTACATATTTTCCACCCCTAATATGTACCATCATAGATAATTTTTTAAAAATCCATAAACATAACAATTAGCTTAGCTCTGAAATGCTCTAGACCAGCATCATCCAATAGAAATGTAATACAAACCATGTGTGTGATGTTAATTTTCTATAGCCACATTTAAACAATAAAGAAAACAGGTGAAATTAATTTTAATAATACATTTCACCAATATATTGAAAAATTGTCATTTCAACATGTAATCAGATTAAACATTATGAATTAGATATTTTATATTCTTTTTCTTATCTTGTCTTCAAAGCCTGGTGTGTATTTTATACTTAAGGCACACGCCATTCACAGTAGCCTCATTTCACGTGTGCAGTAGCCACGCGTGGCTAGTGACTGACTGTATGGGACAGCTCAGGTCTAGAGCTTTCAAACTCCTAGTCAGAAAATCTTTTTAGCTTTACACTTGCTGGTGAAATCTTTTACAAACACGCTAGTCAACATTTCTGCCTTAATACCTGCACATGGGAAACTGACTTTAGTGCACTTACTCAAATTGCCTGTTTCTTTCACTCAATTAATAGTTAGTGAATGCCCACTATATGGTAGTGGAACACCTACTGTATGAGCGTTGGTCCTGGTTTACACGCTGGAGTTCTAATTGTGAGCTGACCCTACACGTTGCCTATCCTTCCTGGAGTTTAGAAGGTCATGGAGGAGAAAGACAAATACAAAACAAAATCTAGTAAATGAGGTAATCATAAATTATGCTGTGATGAAAACAAATGAGAGACTTTTGCTTTTATTTCTTTTGCCTTAAGAGACAGATCCAAAGAAATATTGCTATGATTTATGTCAAAGAGTGTTCTGCCTATGTTCTCTCCTAGGATTTTTATGGTTTCAGGTCTTACATTTAGGTCTTTAATCCATTTTGAGTTTATTTTTGTATATAGTGTGAGAAAATGTTCTAATCTAATTGGTTTACATGTGGTTGTCCAGTTTTCCCAGCGCCACTTATTAAAGAGACTGTCTTTTCTCCATTGTATATTCTTGCTTCCTTTGTCATAGATTAATTGACCATAGGTGCCTGTGTTTATTTCTGGGCTCTATATTCTGTTGCATTGAATTATGTATCTGTTTTTGTGCCAGTACCATGCTTTTTTGGTTACTGTAGATTTGTAGTACAGTCTCAAGTCAGGAACATGATACCTCCAGATTTGCTTTTTTTTTCCCCCTCAATATTGCTTTGGGAATTCAGGGTCTTTAGTGGGTCCATGTGAATTTTAGGATTATTTGCTCTAACTCTGTGAAAAATGTTTTGAGTATTTTGATAGGGATTGCATTAAATCTGTAGATTGCTTCAGGTAGTATGGACATTTTAACTTAAAAGCTTTTGTATAATAGAGGAAGCCATCAACAAAATGAAAAGACAACCTACTGAATGGGAGAAAATATTTACAAATGATATGACCAAGATTAATATTCCAAAATATATAAACAGCTTATACAATTCAATATCAGAAAAACAAACAACCCATTTAAAAAATGGACAGAAGACCCATATAGACATTTTTCCAAAGAAGACATACAGGTGTCCAAAAGGCACATGAAAATATGCACAACATTGCTAATCATCAGAGAAATACAAATCAAAACCATGATGAGATGTCACCTCACACCTGTCAGAATGGCTATCGTCAAAAAGACTACAAATAACAAATGTTGTTGAGGATGTAGAAAAACGGGAACTCTTGTACCCGTTGGTGGGAATGTAAATTGATACAGCCACTGTGGAAAACAGTATTGAGGTTTCTCAGAAAAACTAAAAATAGAACTACTGTATGACCCAGCAAATCCCACCCCTGGAGTTTCCGAAGAGAATGAAAATAATGATTCAAAAAGATACATGTACCACAGTAAGCAACAGATGAATGTCCATCAACAGATGAATGGATAAAGAAGATGTGGGGTGTGTGTGTGGGGGGGGGTGGTATATAGACGTGTGTGTGTGTGTGTGTGTGTGTGTGTATATATATGTATACACACACAATGGAATATTACTCAACCATAAAAAAGAATGAAATTCTGTCATTTGCAACGATGTGGATAGACCTAGAGAGTATTATGCTTAGTGAAATAAGTCAGACAGAGGGAGACAAATGCTCTGTTATCACTTACATGTGAAATCTAAAAAATAAAACAAATGTATATAACAAAACAGAAACAGACTTATAGGTATAGAGAGCAGACTAATGGTTACCAGTGGGGAGAGAAAAGCGGGGAGGGGCTTCCCTGGTGGTGCAGTGGTTGAGAGTCCGCCTGCTGATGCAGGGAACGCGGGTTCGTGCCCCGGTCCGGGAGGATCCCACATGCCATGGAGCGGCTGGGCCCGTGAGCCATGGCCGCTGAGCCTGTGCGTCCGGAGCCTGTGCTCCGCAACGGGAGAGGCCACAAGAGTGAGAGGCCTGCGTACCACACACACAAAAAAAAAGAAAGGGGGGAGGAGCAAGACAGTGGTCTGGGATTAAGAGGTACAAACTACTATGTGTAAAATAAATAAGCAACAAGGATATGTTGTACACCACAGAGAAATATAGACATTATTTTGTAATAATTTTAAATGGAGTATAATCTATAAAAATACTAAATCTCTGTTGTACACGTGGAACTAATTCTGTAAATCAACATTACTTCAGAAGAAAGAGAGAAAGAAAGAAAGAAAAGAAAGGAAAGAAAGGAAAGAAAATAAAAAAGAAAAGAAAAAAGAAAAAAAAACACAATAGGAGACTGAGATACTGGATAACCATGGTGGAACAGCTTTAGATAATCTCAGTTGAGGTGACATAAGATGGAAAATAAAGGATGAAATTGAGTCAGCCCTACAAAAATTTGGAGAAAGAGTAGATCAGTTAGAGGAAATAGCATGTGCAAGAGCCCTGAGGCTCTTGATGGAATGAAAAGAAAATGATGATGGCTGAAGGTTGGTGAGGGGAGGAGAGAGTGGCATGAGATGAGTCTGTAAAGGTGGGCAGAGGCCAGGTCTCCTGGGACTTTGTAAGTCATAGTAAGGAGCTGCAGTATTGTTCTAAGTGCTCTGAAATCTAAAGGATTTTAGGGGAAGAGATTTGTTCATTATAAAGATTTCCCTAACCTCAGATCACTATGTAGATGAAAGGTAAAAATTCAGTCAGTTGAAAGGTGGAAGAAAGTTTGTTCTGCGCACCTCACAATGTTATTAAAGAGAGAAAGATGGAATAAGGTATCTGAAAGTTCTGTGAAGAGTGTAATGATCCATAGATGCAAAGTGATGAAAAGAAAGAAGTGTAGGTGCTAAACCCAGCTGTTTTTGTTGGGCTCTTTTCATAGAGGAATTGCTTTTGAGCTCTTCTTTGTAATGGAATTGCGTTTTTCAGTGTCCAGGGTGCTTTGTGAATGGCATCTCAATTTTCTTCTCCAAAAATTAAGTTGCACAGAGTGGAGCTAGGCAGGCAGGTCTTCCACCCTGACTGTGGCTTCTGGATTTCCAGATATGTGGTTGGCTGTTTCTGAAACGAATGCTCGTAGGTGCATAGTGACATCTTGGGGGTCTTGTCAACAGTTTGTTACTGTGTATGAAGGAGGAGCAAGGATCCAAGGAGGCCAGGGAAGAAGATGGCCTTTTATTTGTCTGGCATTTTGGAATATTTTAATACATTTTTTGAAATCATTATCTCATGGTCATGATCATTCTGTAAAATAGATGAAGCAAGCAGAACCACCTCCAAATCATAGAAGAATGCCGAGGCTTTGAGAAATTGAGTCACATGGTTAGTTGTGGCCAAAATGGACAACGAGAGTATATCTTCTAACTTGCGCTTTTTTCTCTCTTGTGAGAGAACACCAGTGACTTATCTGATCTTACAGTCTATTACAAAGCACCCCTTTTAGGAATGTATAAAATAGAATCTGAGTTCATTGGGACTACATTTCCCTCGGGATTATTTAAAACCTAATCTCCTGTATTCCAGTGCTGCTGAGGGCAGGGAGACAGTTTCATAATCTCTCTTATGATAAAGCAGCTTGATGGCAAGCCCCAAAGTAACTGGGTTTATGTACTTCTCCAGGTATAGTGTTCAGTACACTACCAAGTGTCATTAAATAGCTAATAAAAAGGATGGAATCAAGACCCTACTTGGTCATTATTCACAGTCTGACACCTGGATAATTTTCAAGCGTTAGGACAGAAAGAATCTGCATTTAAAAATTATTTTAACCTAATTTACTAATTGAGAGTCTAGGAGCCAAACTTTCTAATAGTTAGTACTTGGTTGTTATTAGCAGATAAGAAACACGGACTCTTTTTTCAGGTGTGTCATTTTCTTCTTTTCTTTGACTTATGGTTGGAGTGTAGTCTTTTGCAAATGATATAAATAGAAATTTGACCCTAGTATACTTAAAATAGAGGTTCTTAAACTTTCTGGGGGGAGTGGGGTCAGGAGGCCACATGAAGCCCTTTGAAAATTTGATGAAAGCTAAGGTTCCTCTCCACAGGAGAAAAAAATGCTAAGAAGGCCATAAACATACAATGGGCCATATAATTTGAGAGGGATCATAGGTTCCCATGAAGTTCATCCCTCAATGGCTGATCAAGCATTTCTAATCAAGAAGATTGAAGAAAATTGCGGTGAACAAATATGCAGAACTGAGGCATGAATGTGCAGTGCTTCAAGGGGAGGATATTGTATTCCATGCCAGAAATGGAGCATGGTTGTTCAGGCTTCAGAATGACATGGCTAGGGAATGTGGATGAAGCCCTGTTGTCTCGGAGGGCTCACCTTGAAGTTTGTCCAATCCAAATAGGATTTAGAATTTAAAAAGCTTTCTAACCTCAAACCCCTTCTTTACTAGCCTGATCTGATTCCATTTCTGGCCAATAGCAGGGGGAGTACCAGCTGTCTGGGTTGTGATTACCTCTTGCCCACAGGAAGCCTTGGGAGTAGGAATGGTGGGGGAGTGGTTCTCACGATTGGAAAATACAAGCAGTGCGTTTAACCTGGGCTTTTCTTTTCCTTTTTAGGGAGGTGGGTGGTGAGAGGGGGAAACAGAGCCAGCTGGACAGAACAGCTCTTTTAAAAATGCTGCATAAAGATGTTAAAAAGAAAAAGAAAAAGAAAAAAGAAAAAAAAGAAAAAAAAATGCTGCAGTGTTACCTAAACCAGTTATCTTTTACTCAGGAGTAGTTAATGCTGCCTTTTGGATGAGATGGAACTCAGGTAGATCTTGTACTAGTGAATAATTAAGGAGTGAAGAGAGGACTACATGCATTCAGACAGGGGTGTTACTGCATCTAGCTTCTGCTTTGAGTTTTGGTGCATTTGATTTTTATGTACAGGGAGAACAGAAGACCTTGACTAGTCCTCCCTAATCTTCAAAAATATCAGCTCAAATCCCACTTTTTTTCCCCAAATCCACCTTGACTATGTCAGCTCTTCTGAACCCCAATATTAGAGATTCTAATTCATATGCTTAAAATAGCATATTGGCCACTATTATTTAATGCATATGTGCCGTGTTTCTTTTCCTGGTTGTAGCCTCCTTGAGGGTAGGCATTATATCTCTCCCACTAGAGGGTAAGCTTCATCAGGTCAGGCACACATCTAGTTCTTTTATGACTGATTTCATGTATTATAGGCAATAAATAGATAAGTTTGAATAAGCAGTTCTAATATTTCAGCATCATTTATAGCTCTGATTTTTGTGTGTGTGTGTGTGGTACGCGGGCCTCTCACTGTTGTGGCCTCTCCCGTTGCGGAGCGCAGGCTCCGGACGCGCAGGCTCAGCGGCCATGGCTCACGAGCCCAGCCGCTCCGCGGCATGTGGGATCTTCCCAGACCGGGGCACGAACCCGTGTCCCCTGCATCGGCAGGCGGACTCTCAACCACTGCGCCACCAGGGAAGCCCTATAGCTCTGATTTTTATGCTACTTATACCGTACATACTGGTAGTTGAAAAGAAAGGCAGTTTATGTTTGCTTTGCATAAAACCAAGTTGGAGTCAAAGTAGGACTGTTTGAAGTGGTTCAATCTGAGACTGATCTTTGAAGTTTGGCTGTCATGGTTGATGGACCTCCCCAAAAACGTGGGGTATTTGGGAAGTGGCTAGGTTTTATGAAACTCTCTGTTGGTTTTATTTTTAGTTATGTCCTAGAACTGTACTTTGAAACCACAAGTTGACTCACAGGAGAGATTGATTTGGTTATTCTAAAGACAATGAAAAGAAACGAAGATCTGTCAAGAAACAACTTCAACTTCACCTAAGCACTGGGCTGTGTAGTTTTACATACGTTATCTCATTTAATTGTCAAAAGAACCCTGCAAACAGTAATGTATTTTCTTCTTTTAGATGTAAAAAGAGATTCAGAGAGGTAGCTAATTTACTTGGACTTTAAGTTCTGTGAGATGCAAGTGTCTGGCACAGAGTCATTCAACGAAATGTTTGTTGAGTTAAATTTATCAAAGGGTCCTCGTTCGGGCCTCAGTGGATCAAGGCTGAGTTTGAATCCAAAGCTGATGGTCCTTGAAGCCCATCCTCTTTCCACTACCGCCTCTCCTCTAAGTAGAAATTCTTGGAGAGAAAAAACAGAACCAACATTATTAGCTTGGTTTTGCTCTTTGCTCTTTCAACTCAGGCTACATGAGACTTGAGTTTTCAACATTTGGCCCCAAATATCATTTTCCTCTGTGTGTGCTATTTGCCCAGAGATGATGCTAAAGATAAACTTGACTTCCTGGCAACAACTCAGCCAGGAACTGAGAATTGTTAGAACACACTCTTCCTGATACCCTAAGGAGGCAGAAATAAGCATTTGGAAAGAATAAAGTTGCCGAAATGGTAACACTCTTTGCATTTTAGTCTCTGTCTCCTCCTCTCCACCTCCAGGGGGGCTAGTGGCCATCCAGACACAGCCAAGAAGTCAGCAAGTTAGAACTTTATCATGTTTTATCATTCCAGTTTGCAGCCTTGTTTTTAATAGAATCCTAGCTCTCCAAGTCGCTGATGACTATTTCACGTGGTCGGCAAATTTAAAAGTCTTTTCCTAAGCTACAGTAAAAAGGAGGAGATGTTAAGTTTTTTTAAAATTTTTATTGGAGTATAGTTGACTTGCAATGTTGTGTTAGTTTCAGGTGAACAGTAAAGTGAATCAGTTGTACATATATGTATATCTACTCTTTTATAGATTCTTTTCCCATATAGGTCATTACAGAGTGTTGAGTTCCCTGTGCTATCAGTAGGTCCTTATTAGTTACCTATTTTAGATGCAGTAATGTGTATATGTCATTCCCAATCTCCCAATTTATCCTTCCCGCCCTTTCCCCCATGGTAACCATAAGTTTGTTTTCTGTATCAGTGACTCCATTTCTGTTTTGTAAATAAGTTCATTTGTACCATTTTTTTAGGTTCCACATATAAGTGATAGCATATGATATTTGTCTTTCTGTGTCTGACTTACTTCACTCAGTATGACAATCTCTAGGTCCATCCACGTTGATAAAGTTGCCGAAATGGTAACACTCTTTGCATTTTAGTCTCTGTCTCCTCCTCTCCACCTCCAGGGGGGCTAGTGGCCATCCAGACACAGCCAAGAAGTCAGCAAGTTAGAACTTTATCATGTTTTATCATTCCAGTTTGCAGCCTTGTTTTTAATAGAATCCTAGCTCTCCAAGTCGCTGATGACTATTTCACGTGGTCGGCAAATTTAAAAGTCTTTTCCTAAGCTACAGTAAAAAGGAGGAGATGTTAAGTTTTTTTAAAATTTTTATTGGAGTATAGTTGACTTGCAATGTTGTGTTAGTTTCAGGTGAACAGTAAAGTGAATCAGTTGTACATATATGTATATCTACTCTTTTATAGATTCTTTTCCCATATAGGTCATTACAGAGTGTTGAGTTCCCTGTGCTATCAGTAGGTCCTTATTAGTTACCTATTTTAGATGCAGTAATGTGTATATGTCATTCCCAATCTCCCAATTTATCCTTCCCGCCCTTTCCCCCATGGTAACCATAAGTTTGTTTTCTGTATCAGTGACTCCATTTCTGTTTTGTAAATAAGTTCATTTGTACCATTTTTTTAGGTTCCACATATAAGTGATAGCATATGATATTTGTCTTTCTGTGTCTGACTTACTTCACTCAGTATGACAATCTCTAGGTCCATCCACGTTGCTGCAAATGGCATTATTTCATTCTTTTTTATGGCTGAGTAATATTCCATCCTATATACGTACCACATCTTCTTTTTTTTTTTGTGGTACGCGGGCCTCTCACTGTTGTGTGGCCTCTCCCGTTGTGGAGCACAGGCTCCGGACGCACAGACTCAGTGGCCATGGCTCACTGGCCCAGCCGCTCCGCGGCATGTAGGATCTTCCCGGACCGGGGCACGAACACATGTCCCCTGCATCAGCAGGCGGATTCTCAACCACTGTGCCGCCAGGGAAGCCCGTACCACATCTTCTTTATCCACTCCTCTGTCGATGGACATTTAGGTTGCTTCCATGTCTTGGCTATTGTAAACAGTGCTGCAGTGAACATTGTGGTACATGACTCTTTTTGAATTATGGTTTTCTCAGGGTATATGCCCAGCAGTGGGATTGCTGGATCATATGGTAGTTCTATATTTAGTTGTCTCAGGAACCTCCATGCTGTTCTCCATAACAGTTGTACCAGT
Organism: Physeter macrocephalus; assembly: GCF_002837175.3. NCBI lineage: Eukaryota > Metazoa > Chordata > Mammalia > Artiodactyla > Physeteridae > Physeter > Physeter macrocephalus. Next base: position 142,243,179 of record NC_041221.1, on the reverse strand, counting down.
TTACATTCCACCAACAGTGTAGGAGGGTTCCCTTTTCTCCACACCCTCTCCAGCATTTATTGTTTGTAGATTTTTTGGTGATGGCCATTCTGACTGGTATGAGGTGATACCTCACTGTAGTTTTGATTTGCATTGATATTAAGTTTTATAGGGGCAAGCTCTAGTTCTTATACTTATCTCCCAGCTGACACAAATACATGATTTTTAGTTTTTTAGAAATTGCATCTACTTTTAAGGACTCAATTTGAATCTATGCTTTTTTTTTTTTTTGAATCTCTGCTTTTTTAAATTCACGTGCTGAATAAATAATGTTTGCTTTTCTGCCACCCACATCAGCATCAAACAGATGAAGCAAGTGATATCTTTCTGAAGAAGAGTGTTGTGTAGGGCACAATTAGAGCCAGCTCCTAACTAATTAGAAGTTTTATGGAGGGAGACTGGAAGTCAATGTGTGGAACAATCTTCTGGTGTTAAGCCTATCAATGAGTGGAAGAGATGGGCTTGGGAGATGGTCCTTTCACAGGGAGGATGGCTATCCACTTTTCGGAAATGTTAAGAGGGTGGAGTGGGGAAGATTGTGCTAAGCCTCTGATGCCCCTTCTGACTAAAATTTCTTTAATTTTCACTTCCCAAGATGCCCTTTGCCTTTGGACACTAGTTTTTTTGGTTTTTTTTGTTTGTTTGTTTTGTTTTTGTGGTACGCGGGCCTCTCACTGTTGTGGCCTCTCCCGTTGTGGAGCACAGGCTCCGGACGCACAGGCTCAGCGGCCATGGCTCACGGGCCCAGCCGCTCCGTGGCATGTGGTATCTTCCCGGACCGGGTCACGAACCCGTGTCCCCTGCATCGGCAGGCGGACTCTCAACCACTGCACCACCAGGGAAGCCCTTGTTTTTCTTTTTTATTTCAGGGAAACCTTATCAGGAGAGATAGAATGGAGGTCCAAAGGATAGTATATAAGGAATTGTTTAAGATTTGTTAAATAAGCTAGTATATGTTAGTCATAAATATGTTCACATAACACACACACACACACACACACACACACACAGATGGGGCAGAGGGCAGACACTTCACATATCCTGGGTCCTGTTCCCACTCCTACCTTAACTCTAAGCTGTAGTCTACCCTCATTCCTCTGTCTGAGTCTTCTCCCTCCTGTTCTGTCTGCACATTCCTCTCTCCCTCCCTTCTTCCTAGCTCTGTGATCTTGGGAAATCATTTACCTACTCTGTGCTTTAGCTTCCTCTCCTATAAAATGGAGATATGTGTGGCTCCTTGCAAATTCATTGTAAATGTTAGAGAGAATGTATGCAAAATACCAACACGGAGTCTGGCAAGTCGAAGGCAGCTGTTTTTATTTTTCTTTCATATATTTACTCAGCAGGTAAAGACTTTAATGCCAGGATGGCTATATTCTAGGCTCACTTTTAGGGAAACAAACAGAGAACCTTCTCACCAGGGGCTCATAAAATAATGAGAAAGACATTCTTTTACTGCAGGGTGGGACACAGGGCTAGGGAGGAAACTCATCCCAGAATTCAGCTCAGATACCCAGATTCCTCACGAATCAGCTTCTGTGATTCCTCTATTCTGGAGGCAATTGTTCCCTCTTTTGAACTTCCTAGAGGTGTGCTATCCAATAAGGTCACCACACATGTGGCTACTGTGTACTTGAAACGTGGTTATTTCATTTGAGATGTGCTGTGTCAGGTGCACACCAGACTTCAAAGACTTAGTACAAAAAAAAATAAATAGCTCGTTAATAACATTTTAATATTGATTACATGTAAAAAACGATATTTTGGATATATTGGGTTAAATAAACTATAAAATAATTAAATTGTAAAGTTAATGAAAGGTAATATTTTCTTTTTTTGCTTTTTAATGTACTTACTAGAAAATTTGAAACCACATATGTGGCTCACATTTTCTCTTGGTCATGCTGTCCTAGTGCTTCACTGTGCCACTTCATGGTCCCATGATTTTCTTCTCCCGTCCCCCATATGACTCCCTAACAAATTTGTCATGTGGATTATTTTTGCTTCTAAATTATAAACTCCTCCTGGACACTACAGTTATTATTAATACTGCCGTTATCATAGCACCTAACATCAAGTCTTCAATACATATTGGATGGATGGATGGATACATGGACGGGAACTCTATATCCTGAGGCCTGTGAGCTTTAGAGGAACATAGTCTCTTACTGTGTTTTATGCAGAAGGCAAGTTTAGTGGCTGCAGATGGTCAAAAACTCAGCTCATCTCACCAAGGTAGTACTGTACCAATTATACAATAAAGATCTGACCACAAGGCTAATCAATATGTCCTAAGACTACATCTGTGTCTGCAGCTAGCTCTGTGACCTTTGGCAATGACTTGTTTCTACAAGGAACAGTTTTCAGAATTGCACAAATGTTTGTGTTTTGCAAATGACAGATATCTGGCTGCCACTCATTAAGCAAAGCCACAGAACCTCCAAGACACCTTCCCCCTGAAGAGTAAGAGTCCAGAAGTAGGGAGAGCAGCAGTTGCTAAGGATTCATCTCAGGAAAGCAGGCAAACAGCTCTCCTCCAGGAGCTAAACAGAATCAACTCAACTATACAAAATATGAGTGGAGTCCATTTAGCTGCACTTTGAAACAGGGTCATCTCATTCTGACTCAGCTCCTTAAACAGAGGAAATCAGAAAATAAACACAGTTCTTGCCATGGTTTCCAATACTATAATCTTGACAAAATACCCTTGTGTAGGAGACTTGCCAGTGCATTGCTACCATATGGTTATAGATGGGACTTTCTTTTTTTTATGTTTTTAAAGATTCATTTTATTGAAGTATAGTTGATTTACAATGTTGTGTTAATTTCTGCTGTATAGCAAAGTGATTCAGTATATATATATATATATATATACATTCTTTTTCATATTCTTTTCCATTATTGTTTATCATAGAATATTGAACACAGTTCCCTGTGCTATATGGTAGGACCTTGTTGTTATCCATTCTATATAGTAATAGTCTGCATCTGTTAATCCCAGACTTCCAATCCATCCATTACCTACCCCTCCAGCCCCCGGCACTTGGCAACCACAAGTCTGTTCTCTATGTCTGTGAGTCTGTCTTTATGTCTGTGAGTCTATTTCTGTTTCTGTTTTGTGTCATATTTTAGCTTCCACATATAAATGATATCATATGGTATTTGTCTTTCCTTTTCTGACTTACTTTACTTAGTATGATAATCTCTAGGTCCATTCATGTTGCTGCAAATGACATTATTTCATTCTTTTTTATGGCTGAGTAATATTCCATTGTGTGTATACACATACATATATGTATGTGTGTGTGTATATACATGTATATACATATATATATATATATATATATATCTCACATCTTCTTTATCCATTCACCTGTCGATGGGCATTTATGTTGTTTTCATGTCTTGGCTGTTGTGAATAGTGCTGCTATGAACACAGGGGTGCATGTATCTTTTTGAATTAGAGTGTTCTCTGGCTATATGCCCAGGAGTAGGATTGCTGGATCATATGGCAACTCTTAGATTTTTGAGGAACCTCCATACTGTTTGATGGGATTTTCTTATCCCATTAGCCAGAGACATCCCCCAGTGAAGAGCCTTAAGAAGTTTATGGTGGGCCACAGTACACACTGTAAGAGATTTCACAGGAGTTCATACTCCAAGTGGGTGGGGGATATGTGTGTGATAAGGGTGGGGAGAGAGAATTTTTTCATCCATTTGAGAATTTAGCAACTGGTATATCGACTACCATGGGCTTGTTGGCAGTTGAATGGGCAGGGAGTAATGAGCAGAATTATTTGTAGACCAAATAGTGAATTTTCTGTCAAAATTTGGAAAATAATAATGATAATGAAAATAACAGTTATTGAGTGTTTATTATGTGTTAGACATATTGTTGAGTATTAAACATGAATTCTTGCATTTATATATCACAGACAACCCAGTGAGGTTGGTGGTATGATTATCACCTTCTTACCCGGGCTTAGGGAGTTTCTGTAACTTAACCAAAGGTAACACAGCTTACAACTGTTGGAGCTGAGACTCTAACCCAGATCATTAGGCTGTAATAACGATAATATACAGGGTATCTTTGCAGAATTAGCAGCATCTGTTTTCCTTACAATAAAGCAGTTTCTGGTTAATGACATTAAGAGGAGGGGACATTCTGTCGCCCTTCACCACAAGTGATGAATTTTTACTGGTTATCTGTGCTATGCAACCTAAGAGAGAGAGGAAACGTGGCATGGTGGAAGGTGAAACTGGAGTCTGGGCCAGGCTCTGCCAGCTGGCCACACTTCTGGGCCTGTTTCTTCCTCTGTAGACTGCGAGGGCTGGAATACACTTTCCGAATATAATATATGAAAAAATCATATAATCGTAAATCATATTATTGTTCATAATGAACATTTCTTCTGCTAGAGTGTAACTACAAATGGGTCAATAGGTCCTTAAAATGTTTTGAGATCATCTTTTATTCTGATTTCTGAAATCCAGTTTTGGAACACAAAGCAGTTTGACCTTTCTGAAAAATCATAGAGATTTATGACTTTTCGTGTGGAGAATGCAGTCGGTACTACTTACAGCTCTGAGCCTTGAGAAAGAAACCTGATAACAAGGATGTTAGGTGAGTTGACACGAGTGAAATATTTATAGCTAAACCAAAACAAAAGCGGTTTGAAATCATCCAGTTCATCGAGAAAGGCATGTAAAGCAGGGGTGAAGACTTTCAGCTCTTGATTCAGTTAGAATAATTCTAAATTTAGCTCTGCGACTAAATAGTCATAACCTTAATCAAGTCACCATTCTGTCAAAATGCCAGGGTCATCATCTGTATAAAACATGAATAATAATAATGGGACTTACCTCCATAGAGTTATTACATGAATGAAATGGATTATGTATGTAAAACATCTAAGACCTTGCCCTATGTATTGCACAGCCTCAGTAAGTGTTAGCTGCTTCTCTTATTAGAAGGCAAGTAATTTACCATGTATAACAAGTATCCTTTTTTAAAACTCTAGGTATCATAAAATTATATTTTACCATGGAGATCATTAGACAATAGATAAATGTCACCGGAGAAGTTATATGAGCATTTCAGCTGGTCTATTTTAGAGCCACATAAGCTAAAACCCTAGGATGTGGATAGAAAGGATAATCATTTCTTAATTTTAAAGAGATAAACTGATTCATATAATGAGTCATCTCTAATTTCCCCTAATTTCCCTACAGTATTATGTGAAAATAAGTACAGTTCTGCACACTGAATATTATTTGGTTCTTTGGATGTCGACTATTGATTGTTAGGAGACAAGGGGATCAATAATAATAAATGTTTGAAGTTGTCAGCTGTGGTGCTGTTGGGAGGCTGGGAAGAGAGAGAGAGGGAAGGAGAGGGAGAGACAGACAGAGAGACAGAGACAGAGACAGATGCACGGCTTGCCTGACACAGCACTTCGGGATCCATCTCATTACTTCTCATTCACCAGAGCTTAATGTGAAAATGCCTCAGCGAATGGAGAAGCTGTTTCAACAGGTCTTCCCCACAGTAAGTAAGGTGTCAAGGTTTCATAACCACTGGATGCCCTGAAGTTAGACACTGCCTTGTCACATTGAAGGCAAAGCCTGGGAGGAAAACGGCGTATTTCCATGGCCAGTGTCCAAACAGGCAGGGGGAATTTGGTGTGATGATACAGGCAGGTTTTGTTTCAAGGCAGCCTAAGAACTTGCCTTACTCAGGTCCTTGCACATGCTCTTGCTGTGGCTAGTGAAAGGCTAAAGATGACAATGAAATTATTAGCTAGTTAGTAAACATTACATGAGAGGGAAAGTAGCACAGCAAAATCTCCCTGCTACTTAGGAATGTAGGTTAAAAAAAAATCCCTTTGTGGAATGTGCTCAGTCGAAGCTCTGCATGCTGCACACATGTGTAAAGTGTTCTTTTTGATGATGAGCTTGATACGTTGGCGTTGAAAGCATTTGAAAGTGATGAGCTTCTGTGGCCGTTTCAGAAATAATGCTAGAAACGAAGTAACAAAAACAAAAGCAGCCTGTGAAGTATCTGCTGGAAGTAACTGGAAATGTTTTAAGTAGTTGGGTCTCTGGTATTAACAAAAGTATGACAACGAGGATGACTGTATCTCCCTTCTCTAGTTGGGAGAGAGTTTGTGATGCGTACACCTCAATTGTTTTATGAAATGATAGTATGGTGACAAGTCACCTAATGACCTTGGAAACAATAAATAATAAAGCTGGTATACAGAAGAGACCACTGGTTAATTATGATATGTGATACATGCAGCCTGGCTAACCAAGCTGGAAGAAGAGTGAACTAATGTTTGTTAAGTTCAGGCACTGCACTTGTGCTTTATATACATTATTGCATTTAGGTGTCACATCAACTTTATTGATTATGGATATGATTATGATGAGGGACCCATAATAGCTAATTTCCATGCAGCAGTTAACCTGTGTCAGATAGTGTGTTAAGCATATGACATAAATTATCCAATTTAGATGTCACATTCCTATAAGGTATGGGAGATTACAGTTAGCTCCATTTTACAGATGAATAAACTGAGGAATATTGATCACATTCTCCCAGCCAGGATTCAAACCCAGATCTTTCTAACTTTTAGAAGCACTGTGCATGTAGTAGTAATAAAAATAAAATATAAAGAAATAATAAAGAAAAAGAAGAAATCTGTTGAGTCTTCACTGTGTACCAGGCACTGAACTATATGTTTTGCATAGAATATCTTATATAACACTCACGATCCTACCATACCTGTTTTATTGCTTAGAAAATAGAGGCTTAAGAACTTGCCCACTTTTACACAACTAGTAAGACATAGACAAAGATTGTGAGCTCACTGCAGTATGACTCTAAAGCCTAAACTGTTAACCAATTTGCCCATAATAAAAATAGATAGTCATAAATTAGGAGTATTTTTTTTATTTTAAAAAGAAAAGAGAGTGCTTCTCTATAATGTAAACACAGTTACATGAATAAATGGGGGCTCATGGGATAGAACCTGGATTCTCTGGATAGTTTGAGACATCCTGGATTCCTTATCCATCTGTTTGAACCTGTCACCTTTGCTTCTTTTGTATAGGTCAGCTTTATTTGCTTTGTTTTCAGAACTCTTTACATGATGTCTCTATGAAATAGGTTTCAGGTACTTAACACACCATTCCCCAGTTTGCCTGGAATTTCCTTAAAGTATGCGAGCAGAGAGAGTTCCCATCGCTAAGCCCCAAAGTCTTAGCTGAGTCTGTACTGCTTGCCTTTAGCTGTGCTTGGCTTCATAAGAACAATGTGATTCTACTCATGTTGCAGATCAAATAAGAAGATATGCTAATCCCTTGCCCATTTCTTAATGATAATGTTTTCCATTGCGTACAGGCATTCCCATTCATATTTCTATACTTAAAAAACACAGAACTCATATTTTGTTCAACTTACAAAGGTACCCCCACCAGAATAATTTAGCCATTCAGTTTTGTTATGAATCACATATTAAAAAATAGTTTCCCCCTTTATCACCTGACAGATTATTAAAAAATTTTAAAAAGTAAGAAAAGGATTGGTGATTACAAAACTTTGGTCCCAAAGAATCATGACATGACATTAAGCATAGTAGCTGTGTCACTCTTTTTTTGCAGTGTATTTTTCTTACTCTCATTAGAATAAGGATAAACTAAGACCATAATCATGTTAAATCACATTAAACAGTCTTATTTTCTTTTAGTCTTTTCTTTCTATAAAATGTCTAATGTGTTATTCAGTCTATTTGTTGTCCCTTTTTCTCAGTGTTAGAGAAAATATTTCTGATTCAGAAGACTGTCCAGTATCAAAGTTAATTATTTTCCTTAATTAATTACCAAATTGTTTTCTTCCTGATTTTCTGTATCAGTATTTCATTTTACTAAGTCAGGGTTGTTAAGTCATCTGAGTGTTTTTGTCTTTGTAACCTGCACGAGGAGTTACTTGAACAATAGAAACGGTGATAAATCACATGTAATTTGAACCAGAACTGAGAATTCCAAAGGAAAAAATTTTTTTCCTCAGAGAGTTTGGCTTGCAACAAAGCAGGATTGTCATGTTTTTAGTGTTGTCTGTTTTGTGTTGGAAAAAAAATAGATCATCTTTTTGTCTATACAGTCACTCTGTGGTATTATCTCCATCTGGCTGTCTCTACAGCCCTGGGCCTCTTAGCTCTGAGTAAGTGTGTACCAGCAGCTATTAATAGCCAAATTCTACAATAGTCTGCTGTCACAGATGGAATCTGAGCTTCTGAAGACTAAGACCATAAAAACTCATTACAAAGAAAGAGGTACATTCTTTGGCACTTAATGCAATTAAGCTATAAATAAGGAGCATTTTTAAAGGAATATACCAGCCCCTGATTCTGGTTTGTGGATTTGGTCATTGATTTGGTCCTTCATACATAAGTTTTTCCTTTATGATGATGTGTGGATCTGTAGTAATAACTGAAGCACTGTATGTAAAATTGCAAGAGAATATCTTGTTTTAGAAAAAAAAGTAATATTTAACTTGAGGGTATAATAGAAAATTCCATCACAACAAATAAAAGGGGAAAAAAAACCTTTGAACTAAAGAATGTATTATATATACATCATGGACCATAGAATCCATGGAGGTGTGCATGTCCATGCAGGAGAAGTTGCTTCTTAACCCCCTGTGACTATTGCAGGGACCAAGACACCCACCCTGAAAGAAAGCATCTTTGACTGTTTTACTGTCTCTCTCTCTTTCTCCCTCTCCCCAAATATATCCATGGAAACTCCCAGCTGTTTTTCCCTTAGGCAAGACGAGCTTGCTCCCTCTAAAGGAACTGTCTTAGTATTTCTGGTTAAGAGTATAAGAAGAAGATGGAAAAAGGAATTAAAATCTATTTCTGGACCCTCTTTCCCTGCGATCCCCTTGCTTCTCTAGTATTTACCAAGAGAATTAAAGGATTTATTAAATCAGATTAACTACAGTGTCATCTGTTCTATACACAGTAATATCAGAGATGCAGCGAGGCTAGGAATATGAAAACCCAGTGCTGTGCCGGGAATTGATTTCTTTATCAATCCTTATTGTATAAATGAAAGGGAGAAATTTCCTTTATTTTCTCATTAGATTAGAATGTCGGTTTTATGAGGGTGGGACCATATTGGTTTTGTTCACTTCTCTATCTCTGGCATCTACTACAGTAAGTATTATTGAATAAATAAATGTATCAAGTTAAGGCAGCTTGTGAGCTCTTGAAAAGGGTTCATATAAATTCCTTCTCAGCTCTGTGCTGACATACAATTCCTCAATATTTTCTCGATATGAAACCTTTAGAAAATAATGTATTCTGAATGCCCTTTTCCCTTTTATTTCCATGTAAGTTTTTATGACCCATGCTACCTTTTTTTAATACCTAAAAACAGAATCCCCAAACATGAATCTCCTATGGTACTTTGAAAGTGATTCTCATGTCAAATAGTATAAATTCATTTAGGAACACAGTTAATCCACTTGAACCAGATTTGAAATTTTCTACCAGTAGCTGTTGGGGTAACGGTGAGGGTATGGGCATTCAGTGTAGGGTGATAATCCCTGTCAGTTCAGCTGGCTCATTTATTCATTTCTTCATTTGTTCCAACTATTACATAATCCCCTATTATGTGCTTGACACAAAGGATACAATAGTGAGTATGACAAAAAAATAGCCCTCATTTCGTGGATCTAATGAGGATACATAAGAGGATGGGGAGAAAGGAGGAATTCAAGAACCAATTTCAGTGAAGTGTAGAAACTGCCAACTTGAGTTCAAATAGTTATTGAGCACCTATTATGAATCAGTCTCCAGTAATGTTAAAGAAATAAGGTATAAATGTGTTAATCATTATACCTTATTAATTAATATATGTTAAATAGCTATGTGAGAAAATGGAGATACATCCCAGGACAATAGAGGGTTTGTTGAGAAATGCATGGTATAGTTAGAGGTTATAGTTATAGGAATTCAGAGAAAGATTAAATTACTAGAATTGAAGCCACCTGTGCATAGTCATAGAGGAAGGAGAATATCAGCTAGGTCTTTAAGAATGGAAAGGGTTTAGATGGAGATGGAATTCCACAGTAAATGCAATTTGAAAATAATGTAATTGTTAAAGTTGCTGAGTTTTGAGTTCTAATAGAAAAACAAAAACCACACCAAATACATCTTATCTGAATCCCTTTATGATGCAGGGAAATAACTTCTAAGTGAAGGTACTGAATTGGTCATTTGTAAGTCAGTGATTCCAGGAGCCTATTCTCCTGATTTGTTGCATCATGTGATCTGGGGAATTTACCTTGGGTTAGAACTCATAAGGCAAAGATTGCAGTAAAGACTTGTTTTCATTATCACCTCTAATGTGCTAGATAATGTGATCTCAAAAGTTCTCCTCCAGTGTAAGGGACCTAAGGAATTCTGGCCAACTTCTAGGTTAACCCAAGTCCAAAGAACCCATTCAGTTATAGAGGGCTGTGAGCATGATGGTTAAGAGAATAAGCTTTGGATTCAGAATTATCTGGTTTCAAACTTTGGCTATAATACTCTTTGTTGCTTTGGGCAGGTTATTTAATCACTCCTACATTAGTTACTTTATTTACAAAATGAGAGTGTTCAGATTAAATTAGATAATCTATGTGTACATAGCATGCTGACTGGGGCATTGTTTCAGTGAATGACAAGTACTGGAAAGATGGAGCTGATGATAAGCCTGGAGATGACTGAGCATTTGGATCTTAATTTTTGAATGGTTTACTGGAGTCTGAATTTCAGTTTCCAACTTTGTCTGCCTTCTAGGTCTGTCTCTCCTTAAATTTATAAACTCCTAAGATTCCTCAGGCATGAGACTTAAAAATAATTATCTTAATTATTCTGAATTCCATAGGCCTGTTTGGAATTAGAAAGACAACAAAAACTTTAACTGTGAATGCTGTGTCAAGAATATTTGCTATATGTGATACCAAAAAAACCAGCATGGTAAATGCTTACAATTTTATAGCTCATTACAGTTTTTAAAGCACTGTAAAATGTAGCATTGTACTTGACCCTCCCAAAATGTTAGTGATTGCCTCTTTTTACGTATAAGGAAGCTGAGGCACTGAGAATAACTTGACTCAATCAAGTCACCCAGCTAGTAAGTGGTGGAGCCTAAATTTGAATCCAGATATTTTAACAAGTCCATGAGTATTTCCATGACTCTTGAGCTTAGAGTCCATTTGGAGATATAGAACACTTATTTAACAGAGAATAATGCCAGCAAATTCAACTTAATATATCTCATTGTGGTTAATATCTAAAAGTACGAAGAGTAAAAATGAGAGATTTTAGTGAGATAGAGTAATCAAAGCTTTCTAGGAAATCCAAGTTCTCTCTGTGTGTGTGTGTGTGTGTGTGTGTGTGTGTGTGTTTTCAAGTAAACGTGGAGGTGTGAGTCGCTGCACTATGAGCTACCATATCATTTCTGAATGTGTGTCTCCTGCTGAACCAAAGGGGAAAGAGCTGCTTTTTCAGCACCACGGACAGCTCAGCAACTCTCTAAAGGGTTGTTCCCTGTAAAGCACGAACAAAGTCCTGTCTATTTGATAGCATCAGCTCTGTGAAGCCCAGGGGAGCTGCCCTGACCTTGTAATGTGCACTCAGTGAGTAATGTAAATTTAAAGTAGCAGTGGAGTTGCATTAAATGCTTATTCAGGAGGTTTCATTAGTGTCAATAAGTATGACACATTTGAAATTATTGATTTTTGTATTTTTCTCAATTTAGAACTAGGAGAGGCTCAATTAATTACTGTGAAGTGCCTTTATACAGCTTTCTTTCTATGTCTGTTAAAGCCTATTTCAATAATTACCAGTCTATCACAGTTGAGTTTCATAAATCTACTCTTTTAGTGTATACCCTTCCTCCCCCTTTTACCCAATGCTTTCTCCCAAACTCAACTATTCAGTGTATGGCTAACCCTCCTCTGTGATGATAAAGACCAAATGGAAATCTATAGATGCTAATCCTGTAGCTATTGAAGAATGGGCTCTGGGGAGTCGAAGAGCTGAGTCATAAATTAGGAAGAGTAGAACAGGGCTGCTATGCAAGCAATATCTGCCCTCGCTGGCCGTAAAACCAAAGAGGTAGTTACGAGGAACATAAACTGAGGCAATTTGAGTTTGGAGCACCAATTTGGATACCTTCCCTATAAGTTTTCCATGTGATGAACCTCTATCTGATTTTTAAGGCAGGGGGTCGGGGGAGGATGAGACTGACTCTTTGTTCTAAGCTTTTGTGCTAGAAATAACCTCACATTCAGTAAGCTTTCTGATCTTCAGTAAATTATGCTGTTATCAGATTTGACATAATTACATACATTCAATTAAAATCCTGCTTTCTGTAACATCCTGTGGCATCTGATAAAGAAGAATTTGTGGCTCAGCTGTTTAAAAATGAGGAAGAGGAAAATCAAATTCGTTGGGAAAGAGCTTGGAGTTTGTGCCTGGATTCACTATACATGTGTATCAGTCACTAAAGACCTAGGAAAGAAATGGCTTCCCAGCCCTAACCTTTCAGATGGTACTTGCTTACTTGTTAGCAAGGACCGTTACAGCATAAGTGTGGTTTGAGTCTTTTCCAACTTTGCTTTCTAAAATTAACCTGAAACAAAACAATAGGGACTTCTGTTTTGTTGGGTTTTACAGAGTCACTCTGCTAGATTACAGGTCCTGTTACTGTTTCATGTTATTGGGAGAAAAATTCAGGAGGATAGGGAGAAAGAACCATCTCATCCTTCTGCTTGAGAAGAGTGTGTATTTGTCATGGCTAACTGAATCAGTTTCCAGGATTTTTACCTTAAAAGTAGATTGGGCATTATGACATTGCAGATGAAATTACCAAATCATTTTAAAGTTAATCCTGGAAATTAAACTACTTTAAAGATCCCTTCTTCCCCTCTTGATGCACATTTTGCTCTTTATGTGGTATTCCCTCTAAGTTAACTCTCTGGCAACAGAGCGAGTTCACCAAAAGCAGTGACATGCAGGCTGTCAGATAAAAATCTCCAGATTGAAACCAGAGCTCCAGGGGGCTGAGCTCCAAGCCGGAGAAGAAACATGTGTGACCTTTTGGTTCAAATGGAGGGAGTGTCTCTAAACAGTCCTCTATGCCAAAAAACTCAGCTTTCCTTGGGTATAAATAAAAACAAGAGTCCTTTGTTCTCAAAGATGTAAGAATGATGTTTGGTGTTAGCTCACTTCTTCCCACGAGTTCTAATTTTGGGGACCATATTGCTTTTAGGTTCAAGGATGTTCTATCAGTCTAGATTGCTAATGCATAGAAGGATTTATTTTGGTGTTTTATTGGTGATAAAAGAAACTTATTCATTCATCCATTTAGCAAATATTTCCTGAATACCTACTGTATACCAGGCACTGTTCTAGGTGCTGGAGGTAGAGGATTGAGCAAGATCAACAAGGTCTTTCTCTGTTCTCGTGGACATTATATTCTCATGGGAGAAAAGATCCAAAAAGCAAATAAGAATTTATAGGATGATAAATGATATGAAGAAATGAGAGCAAGTTAAGGATATAATAGAGAGTATGGACAGTAAGGAGCTACAATTAAATAGAATAGAGAGGGAAGTTCTTGACACTAAGACTTAAATAACAAAAAGGTGCCAAGATGGGGAAAATCTAGGGAATGAGGACTCTCAGAGAGAAAAGAGCAAATGCAAAAAGCCCTGAGGCAGTAATGAGGTTGGTGAGTATGAGGAACAGAGACAAATGGGACTTGAACATAATGAATAAAGGAAAGAGAGTGACGGGAGTGGTCGGCAGATCCAGACCATGTAGAAGATTAGAGGCCATGACATGGAGGGTGATTTTTATTCTGAGGGCAGTGTGAAGTTAGTGGAGGGTTTAGCAATGATGTAATTGGATTTAGCTTTCCAAAAGAGCTCTTTCAAATCTGCATTCTCATTTGCAAGGCTCTGCTCTAAATTGGAAAGCCAGTCCTTTTTCTGGCACCTTACTGATTTGTTATTTTACAAATTTCTTTTCTTGTAAAATAAGCATATTTTAAAAAGTACCCAGCATAGTGCAAATGATTGGACAGCCATGCTATTTTTAGATGGATTCATTTTCTAGAATGCGAGTCAATGTTTTACATGTAATATAACATTTGAAGGCTGAGTTCTAGTCTAACCTGGGCCACTAATTTACTGAGCCGAGTTACTTATGTTCTCAGTCTGCATTTCCCCATTGGTAAAATGGGAAGATTAATACCTCACTTGCTTACCTTGCATAACTCTTGGGGAGCTCTGATGTGAAAGTATGCTTGAATATGCTTATTATAAAATTGAAGGGGCTGAAAGCTAAATCTATTCATGCAATTAAACTTTTGTTGAACACAGGGTACAGGGAGTCTAAATAGTTTTAATAACAATGGTTGTCATTTCATTGTCTTACCTAGGTGCTAGGTAATAAGCACTTTTTCATTTACTTCTGATTCCAACCCTATATTAAGTGATAGGAATATCTCTATTTTTGGAGTGAGAAAACTGGGGTTCAGAGAACTTACTTTCCTGACCTAACAAGAGATGGCTGGGATTTTACCCCAGGTCTGCTTTATCTCATGCTGTGCTGTTAATTTTAAATTCTGCTACATTTGAAAGGACTCCAATGCCTGGTAGGGAGACAAGGCTAAGAAAACTTGTTGGTATATTGGGATCTGACAGCCTAGAAGGGGGAGGGAACAAGTTCAGCTGATTTCCTAGAGGAGGGTTGCTCTGAACTTGATCTGGAAGGATAAGTAAGAACTTCAAGGGACATTAAGGAGTGGTATGATGGTGAAGGAAGGACATCTTAGGAGGAAAGATAGCCCAGACAGAGATCTGGAAATGGGAGAGAGGGGTATGGAATGGGGAATGGCAGGCAGGTTGGTGTGACTTGATGATGTGTTCTATTGGATCTGTGCATAGGAGTGTGTATGTGTTGTCTGTGGATCTTTTTTTTTTTTTTTTTTTTGGTGTTGCAGAGTCAGGGTGTGTGTGTTTTTGTCTGTGGATTTTTTTGGTTTTTTTTTTTTTTTTTTTTTTTTTTGGTGTGTGGAGAGATGGGTGGTGTGTGACATGGTGGGTGGGCAGGATGTGGCTAGAATACGCCACTGTCGAGGCAGTGGAATGACAGAAATAAGGAGGCCTATTAGGAGGCTAGTGTACAAATCCAGGTGAGAGACGGTGTGGGCCAGAATTAAGACAGTATAGAGGGATAGACTTATTAGGGCAGTATTTTAGAGATAGAATCGGTAGGGCTTCTGTTTATGTCAGGCTGTTGCTGAGAAAGGGATCCAGGTCTAGGGTGGCAGTGGTGTAGATGGAGCCCTAGGAAATTAAATGAGGGAAGAGGGGGCAGAAGCAAATTTGGAGAGAAGATGAGGTGGGAGAAAATTTGGGACTCCATGATTTTGAGCAGCCTGACATCCACACAGTGACGCCAGTGTAGGGGCAGGTTTGGGAATATGGCCCGGAGCTCAGAAGAGGTATAGCCTAGAGGAAGAGTGATGGGGAGGAAAGGTCCCCACACGGCATGGCCTTTCTCATCTAATATTGCAGTGCTGTACTTTTGTGACTACATCACTTTCTTGTAGAGAGCATTTAAAACTCCTATTGAACATCAGAGGTTCTCTGAAGGAGTTTTTGTGCCCCTCAGAAAACATTCAGGCCTCAGTCATCCACAAATGAGCATTCATGGCATTTTTTTTTTATTCTTAGACTGGCTGTTCCATTCTGCCTAGCACGTTTTAAGGATATGTCCCTTATTTCCTCAAAATAAACTCATTTTAATATAATTTATCCAAGAAAAACATTGAAAGGTAAATCTTATGGGAGAGAGTTACAAGCATTCCAAAGTTAACTAGAGCTGGTATTTAACTAGTACATTTTCTGGAATTATCTTTTTTTGTCTTCCTAGTCTTAGTTGAGACAGTTGCCCCTTGACACTTTTGGAATCTCCACGTTCAAAGTTAGGTGCCGTGTTGCAATCCATTTTGTTTCTGCGATTGTGTCTCTATCTGCATCCATCCATCCCACCCCCAGTGTTTTATTTACTTTAGATTTATTTTTTGATACTCTGCCCATCCTTAAGTTTTTAATCTTTTGCAAAGAATTTTATTGTGACAAAAGGAGAACTCTCCACATAGCCCACTGAGAAATTGTTGGTAGAAATAAAATGTCTTTATCTGACAAAGCAGAAGAAGCAGAAGAGTAAGAGCCTGATGGTGAAAGTGATGAATCAGCTCAGATTTACAGATTTCTTGGCCCCAAAATAGTTCATTTTTAAAATATATTATTCAGAGCAAGGCCTGAGCAAGTGAAAGAATTAGAGCTGATTTCCAGCTGGAGATTTTGTGCAGGAGAAGAAAGCCTACATTGATTTGTAGGCATAACTGACCTCGGTAGGAGTGTTTGATTTTCAAATGAAGAGAAGGCCATCTGTTGGTTCTTGAGGGTAGGGGGAATGAGGCGGGATAATCACTCTTTGCAGCATGCTGTGCTTTATTCCTGTTCAAAAACTTGTGAAAGCCTGGTCTCAATTCATCTTCAGATATTATCCCCTATTTACAAGGAAGTCAGAACTCAGAGATTACATGCTAGCTCAAGGTCACCCAAGGAATTCGTGGTATGAAATGGACTAAAACTCCTATCTCCTGATTTCCAGGCCAGCATCCTTTCCATTGACTACCTATTAAACAATATAAAACTCCTGCCATTTCTTATTCTGTGATCTTGGCCAAGTCGATTAGTCTCTCTGAGTCTCAGATTTCTCTCATTTGTGAAGTAGAAATAATGAAGCAACTTCATTCGGTCGTTGAGAAAATTAAATAACCTAAGAGGCATGAGGATCATATCCGTACATAGTAGGTGCTCAAAATATGTGAGTTCCCTTGAAACAATGGGGCTGATTCTGGTGATGCTTCTTTAAGATATTGTCAGTAAAAACTTAATGGTTTATAAATCGCAGGTGTCTCTCTATGTGGAATGAAGGTAAGTAGAAAATAATCCGTCAACCAAGTGGAGGGAGCAGAGACTGAATTAGAGGTGGTGCAAATATCTCCATGATTTTTCTGCACCTAATTTTTTTTTAGCAGAGATGGATGTCCTTGGAATTCAATTCATTCATTCATTCATTCATTCACTCAGAAAATTTATTGGACATCATATTACCAGATATGGTCCTGGGTGCTAGGATAGAGCAGCTAACAAGACAGCTTTATTCCCTGCCCTTGTGGAGTTTAAAATCTAGAAGGGAAGAAAAACCTTGATCAAATAATCACAGAAGGAATATCTAAGCTCCAAGTCTGAAGGCTTCTTTCCAACAGAGTCATCATAAACTATGCTGGAATAACCTAACCTAGTCTTAGGGGATCGGGGCAGGCCTCCCCCACGAAAGTGACCTCTATGCTAAGGCTGGGGTGGGACAGCCATGCCAGGTAGAGAGAACAGCATAAAGCAAGGCTATGAGGTGGAAAGGTACACATCATTTTGGAGAAAGGGAGTGGAACTGAAAAGCATGAACAAGTGCAAAGATGGCATCAGATGGGACCAGGAAAGAAGTGGGGGCCAAACCAGGCAGGACCACCTGAAGATCAAGGAAAAGTTTTGTGGAGTTGTAAGCAGTATGTACACTGGTCAGATTTGATGATGGCAGAGCCACCCAAAGGGGCATATATACAGTGCCTGTCGCTCAGTCTGGGGCCCCCCCGCATGTTCTAGTATCTCACCTGTCCTTCAGGTAATTGGCTTCTAACTCCAGAGTTATGGGGAAAGACTTAAGTATTAATAAGTCTGAGTTACTAGCAAAGGAAATGACCCAAGTCCCTCAAATATGCTTATATAGGAATCTACCAAACCAAGCTGTACCTGTGCATGTGATACGCTGGTTGCTGGTGGATTTATCTGTTTTTACTATTTTCTTGGAGGCAATGGCGTACAGGTAGGATCCTGCTGATTCTTCTTCTTCCACACTGTTTCCCCCTTTTGTCTTCTGTATGCTTATTTGTGGATTCACTTATTCATTCACTCAACATACATTCATAAATTGACTTATAATGTAGTTGGAGATATAAGATATATTCAACAAATTACAGTACAAGGTTGAAAGAGGCAAGTACCATAAAGTATTTTAAAAATGGAGTAGAGGTCTCAGAGGAAGAGAGGACCACTTCTAGTTTGTTAGGAGGAGGCAGGAGGTAGGCAGGGATCAGGAGAGGTTTATAGATGAGGCGGCATTTGACGTGAACCTTGAAGGATGCAGGAATAAATAGGCAGATATAGGGAGTGCAAGGAAGAAAGAGGCAGCCTTTACAGGGAAAGAGAACAGTGAAGACCCAGAGGGAGCAGACGATGAATGGAATAAAAAGTCTGGTTGAGTTTTAACCTATGTGAAGGAAAGTTCTTGGAAGTTAGGTGAGGGTCAGGTAAGAGGAGCTGCAAAGGCTCTAAAGAGAGCTGCTGGATTTCAACAGCGGAAAGCTATGGACATTTTTCAGCTGGGAGGTGGTGTGACTGAAAGGTGAGGAATCAGCTGGAGGGGCGTGGGGGGAGGACAGATGGCCCCAGAGCACCAAGCCCATGGCGTCAGGCATGTTGGCCTCATGTGTGAATACACTGGGCCCAGACCCTAGCGGGCATTAGTACAGCCGAGAGAATTTGTCCTGACTTCCACCCCAACCCTGCTGTGTGATCACTGGGGAGCATATCTGAAACAGCTCTCTAGATGATCCTAATGAAGCCCAGCGTTTGGGAACCACTCTCTTCTACTCCACGTGCAGGCCTCACAGAAACCAACCAGTCCGGTTGCAGAAGGACCAGCAAAGACATAGCTGGCTCTGCCTCTCATGTTTATGAATGGGGCTGCTTTAGATGGTGCTTTTGGAAGCAGAAACCATGAACTGAATTAATCCTTTGAAACTGATACCAAAATAAGTTATTATCAGCAAATTGTGGGCAGAAACATTCGACTCTTGGTCAAAGAGATAGAACCAAACCTCGTAGAGGGGTGCACGCAGAGCCTTCTGTATACACCAGGTTGTTAGTAATGATCGCCTCATAGAAGTGAGCTTGGGGATGGAGGGAGATTTTTATTTACATGTTTCCAGATAGTATTTAAAACACACTTTACAATAAGCAAAAATTACTTGAGTAATTAGAAACCCTAGTTAGAGACTTTCAAGCAACAAAAAAAGGACCTCTTCAAATCCTATTTCACTATCCAGATAAAAGGGGAACGATAGCCTCTGTCTTCAGTGGTGACCAGGCTACACCATGGACACTTGTGTCAGAGGATGTCCAGGTCAGATGGTGAAGAAAAAAAATGTCTTAGGCTTCCTGGTCAATGACACTGGGAATGTTTACCTTGGGAAAGAAGACTTTCGCAGGATAAATACCTTAAATGTCATTCTGATTGAGATTTTAGGATGACTCACGGCTGGGAGGAGGAGCAAGAACTGCAAGATCTTGACAGTCTAGATTGATGGGCCAAATCTAATAATAAAGTAAATTGTATGGGGATCAATGCCAATATCTTCTCTGAAATCTTACAAAGCCACCTGCATGCATGCAGGGAGGGGAGTAGCCTTTAAGAGCCTCTCATCAGAACAAGCCTCCAGGGTCTTAGTTAACTCTGTGAGTCAAAAGAATGCTGTGGCTGCCAAGAAAAGGGATATGCTCTTTGGCAGCATTAACAGAAATCTAGCGTCTAGTTTAATTCTTAACCAGTGGTATGCATCAAAATCACCTGAGAGTCTTTTTCCAAGTCTTTTTCCAAATCTGCTTTTTCCAAGTCCCCACCCTTCAACTGACTGTATTCCAGTCTGAGGGGAGGAGAGGGAGGGACTAAGCACATAAATGTCAGAAACGCTGCCCCCATATAGGCCTCTGGTTTTTAAACATTGACCTGGATCAAGGCAGGGGACCCCCTTGGACTCTTCAATCTGAAATCTTTAATTAATTTCTGAAAAACACATTTAAGAAAGAAGTAACCAGGGTTTTTATTGCTGATTATGAAAGTAATTTCTGGACAAGAGTCATTTTTATTCCAACTTACAATCTTATTCAAATCAGTTTTAAATAAAATAGTTGAAATAAAATTAGGATCAATATAGTAAGCAATGTTTTGTCATGTGACTTCTTCACTTAATATTCTAATATGAACATTTTCCCAGGCTCTTTAGAATGGTTTTTTTTTGTTTTTGTTTTTTTTTGCGGTACACGGGCC
>NC_041221.1:142210479-142222370 GCF_002837175.3 Physeter macrocephalus | reverse complement strand
TGGACGCGCAGGCTCAGTGGCCATGGCTCATGGGCCCAGCCGCTCTGCGACATGTGGGATCCTCCCGGACCGGGGCACGAACCCGCGTCCCCTGCATCGGCAGGCGGACTCTCAACCACTGCGCCACCAGGGAAGTCCTAGAATGATTTTTAATAGGTACATAAACTGTCCATTATAGGAGGTGAACCAAATTTTACCCATTTCCTTTTGTTGTAATTTGGATCTTTTCCAAACTTTTTCACTATTATTAATAACTGTACATGCATGTGTGATACCACACTTTGGAGAGGAATGTTGACACACGGCAGTGAACAGGATGGTGGGACTTTCATAATCTTGACATAGGAACAGCTGAAAGAACTTTAATCTGGAGAAGATTTAGTGGGCTTGGAGGGGGGTGGTAAATATCTTCAAATATTTGCAGGGAAATCAAACAGAAAAAGAATTCAATTTGTTTCGCCAGTCTCAAAGGGACAATTGGGTAAAAATTGCAAGGAAACAGCTTTCAGGGGAAGGTAATAAAATTTCAAATAATTAAGTTCTGAAGGTCTCACCTGCCCCATCCTTGGGGCTGCTGGAAGGTGAGTTAGCGTTTACAAAGGAAGTAATTGAGGAGACTCAAATTTCTAATTGTGGGAGGGGGCTATGTAAAATGGAGTCACAAACTCCACCACAAATGGTGGTACAAGCTGCAACCCAGCAGTAAATGGGTTTGAGCTAATGGACTCTTCTAAAACAATTTGAATTCAAGTGCCTTTGGTCAGAACATTCACTCCTCGAGTAGCCACAAGCCAGTCCCTCCTCATTTATTTCAGCTGCCTGGGCTCCCGAAAACATTTAAATTTACTACCCCTCGTAGATGCTGTTTAAATCCTTTGATGCTGTGAATATTATTCATTTATTCATTCAGATGCTTATTGAGCACCTCCTGTGTGCTGATTAGTGTGTGAGATGCTAGACAAAACAATGAACTTGACAGCTTCTGTGCCCTCAAGAACCCTGCCCAGCATGCAGGGGAGGGGTGGTGTCAAATGAATGTGGATTGGAAAAAGAATTTGGGAGCTCAGCTCCAGAAGGCCTAATCAGGATCAGTGGTTGCTGCTGACAGTGAGGTGTGTTTTGACTTGCCCAAAAGAGGAGCTTTTATAACCAAGTTCTCAAGGGAGGAAAGGCACCTTCTTGGAGGCACCGCCCATCCCCTCCTGCTCCCCAGCAGACTGGTTCAGGCAGAGGCAGCTGGCACATGGGTTGGGACTGCTGTGGAGAATACTCTGGTCCTGGGGGAGAAGTAGCACAACTGGCTTCTGTATCCCCTTTCTACCTTAAGGATGAATCGTCCTTGGATTCCATGTAGAGGAGCTACAAAGGAAGCAAACGGGATTTTAAAAAATTGGTAAATCAGAAAACTAACATTGTCGAAAAAATGGAAAAAGGGACTGAGGAATGTGGAGTTCTTTTTCGCTCTCTCCCTTTCCTTCGGTATTTATTTCACAAGGGGGTTGTTTTACCCCCATTCTGTTGCCTATACTCTATTTGAAAGCATCTATTGAGTGTGTACTTAGTACTAGACTCTGTGGTAAGTGCTCTGTGTACAATAGTCCATTCATCCTCGTGATAGTGGGAGGTCCGTTATGTAGAGGAAGAGACTGAGGTTCAGAGAGTCCACACTCAGCAAGTTCTGGAGCCCTGCTTCTTTCACTGCTTCAGGAGCCCCAACAGGGCTTTAACCAGCACCAACTGCTGCCTTCTCCTGATCCTGATGGCTTCCCTCCCTAACCTTTCCACTCCTGTTCCATCTAAATTCTTGCCATCTTGCCAGGACTCTTCCCTCTCAGTCTCTCCATTCTGTCCCCGCTTACTCCTAGATTCTGCTCTTTTGCCATCTGTCAAGGCGCCCTTTGTCCCACCATTTATTCTTCTTGCTGCTTAAACAAGTCCCCTTATCTTCTGATTAGTCCACTACTGGGAAGCCAGACACATTCAGGCAGCACATTTTCTAACAACCAGAGTAGCAGCAGAGCAAAGCAGTGGAAAATGGGAGGTTTTGATTTTGTATTAGGAGGAGGAGCTTTAAGAAGGCACTGCTTTGCTGATGCTAAGAAGTTGAAAAAAATTATCTTCCCCTGTGACTCATTTCAGCTCACTGAGGACTCAAGCAGCTGTTAGTACTCGGTTGGATTTGTCTTTGCTGAACAGAGCTACACATGTATTCTTGCCTCTCAGTGTGGCTGCCACTTGACTTCTACAAAGAAAGCATCTTGTTCTTGGAGTGACATGCTACTTTGTACAAAGTTATAGGAAACTGTGCTTAAAGAAGCTGCTTCTGAGATTGGGAGTGACATATTATTCATCCTTAGTGATATTTTCAAAAATATTTGTGGATAATATAACCCCCAATTCTTGGTGTGGAATATGAATTGGTGTATGGGTTCTGTGTATGTGTGTGATACTATATACTCTACATACATACACGTGTGTGTGCAATCCTGCAATATGCTAGAGTTTATTTAATCCTCAGAAGAGCCCTGTGAAACTAATGCTGTTCTCATTAGTTCAGAGAAGATGACTTACCCAACCATAAACAGCTAAGTATTAGAACCAAGTCTCCTCAGGTCTGCTGGACTCCAGAATCTTAACCTCTGGGCCATCCCAAAGGGGAATTATGTTACTGGGTTGGCCCAAAAGGTCGTTTGGGGTTTTCCATAAGATCTTACGGAAAAAAACGAACGAACATTTTGGCCCACCCAATATTGTGATGCTTTAACAAATGGGACACCATCCACGTGTATAGTTTTATGCCTTTAAAAGCCCTTTCACATCGTTTGGATTCTGTGCTCACCCCTTGAGATCAGAGAGCCAGGTTTTAATTTCCTTTTGTTTTGAGCTAAAAGGAAAAAACCTTTCGCAAAGTTAATCATCAGTTTTGTACATAATGAATGCTGAAAGAGAGGTAAATGAGACCTTGCATACATCCCAGAACTAACTAGTTAGTAATAAAAACCTCAAGTTAACCCAGATCTCCCAACTCCCAGCTTCTTGCAGCATGCTGAAGAGAACACTAATCTGGGCTCCCGGTCCCTTGGGTTAACATGGACAAGCTGTCTCTCAACTTCACCAGTGCCTAGGAATTCATTTAGCAAATATTCACTGAATTATTACTGTGTACTTTCAGGTATTGTGCCAGGCCTTAGCAAGGCAGTGATGGACATTGCAGGTATGTCCTGCATTCATAGAGCTTAAAGCCTAGCAGGGAAATCAAATGATTAGACAAGTCATTTTTATAAAGTTTGATGTACGTTAAGGGAGCAAATGGCAGAAGAATGACAACCATGTCTACGATTTGAGAGAATGAGAAGGGGGGAGCCACATGGAGGTGGAGGTAGGGGACAAGGTTTTCGAGGCAGGGAATGTTTAGAGCAGAGAGATGAGCCCAGGAAAACACTTAATAAGAACCAATACAGAGAGAGAAGCCATAGAGATTTGAAGCCAGCAACTGAGAAATTGGGGCGGTGTGACAGTCAAGTCCAAGCAAAGAGCACCCAGGAACTTTGCTGAAGGTTCAAATACTGGCTTCAACATGCACAAGCTGTGTGACTTTGGACAAGTTTCTCGATCTCTCTGAGTTTCCCCATTTGTAAAGGGAGACGTTAATACAAACTTTTGCAAGGTGAATCATCAGGCTTGCAAATAATGAATGCAAAGCACCCCACCCCAGTCCTGGCAAAAGGCACCGCTACTCACCAGCTGCCCAAGCCTGCAACTTTGGAGTCATCTCTGATTCCTGACTTGTTTTCCTCACCCCACCCCCATACAGCAGGTTGCCTGGCAAGTCCTTTCTGTACACCACCCCCCCCCAAATATCTTGCCAGTTCCTCCCTTTATCCCCACACTACAGTGGGAGTCCAAGCTGCCTTCATCTCCCACCTGGACTGAGAACACAGACCCACCCAGTCTCCCTGCCTCCACTCTGTGCCCCACCCTTGACCTCCATCCATTCTTCCCCCCTCAACTAGAATGATGGTTTAAAAACATGAAGCATGTGTCATCGGGCTGCTTCAAACCCTCCAGTCACTTCCCGTTGCTCTTAGTGGAAAACCTAAACTCCTTATTAAGGCGGGCCCTGCAGCACGGCCATCTCCTGCAATATGGCCTCATCTCCCATCCTCATACACTGAGCTCAGCCCACACTGGCTAGCTGCCTCATCCTTCAGGTTGTAGCCAATAGGGATAGGCCACCTCCCCAGAGAGGGTCTTCTCTGACCACTGTGTCTAAACAAAGCCTTCCATGTTAATTTCTACCAGACTACCTTATATCTTTCCTTTTCAGCCATTATTAAAATTCATCATTAGTCATTCATTTAGGTACTTACTAGAGTAATTGTCCAGTTCCCTCGCGAGGTTGAGAGCTCTTTGAGACCGAATTATTCCGTTAGGGACCCAGCAAATTATAGCACGTCTGGCACGAGATAGATACTTGGTCAACATTTGCTAAATTAGAGAAATGAAAGTGAGCCTCTCAATAAATAATAGCTATTAGTGTTCATGCATACCTTTCAGGGAGACTGTTATGCTATGTCTGGTTATGAGCATTTGGTAAGGATTTCCTTCTGTCCCCATTGTTTGCCTCAATTTCCAAAGTAGAAAGGCTGGCAGCCCAGCAGAAGGCTTTTTACCTGACAGAGAAGGGGAGGAAGGTCATTGTCAGTGGGATCACTGGAAAGAACTGTCCCCAAAGCCCCTTGACATTGGATCCATATACAAATTCCAGGCAAATTTTTGATACACTTTTTGCTGCAACTCACGGACCCAGGGTCATTCATCATTGGAAAAGTGGGTGCTCATACACGCTCCTGTGTTAGCAGCTGGCGTTTCTGCCTCAAGGATTTTACATTTACAAGGTAATAATAAAAGTGTTATTAGCACCTACAGATGGTCTGTCCAATAGAGATAAATGTTGATTGCAAACTCCAACATGGAAGTGGGATTGACTAGAAGTGTTATGGGGTAATTTAAAGCCCCATAGCAGATATCCCTGGAGATACCTTGGCCAGTCAGTTCTATTTTATTTTAGGGAGGAAATAAAACTCTGCCTGATTGGACTTTTTTTTCCCCTGACAGAAATGAGTCGTTGTCACAATGAATCATAATGGCCAAGGCTGCAAGGCTGGCAATGCACACCGAAGCCTGACTCTCCGTCTGTGGATGTGGTCTTTGATCTTGAAATCAGGGTCAAGTCTTAGGGCTCACATCTTGTTGGATAAACAGGGTCTCTCGGTTCTTCCCCAGGCAGCCTCTTACCGTGTAGTGGAGGGGTGTGGAGATGACTTTTCTAAGAGTGTGCATTTAAGAGTAGAGCTTGCAGGACTCAGAAGTAGTGAATAAGGGGCAAGGTCAATGATGGAGTAATAATGATGAGCAACTTGATTCTCGAAGACAGCACTATCCAATAAAACTTGTTCTGATGATGGAAATACTCTACTTCTGTGCTGTCCAATATGGCAGCCACTAGGCACGATTGACTATTGCTTGCTTGAAATGTTGCTAGTGCAGTGAGGGGCTGAATTTTAATTTAATTTAAACTTGAATAGCTTCACGTGGCTACTGATTACCACATCGGACCACAGAGCTCTAAAATACCGTATGATTGAAAGAAGAGTAACAAGAATGTTGTGTAGGACACAAAGGTTGAATGGGGATACCTAGGGAAAGGTGCTGCAGAGGTTGTGACCAAGTGGCTGGGGAGGGCAGGTCCCATGGTGATTAAACATGTGCACTCTGGTGTGAGACAGATCTGGGTTCAAATTCCAGTTTCACCAAGTTCCAGCTATGTGATCTTTTGCAAGTCAACGTCTCCAAGATTGACATTTCTCATCTGTAAAATGAGGATAAAAATAGAACCTACTGCCCAGAGCTACTTTACGTCTTCAATAAGATACTATATGAAAGCACTTAATACTGTGCCTGGTACAATATATGTCTTAGCAAATTTGGTATAGTATCTTTTCACATGAAATATGATCTTCTTAAGTGCTGGTGAGAATTGTGATCAGCGAGATAGAGGAGGAACCGAGGGAATTGACTGGACTCATTTGACTATGCAAAAGTGTACTTAGAAACAAGAAAATACTGCCGGGCCTGCCTCCTTGGCCATGGATAGCAAGTTCTGCAGTGTCTCATGAAATGCGTGTGCTGTGAAAGGGCAAGGCACTGGACCATTTGGAGTAGAAGTGTGGAATGATCAAGCTCGAAGGGATCTCAAGGACCAGTAATTTTCAAGCTTTAATACAAACAGATCACATGGGGGTCATGTTAGATGCAAGTCTGACTCAGTGGATCTGGGTGGGGACAGAGGTTCTGTATTTCTCCCAGGCCCCAAGGTGTTGCAGAGGCTACTGGCCCAGGGTCCACACGTAGAGTATCAAGATTATTGAGCACCTAGAGTCTAGGACATAAGACCAATACCCCGTATTCCTGATGAGGAAATGGAGACCCAGAAGGGAGGGCTTTAAAGTCGTGGGACAATGAGAAGTAGAGCCAAGGCTAAAACTCACCTCCTGTGTGGCCCACTCCAGTGTCAAGTGCACTTTTGCCCTTCCCCAGGCAGCTGCAATCTCTTGCATTACATGACACTCAGCAGTTTGCAAACGTCCTTCTGTCTTACACTTCTTTTTCCATTTGTCAGCCAAGGATAACGAAGGGAGAAGATTTCTCCCACTCCCTTACCCCAACTCTTCCAGTCAGTGACTACTAGTTAAGCTGGAGCTAACATTCAGATGTGCCAGCTCTTACCCCAGGGCTCCTCTTCCATCATACCGGTGCCCCTCTGTCTCTCCACTCTCCATCGTGAGAAAGCTCCTGGCTGAATGTGATGATGGCTGACATCGAAGTCTTTGCAGGGACTTAGTGTTTCATCTGCATTTAGGATAGCACACGGCAAAAAAATGAAGGAGTGGAAAGAGTCAAGTATCTCTACGTTGCAAACATAGGATTCTAGAGCAGTTATCACCAGGAGAGCAGGAGTGGTGTGCTTAAAGCTTGTGCGCATTTCCTGAAGTCATAAGTTTTATTCCAAGGGAGCCTAAAATGAATGGCAGCTCCAAGTGGGCAAGGTGGAAACGAAGCACCAAAGTGTCAGGGAAGAGAAAATGTTTCCTTCGTAGGCAGGAACCGCACAGTTTCTTAAAACAACTGGGTGAGAGAAATTGGAACTTGGAACAATTAAGATCCTTGTTCCTGACTCTAAGTGACCTTGGATAAAGGTATGTATGGGTGTAGATGTGAGTGTGTGTGCGCCTGCAGCCCAGGCATACACACACACACACACACACACACACACACACACTTACCTTCCTGCTTTCGCATATGTTCGATGGCACACTCAGTTCATATTATCATCCACCTCATTTCACACATCTGTTGTTAATATGAGTGAAATGGTACCTGCAGTTCTCCCAGAGAATTCTGAAAGATTTGGCCTTTATCTCGATGTTATCTCTTTATCTGCTTCAGCGCCCATGTTAGGGTCAGGCAGTTTTCTAGGTCTTTGCCACCATGTGATTTGCATTCTAAGAGATAAATGTCAAGAACTAGGAATTCAGACATGTTGAGCTGCTGATAATTAAATGGATTTGTGGCCTCTGCCTATCAGGTCTAGGTCTAAGATGGAGCCACGTATTTTGGGGTCCCACCTTGGGTGAGCTGGTAAATACAGTTTTTGCCTGAGACATGCTCCATTATACATAATCTCAATTTGTTAGGATGCTTTGTGACACAGTAAGGTATCCTGTAAATAAAATACCACTTTCAAACCAATCCATTTTTCTCCTGAGGCATAGTTTGTACTCAAGGCATATCTGAGTTATCATGTTCGATTGCTGTCCATGAATTCCTTCTAAAGGTTAATACCAATACAGACCAGATTGAATAGGAGGGCTTTGGCTAATGCAAAAACTGAAGGGTATTAGATGATGTCACCTCTCCATCTTCTGCCCAAGTGTCTTCGTAGATAAATGGGAAAGATCTATCTGCTTTCCGTTTTCAAAACCATTGATTTTTGCTACAATTAGAGAATGAAGAGCTGGACGAGGCAAGATTCTTTTCCCTCTTTAAAAAACAGCATTCAAGGATCCCAGCTGTTCTACTGGCTTTCTCCAGTTCCAAGGGTGCGGGGCAAATGTTCCTTGAGTCAGCATGCCATCTTTGCTGGGTAAAGAAAAGAGTACATCTGCGGTCTGTAGGAAGGTCTGCAGGTGACTTCGTGCTCCAATAACTCAGGGTCCCCAAGTGGTTTCCCAGTCTTTAACCTTCCATGTAATAAGAGCCATGGATCTTTCTGAGCACAGTTTGACCTGCATACTATTGATCTAATCATTTGGCTAATCACTCTCTGCAATTAAATCCTTCTCCTTGCAGTAAAGTTAATCTCTTCCCAGTGCATAAAATCTGACCCTCACAGCTTAAGGGAAGAGAATTGTTGTTGTTTACGTTACCATCTTGGGACCGCAATAGCTTTATTCTGAAGGCCAAAGCAACTCCTCAAGCTACAGCTTGAGAAGTTGCACCCTCTTCAAATTAAAGGTAGAACACTTTTCACTTCTAGATGCAAAGCCCCCACTAGGCTGCCTCCCTCCTCCTCAGCCTCATTTCTTCTCTAGAGCCCAGCCTGGAGCATGCACCACTGAACATTATGCTTTTCCTTAAGCGAGCTGCTTTTGTTTGTTGTCAAGGCCGTTAGCACACACTTTGCAATTACTCTGTTGGCCCCTTTTTGTTCTAGCTTGAAGAGATTAGTGTCCAGTACGTCATCAATTTCAGAAAGTCCCCAATCTCTGCTCAGTCTTTCTTAGGGACTTCTTGTTGCTTCCAAACAGAACCTGATCTTGTCTTTCTAAGCAACATTCATTCATTCTAAGGGAGATTCATTCATTCACTTGACAAATATGTATCGAACCAAAAATCGCATAGTTTATAAGTGGCAGGCTTAAACACAGGGGTGCCAGGCACTGACATTCATATTCCTTACAGTGACCCCAGGCTGGCTGGGCTAAACCTTCCTTATATTTTTCAGGAGTTGTGTATATCACAGGGTTTTGAGAAACTTAATTTGCTAGATCTGTTAATGATGACTTAAGCCACATGACTTACCTAGAATATAACATTTTTCAAACATTTATTCTATTGTGGTTTTCTTCTCCCACTATCCAGTGAATATTTCTCTTTGTGTAGAGAATTTTTATTAAATGCCTAATTAAAACTGGTTGGGTTCTCACTTATAACCATTCTCAGTTCTGAATTTAAATTTAATGATGTGTTGAAATATTAATGACCTTTATCTTTAAACGTGTCTCAGTTGTACTAAAGTTAACAAATGTGTCTGATAATAGCCAGCACTGTCTTGGAACATTCTCCCACACAAGGTATTTGCTTGGGCTTGCGTCATCCTAATGGTGGGTTGTACACAGCACTGACAAATACATAATGTAGGAAAATTTTGCATCACAAATTGCCTGGGGATTTGGTCTCCTAATAAATACTTTTAAATGCTCTAATTCAAGCTAAGTAATCATAGGTGTAAAGCATTTAGAGGAATTGACAGTGTCGGGCATGTGTTCTATGGAGTAGACCTTTGGATCATACGAAGGGAGCAACCCATAAGCTCAGTTCATTCCTACTCTCTCTGCGTATCCTCCCTTCCATGGCATGAACATTCCTTATGGTTCTGGTTTTAGCTCCCTGAGCATCTTATTAATGTTGATAGTGAGGACAGGAGTAAATTTATCTGAGGCTTAATTCTAATAGCCATATTGGACTCCTTCCAATTCCCCAGAAGTCCTTTGGGTTCAAATCACTTGCGTGACTCATGATGGCTCTGAGCCTTGGGGCATAACATGAAGTTTTGGTCTCCTTTTTTGAGTGTGTCCTTTGCAGAAACACCTTGATACATCCTTGTCCCACCCCTGCCATGACTTAGAGCGTCCAAACTGAGGGACAGTTGTTTACCAACCTGCCAACAAAACCCTACTTGTAGGAAATCCCATGTCTCATCTGACTAAATAACTCGGACCATATGTTCAGGTCCCAAAGCTTGGGATTTTTCCAAGCAAGTTCAAATGTGCCTATTTGCATCACCTGGGGATATTGAAATTCCATACACAAGTTCATTTTCACATAACTCATTATCCTCCCTTGGATTTGGTACTTAATGTGAACTTTGGCAGCAGATGGACCGAGAGAGATGATATTCCAGGAGCACTTACTAATTCTTTTGTGCTCATGAATACACACAGATAGTGATAATTTGCACTCAGATGAAACTTCCAGAGCCAGGCAGTGCCCTCAGGTACTCATTTGCCGCCCTCAGGTACTCATTTGCCACCCTCTGTTGAGTTCTTGGGTAGAATTTAATTATCCAACAAATTTGGGGGTAGCTATGCCAGATATTGGGTACTGACCAAGACATTTCAAATGGAAGGATCTGGTGCATTCCAGAGAGAGCAGTTTGGGGAGGTGGAACTCTGAAACTGGGGATGTGAAATTTGTGGTGAGTTCCTTGAGCCAGATGTTACTCCTTAAGGCCCAAGAACCACTGGGCATTTGTGAGAGTCATTCGGGAAGGTCTGGGAGCATCCCCCAAGCCCTGGCCTCTGTTAGACAAAGAATCTCATAGTTTAGAATGAGTTGAGGACCAGCTTTTGTCTATTCACAATAAAAACAAAATGACCCAGTTGATTTGAATGACAGACACATACACCTGCTCCTCTCTCTCCAGTGTGGTTAAGTGGGGCCCCTCGGAGCACTAACTAATCTTCAAATTCGGGCTCATCTGTGGAGAAGTTATTATTGCAATTATACTTTGTTATTCATAAAATATATTAGTAGTATTTTGATAGTAGTTAGTATCAATAAAATGTGGATTGTGTACCAGGCACTGTGCTAAATAAGCACCTGTACATCCCTTTCATGCTCATAACAACCTTATGAAATAGGTCATTATAATATTCCCATTTTACAGATGAGTGAATAAATCTCAGGCTTAGAACATAACTGCCTGAGATCCTGAAGCTAATAAGAAGCAGAGGCAGATGGCCTGACTCCACAGCCCATGCCTTTCCCCACCATCACCAGGGCTGAACTTGACTTGTTGATTGTAACTTCCCTGTCTAAGGGAATGTGCCCTGCTCCAGTCTCTACGCAAAGAGTTCATAGAGGGGCCCTATTTTTGTGCACTGTGTCATCTGCATCTTGTCCAACCACAGCTGACTGGACGGGAAGAGAAAAACTGACAGCAAGGCAGCCAATCAGTAGGCCGGCTGTGACCTCTGATGTGGCCTAGTACCAGAAAAATAAAATAAAATAAAAGTCAGTTGAGGCCTATCAGATCCCTTCCCTTGGGAATTTAGACTAGAAAATAACACCAATACATTTAGCTTTGAGAGTTTAAGAGGAAATGAAACCATGAGGTCAAGTTGGGGCTGTGAAGTAATAAGGCAGCGGTGAATAAGGGTAAAGAAATTCATTTGGTGGAGAGAGCATTGGAGAGAACACAGTCAGAGAAGGAGAGGAATCTTAAGAAAGGAAAAGAGTAGACAGTAGCTGGGGATGCCGCAAACCTTGATGCTTTTCTGGTTTTAGTTCCTGAGGATCCTTACGATATATAGTTGTGAGGGTGAAGCGAGATGGTTTATGTAAATCACCCAGTCGAATGCTGATGCATAGTTAAGTTCTCAATACAAGTCAGCACTATTATTATGTTTATTGTTGTTGAAATTTTCATGTAATTTGTTTTTTATTTATTTATCTATCTATTTTTTTTAACATCTTTTTTTCTTTAACATCTCTATTGGAGTATAATTGCTTTACAATGGTGTGTTAGTTTCTGCTGTATAACAGAG
>NC_041221.1:142209862-142210431 GCF_002837175.3 Physeter macrocephalus | reverse complement strand
TCTTTATTGGAGTATAATTGCTTTACAATGGCGTGTTAGTTTCTGCTGTGTAACAAAGTGAATCAGCTATACATATACATATATCCCCATATCTCCTCCCTCTTGCGCCCCCCTCCCACCCTCCCTATCCCACCCCTCTAGGTGGTCACAAAGCACGAGCTGATCTCCCTGTGCTATGTGGCTGCTTCCCACTAGCTATCTATTTTACATTTGGTAGTGTATATATGTCCATGCCACTCTCTCACTTCGTCCCAGCTTACCCTTCCCACTCCCCGTGTCCTCAACTCCATTCTCTAAATCTGAGTCTTTATTCCTGTCTTGCCCTTGGGTTCTTCATAACCAGTTTTTTTTTTAGATTCCGTATATATGTGTTAGCATATGGTATTTGTTTTCCTCTTTCTGACTTACTTCACTCTGTCTGACAGACTCTAGGTCCATCCACCTCACTACAAATAACTCAATTTCGTTTCCTTTATGGCTGAGTAATATTCCATTGTATATATGTGCCACATCTTCTTTATCCATTCATCTGTTGATGGACACTTAGGTTGCTTCCATGTCCTGGCTAT
>NC_041221.1:142180090-142208886 GCF_002837175.3 Physeter macrocephalus | reverse complement strand
TATGGTGTTAGGGAGTGTTCTAATTTCATTCTTTTATACATAGCTGTCCAGTTTTCCCAGCACCACTTACTGAAGAGGCTGTCTTTTCTCCATTGCATATTCTTGCTTCCTTTATCAAAGATAAGGGGACCATATGTACATGGGTTTATGTCTGGGTTTTCTATCCTGTTCCATTGATCTATATTTCTGTTTTTGTGCCAGTACCATGCTGTCTTGATTACTGTAGCTTTGTAGTATAGTCTGAAGTCAGGGAGCCTGATTCCTCCAACTCTGTTTTCCTTTCTCAAGATTGCTTTGGCTATTTGGGGTCTTTTGTGTTTCCATACAGATTGGGCAATTTTTTGTTCTAGTTCTGTGAAAAATGCCATTGATAGCTTGATCGGGATTGCATTGAATCTGTAGATTGCTTTGGGTAATATAGTCATTTTCACAATGTTGATTCTTCCAATCCAAGAACATGGTATATCTCTCCATCTGTTTGTATCATCTTTAATTTATTTCATCAGTGTCTTATTGTTTTCTTCATACAGGTCTTTTGTCTCCTTAGGTAGGTTTCTTCCTAGGTATTTTATTCTTTATGTTGCAATGGTAAATGGGAGTGTTTCCTTAATTTCTCTTTCAGAGTTTTCATCATTAGTGTAGGGGAATGCAAGAGATTTCTGTGCATTAATTTTGTATCCTGCTACTTTACCAAATTCAATGATTAGCTCTAGTCATTTTCTGGTAGCATCTTTAGGATTCTCTATGTATAGTATCATGTCATCTGCAAACAGTGAGAGTTTTACTTCTTCTTTTCCAAATTGGATTCCTTTTATTTCTTTTTCATCTCTGATTGCTGTGGCTAAAACTTCCAAAACTATGTTGAATAATAGTGGTGAGAGTGGGCAACCTTGTCTTGTTCCTGATCCTAGTGGAAACGGTTTCAGTTTTTCACCCTTAAGAATGATGTTGGCTGTGGGTTTGTCATATATGGCCTTTATTATGTTGAGATAAGTTCCCTCTATGCCTACTTTCTGGAGGGTTTTTATCATAAATGAATGTTGAATTTTGTCAAAAGCTTTTTCTGTATCTTTTGACATTATCCTATGGTTTTTCTCCTTCAGTTGGTTAATATGGTGTATCACATTCATTGATTTGTGTATATTGAAGAATCCTTGCATTCCTGGGATTATCCCCACTTGATCATGGTGAATGATCCTTTTAATGTGCTGTTGGATTCTGTTTGCTAGTATTTTGTTGAGGATTTTTGCATGTATGTTCCTCAGAGATATTGCCCTGTAGTTTTCTTTTTTTGTGACATCTTTGTCTGGTTTTGGTATCAGGGTGTTGGTGGCCTCCTAGAATGAGTTTGGGAGTGTTCCAACCTCCACTATATTTTGGAAGAGTTTGAGAAGGATAGGTGTTAGCTTTTCTCTACATGTTTGGTAGAATTTGCCAGTGAAGCCATCTGGTCCTGGGCTTTTGTTTGTTGGAAGATTTTAAATCACAGTTTCAATTTCAGTACTTGTGATTGGTCTGTTTATATCTTCTATTTCTTCCTGGTTCAGTCTTCGAAGGTTATGCTATTCTAAGAATTTGTCCATTTTTGTCCATTTTATTGGCATATAGCTGTTTGTAGTAATCTCTCATGATCCTTTGTATTTCTGCAGTGTCAGTTGTTACTTCTCCTTTTTCATTTCTAATTCTATTAATCTGAGTCTTCTCCCTTTTTTTCTTGATGAGTATGGCTAATGGTTTATCAATTTTGTTTATCTTCTTAAAGAACCAGCTTTTAGTTCTATTGATCTTTGCTATTGTTTCCTTCATTTTTTATTCATTTATTTCTGATTTGATCTTTACAATTTCTTTCCTTCCGCTAACTTCGGGGATTTTTTGTTCCTCTTTCCCTAATTGCTTTAGGTGTAAGGTTAGGTTGTTTATTTCAGGTGTTTCTTGTTTCTTGAGGTAGAATTGTATTGCTGTAAACTTCCCTCTTAGAACTGCTTTTGCTGTATCCCATAGGTTTTGGGTCATTGTGTTTTCATTGTCATTTCTTTCTAGGTATTTTTTCATTTCCTCTTTGATTTCTTCAGTGATCTCTTGGTTATTTAGTACTGTATTGTTTAGCCTCCATTTGTTTGTATGTTTTACAGATTATTTCCTGTAATTGATATCTAGTCTCATAGCATTGTCGTCGGAAATGATACTTGATACGACTTCAATTTTCTTAAATTTACCAAGGCTTGATTTGTGACCCAAGATGTGGTCTCTCCTGGAGAATGTTCCACGAGCACATGAGAAGAAAGTGTATTGTGTTGTTTTTGGATGGAATGTCCTCTAAATATCAATTAAGTCCATCTTGTTTAAGGTATCATTTAAAGCTTGTGTTTCCTTATTTATTTTCATTTTGGATGATCTGTCCATTGGTGAAAGTGGGGTGTTAAAGTCCCCTACTACGATTGTGTTACTGTCGATTTCCCCTTTTATGGCTGTTAGTATTTGCCTTATGTATTGAGGTGCTCCTATGTTGGGTGCATAAATATTTACAATTGTTATAGTTGTTACGTCTCCTTTTTCATTTCTAATTCTATTGATTTGAGTCTTCTCCCTTTTATTCTTGATGAGTCTGGCTAATGGTTTATCAATTTTATTTATCTTCTCAAAGAACCAGCTTTTAGTTTTATTGATCTTTGCTATTGTTTCCTTCATTTCTTTTTCATTTATTTCTGATCTGATCTTTATGATTTCTTTCCTTCTGCTAAATTTGGGGTTTTTTTGTTCTTCTTTCTCTAGTTGCTTTAGGTGCAAAGTTAGGTTGTTTATACGAGATGTTTCCTGTTTCTTAAGGTAGGATTGTATTGCTATAAACTTCCCTCTTAGAACTGCTTTTGCTGCATCCCATAGGTTTTGGGTCGTCGTGTCTCCATTGTCATTTGTTTCTAAGTATTTTTTGATTTCCTCTTTGATTTCTTCAGTGATCACTTCGTTATTAAGTAGTGTATTGTTTAGCCTCCATGTGTTTGTATTTTTTATAGATCTTTTCCTGTAATTGATATCTAGTCTCATAGCGTTGTGGTCAGAAAAGATACTTGATATGATTTCAATTTTCTTAAATTTGCCAAGGCTAGATTTGTGACCCAATATATGATCTATCCTGGAGAATGTTCCATGAGCACTTGAGAAAAATGTGTATTCTGTTGTTTTTGGATGGAATGTCCTATAAATATCCATTAAATCCATCTTGTGTAATGTATCATTTAAAGCTTGTGTTTCCTTATTTATTTTCATTTTGGATGATCTGTCCATTGGTGAAAGTGGGGTGTTAAAGTCCCCTACTACGATTGTGTTACTGTCGATTTCCCCTTTTATGGCTGTTAGCATTTGCGTTAGGTATTGAGGTGCTCCTATGTTGGGTGCATAAATATTTACAATTGTTATATCTTCTTCTTGGATTGTTTCCTTGATCATTATGTACTGTCCTTCTTTGTCTCTTGTAATAGTCTTTATTTTAAAGTGTATTTTGTCTGATAGGAGAATAGCTACTCCAGCTTTCTTTTGATTTCCACTTGCATGGAATATCTTTTTCCATCCCCTCACTTTCAGTCTGTATGTGTCAGCATATATACGGATCTTGTTTCTAGATCCATTCAGCCAGTCTATGTCTTTTGGTTGGATCATTAAATCCATTTACATATAAGGTAGTTATCGATATGTATGTTGCTATTACCATTTTCTTAATTTTGGGGGTTTGTTATTGTAGGTCTTATCCTTCTTTTGTGTTTCCTGCCTAGAGAAGTTCCTTTAGCATTTGTTGTAAAGCTGGTTTGGTGGTGCTGTATTCTCTTAACTTTTGCTTGTCTCTAAATGTTTTAATTTCTCCATTAAATCTGAATGAGATCCTTCTGGGTAATGTTGGTTGTATGTTTTTCCCTTTCATCACTTTAAATATGTCCTGCCACTCCCTTCTGGCTTGCAGAGTTTCTGCTGAAAGATCAGTTGTTAACCTTATGGGGATTCCCTTGTATGTTATTTGTTGTTTTTCCCTTGCTGCTTTTAATATTTTTTCTTTGTATTTAATTTTTGATAGTTTGATTAATATTTGTCTCGGCATGTTTCTCCTTGGATTTATCCTGTATGGGACTCTCTGTGCTTCCTGGACTTGATTGACTATATCCTTTCCCATATTAGGGAAGTTTTCAACTATCATCTCTTGAAATATTTTCTCAGTCCGTTTCTTTTCTCTTCTTCTTCTGGCACCCCTGTAATTCGAATGTTGGTGTGTTTAATGTTGTCCTAGAGGTCTTTGAGACTGTCCTCAATTCTTTTCATTCTTCTTTCTTTATTCTGCTCTGCGCTAGTTATTTCCACTATTTTATCTTCCAGGTCACTTATCCGTTCTTCTGCCTCAGTTATTCTGCTATTGTTTCCTTCTAGAGAGTGTTACATTTCATTTATTGTGTTGTTCATCATTGTTTGTTTGCTCTTTAGTTCTTCTAGGTCCTTGTTAAACGTTTCTTGTATTTTCCATCTTCTGTTTCCAGGATTTTGGATCATCTTTACTATCATTACTCTGAATTCTTTTTCAGGTAGACTTCCTATTTCCTCTTCATTTGTTTGGTCTGGTGGGTTTATACCTTGCTCCTTCATCTGCTGTGTATTTTTCTGTCTTCTCATTTTGCTTAATTTACTGTGTTTGGGGTCTCCTTTTCGCAGGCTGCAGGTTCGTAGTTCCTGTTGTTTTTGATGTCTGCCCCCAGTGGGTATGGTTGGTTCAGTGGCTTGTGTAGGCTTCCTGGTGGATGGGCCTTGTGCCTGTGTTCTGGTGGGTGGGGCTGGATCTTGTCTTTCTGGGGGGCAGGACCACATCTGGTGCTGTGTTTTGGGGTGTGTTTGAACTTATCATGATTTTAGGCAGCCTCTCTGCTCATGCTGGGGTTGTGTTCCTGTCTTGCTAGTTGTTTGGCATGGGGTGTCCAGCACTGTAGCGTGATGGTCATTGACTGGAGCTCGGTCTCAGCGTTGAGATGGAGATCTCTGGGAGAGCTTTTGCCGTTTGATATTATGTGGGGCTGGGAGGTCTCCGGTGGACCAATGTCCTGAACTCAGCTCTCCTACCTCAGAGTCTCAGGCCTGATACCCTGCTGCAGCACCAAGACCCTGTCAGCCACACGGTTCAGAAGAAAAGGGAGAAAAAAAAGAAAGAAAGAAGGGGTGGGGGGAAGAAAGAAAACAATAAAATAAAATTTAAAAAATATATATATTTATTTTTAAATGAATTTATTTATTTTATTTTTGGCTGTGTTGGGTCTTCGTTGCTGCATGCTGGCTTTCTCTAGCTGCGGTGAGCGGGGGCCACTCTTCGTTGTGGTGTGCAGGCTTCTCACTGGTGGCTTCTCGTTGTGGAGCACAGGCTGTAGGTGCACAGGCTTCAGTAGTTGTAACTCACGGGTTCTAGAGCACAGGCTCAGTAGTTGTGGCGCACGAGCTTAGTTTCTCCACAGCATGTGGGATCTTCCTGGACCAGGGCTTGAACCCATGTCCCCTGCATTGGCAGGTGGATTCTTAACCACTGCGCCACCAGGGAAGCCCAAAAAGTATTATTAAAGATAAAAAAATTTAAAAAGTAATAAAAAAAAAGAAAGAAAGAAGAGAGGAACCAAACCAAAAAACAAATCCACCAATGATAACAAGAGCTAAAAACTATACTAAAAAAACCCCAAAAACAAAACAAAACAATGGACAGACAGAACCCTAGGACAAATGGTAAAAGCAAAGCTGTACAGACAAAATCACAGAAAAAAGCATACACATACACACTCACAAAAAGAGGAAGGAAAAAATATATATATATAAAAATAGGAAGAGAGCAATCAAATCAATAAATCTACCAAAGATAATAAGTTCTAAATATTAAACTAAGATAAACATAAAACCAAAAACAAATTAGATGCAGAAATCAAACCCTAAATCTACAGTTGCTCACAATGTCCACCACCTCCATTTTGGGATGATTTGTTGTCTATTTAGGTATTCTAGAGATGCAGGATACATCAAGTTGATTGTGGGGATTTAATCTGCTGCTCCTGAGGCTGCTGGGAGAGATTTCCCTTTCTCTTCTTTGTTCGCACAGCTCCTGGGGTTCAGCTTTGGATTGGCCTTGCCTCTGTATGTAGGTCACCTGAGGGTGTCTGTTCCTGCCCAGACAGGTCGGGGTTAAAGAGGCAGCTGCTTCGGGGGCTCTGGCTCACTCAGGCTGGGGGGAAGGAGGGGTACAGAGTGCGGGGCGAGCCTGCGGCGGCAGAGGCCAGCATGACCTTGTCCCAGCCTGAGGCACGCCATGCATTCTCCCGGGGAAGTTGTCCCTGGATCCCGGGACCCTGGCAGTGGCGGGCTGCACAGGCTCCTGGGAGGGGAGATGTGGATAGTGACCTGTGCTCGCACACAGGCTTCTTGGTGGCGGCAGCAGCAGCCTTAGCGTCTCATGCCCGTCTCTGGTGTCCGTGCTGATAGCCGCGGCTCGCGCCCGTCTCTGGAGCTCCTTTAAGCGGTGCTCTGAATCCCCTCTTCCTAGCGCACCAGGAAACAAAGAGGCAAGAAAAAGTCTCTTGCCTCTTCGGCAGTTCCAGACCTTCTCCCG
The DNA here is from genome assembly GCF_002837175.3 of Physeter macrocephalus. Classification (NCBI taxonomy): domain Eukaryota; kingdom Metazoa; phylum Chordata; class Mammalia; order Artiodactyla; family Physeteridae; genus Physeter; species Physeter macrocephalus. The sequence goes on along the minus strand of NC_041221.1, from coordinate 142,202,270 downwards.
GACTCCCACCCGGCTAGCTGTGGCGCACTAGCCCCTTCAGGCTGTGTTCACGCCGCCAACCCCAGTCTCCTCCCTGGGATCCAACCTCCGAAGCCCGAGCCTCAGCTCCCAGGCCCCGCCCGCCCCGGCGGGTGAGCAGACAAGCCTCTCAGGCTGGTGAGTGCCGGTCGGCACCGATCCTCCATGTGGGGATCTCTCCGCTTTGCCCTCCGCACCCCTGTTACTGCGCTCTCCTCCATAGCTCCGAAGCTTCCCCCTCCGCCACCCACAGTCTCCGTCCACGAAGGGGCTTCTAGTGTGTGGAAACCTTTCCTCCTTCACAGCTCCCTCTCAGAGGTGCAGGTCCCGTCCCTATTCTTTTGTGTCTGTTTTTTCTTTTTTCTTTTGCCTACCCAGGTACTTGGGGGTTTTCTTGCCATTTGGGAAGTCTGAGGTCTTCTGCCAGCGTTCAGTAGGTGTTCTGTAGGGGTTGTTCCACATGTAGATGTGTTTTTGATGTATTTGTGGGGAGGAAGGTGATCTCCACGTCTTACTCCTCCACCATCTTGAAGGTTTTTCTGTCTTTTATTTAGAAGATACAAAACTTCCTCTCATTCCCAGTTTACCAAGGTGCATACAGCTAGCGTTATGAAAAGCCGTATTCTTTCTTTCATCCTTGAACTGGATTCCTTAATTGTTATAATTTATAATTCAAATTTCAGCTTATGATTCTTAGTTTTCTTTCGGATCGATTCCACACTCACTAATGAACTAGCATGTTGAGCAATGGGGAGCTATTCCCATAATCTGTTTTCCTCCAATTCCCCTTCAGCTGTTAATGAGAAGTACCATGGAGACATCAGCCATTAGTATACATGGGCTGGTATAAATCGTGGACTATGGATCATTGAGCGTCTTTGTTGTAAAACAAATGGCCTGTGGTCAGTTAATCATACAAAGAAACATCTCCAGGGCCTCCTGGCTATATTCGTAACCCCTAAATCAGTTCGCAGTTTTATAAACAGAACATCTGTTAAAATATGCAGAAATTACAGTCATAGTCATTAGCAGAGAGCTAGAGAGCTTTGGCAGATTTTTTTTTTAAGCTTTTGATGGTAATCTTCTCTCTCTGTGATTCATGCTTCATTCCCATTCTTTCTGAATCTCTTTTGTTCCCCTCTGTTCTTTTGGGTTGCAGCACTTTTAACCCAAGACAGAAAAGTAGACATGTGTTGTCCCAGGCTAGGTTGGCACCGTGCCATTCTGCAGCCCAGAAATACTCTCTTGCAAAATCATATATTTCGGGTATGCAATATGCATAGCCTTAAGCAGCCAGAAGGTGAGAAACCCTAATTGGTTTCACACTTCTTTTATTGACCTTGGACTCTTGCAGTACTGGCATTTAACCAAAAGTAAATAGAGCTCCCCACCAGCACCACCCCAAATCTCTCATTCTCTCAAACTCTCTCTCTCTCTCTCTCTGGGTTGAAATTTTCACTGTGTTCATATTTAAATTAGCCTGGTGCAATTCACCTCTAAGACAAAGACCCGGAAAAATATGGTCATTGCCAGGTAACAAGATTTGATTGGCCCCCTATTTGTTGAGTGAAAAAATCATTATTCTACCTAAGAACTGTGGAGTAGGTAAACTTTCTTTAGCCTTGGCTTTGTTCTGTCTGCCATGGAATGGAAATCAGCAGACATTCCCTACAGAAATTGTAAAGTCACCTCTCAGTCTTCAGGGTGTCCATCACCTATCCTTATCTGTATAAGGTTTTATGAAGTCTCAGACAAAGTCACTCTAGTTTTCACGCGAATAGATCTTCCTAAATGGACCCACAAGGAAAAAGAAGACAATGCAATAAAGTTGCAAAGAGAGCAAACTCTGTGGTCAGACAGACATGAACCCGAATCCCAGATCTGCCAGATGTTAGCTTCTGCCCCAGAGAAAGTGAACTCTCAAAGCTGCATTTCCCCATCTATAATATTAATGCCTTCGTCATAAACTTATTGAGAGGGTTCAGAGAGGAAACCCAAGCAAAGCGCCTAGCCATGTGCCTGGCACATTGGTAAGTGCTCAGTAAATCATAGTTCCTAAATGTTGTTACTTTTTGTTTTTGTTCTTAGGACCGACACATGATTGGTTATGTTAGATGTTGATTTTAACATCAGTAGAACTTGGTTTTTTTAAGTACTGAAATAACTTGAAGCATCCATTTGTCCAAGCATATTTTCTAAGCAGCTGCTCTCAGCTCAGTACTCTGTGGAATGTTGTATGGAGTGTGAACATGGATCCTCTGGCATATCTTTATCAATAAGGAGCTCATAGATATGAATCCTCACAGAATGTGTTATAGGCAAGATACAAACCAAGGACTGTGGAAGTTGTGGGTCAGGGAAATATATTACCCCTGGGAAATGCTTCATCAGGGAAGTTAGGGGAAGCCAGGATTTGAGAGGCTTGACAAATCTCTCCAGTGATATGTTGGGGAAAGTGGAGGTTAAGTCTCAACTGGAAGATGAAAAACAAGCAAAATGAGGGAACAGAGTGTAAAAAGTTGGGATAACATAGGCAAGGAACTGGCCAATTTGCATTCTGGGGGAATCAAAAAGGATTGGAGGGTAAAAGCCAATTAGAGGATCAAAACCAGGCTCAGCAAGCCCCTGAAGAACTGGGGGATAAAACGGAAAGCTCCTGAGAAGGAGACTAAAAATAAGACAAATGCCTGTCGAGGATGGAGTGGTTATGAAGGGTGACTCTGAAAGACGATTAATGGCTTTTGTGTCAGTTTCCCAGCCTGCCCCAAAACAAGCTCCGTTTTCTTCCATATTCATGGCATTTCCTGGCACTTGTGGCTGCACAGCTCCCTGCCAACCTGTGAACTCCAGGAGCTAAACCAGGCGTCTTCAGGCAGCAGCTTTCTAAGCTTTCAAAAGGAAAATTGCAGTTGTGCGCTGGAGTCCTCAGTGCCAATTAAAGTGTCAGGCTTTGCAACAAACAAATACGGGTAACAAAGAGGGGGATAATGTGTTAAAATTAGGTTCTCGGGGGTCCCCCCATTAGTTTGGAGCTCACAAGACAGTTACTGCGTGTTCAATAAATACCATTTGACGACAGAAAGGGCTGGTAGCAGGAGATGCCCAGCAGATAGGTCTCTTTCAGCACCCGGTTACAAATATATCTTGTTATATCATACTCAGTACGGAGGCAGCATCTTTCAGCTTTACAGCTCTTACGAACATTAATCCCTTCAGAGGCCAGAAAGACGGGTGTTATTGTCCTCCTGCTAAAAACAGAGAAAAGAAACAAAGCAAGAGAGCTGGTTTTAAAAATCAGGATGGAGAGTTCAGTATGTATGGACCCCCTGTTTAATGTTCAGTACACACAAAACCACTGCATAATTAAATAAACTGTGTAAATACCCAGAGGTGGTTAGTGGGGTAGCTTGTGGAAATGAAAAAATTAGCAATAGTGGCATGGATTTTTTAAAAAGCAATTATTTGCTTTATGTGATGACACAGATGGTGCATCAAGTTCCTGAGTGTCCTGAAAGCCTTTAAAGCATGATTGTATTCACATTATGAATAATACCCAGTGGGATGTATGTCAGAGGCCTTTATTCTTGATTGCAATGGGACAGTGCTTGTTTTTTTTTTTTTTAATACACCTTTATTTTCTTTTTTGGCCACACTGTGCAGCATGTAGGATCTTAGTTCCCTGTCTAGGGATCGAACCCATGCTCCCTGCAATGGAAGTGTGGAGTCTTAACCACTGGAGCACCAGGGAAGTCCCAGACAGAGCTTGTCATTGCATGGATCATGGTGGATCATCTCCGTGCTGTCAGAATACAGCAGGGATGCCAAGAGCTAACAATGCATTAACTCCCGAAATTTTCAGAAGAGTTGAGCTGATTTCCAAATTCCACCTTGAAAGGTGGAGTTCCTATAGGATGGGGCCATGGACTGGTGAAGTCAAACTGATTCTTCCCATTGCCAGTGCTTCCATACCAAGCCACTGTCTCCACTACCAAAGCCCAGAGTGGACCTTGAGTAATGGCAGTAAGCACAAAGTGTATGAACTCACTAAGATCCAATGGTCTGAGTGAAAGCTTGGGCTTTCTGGCCAGGTTTAGACAAAGAATGCCTTTTGGCAATGGTAGCTGCCAGCAGAGGCTTCCTAAATTTTGCCTAATTAGTTTTATTCTTTTACCCTGTGCTTATAGATGGGACTGCCGAAATTATACATTTACTTATTCATTCAGCAAACCTTTATTAAGCATCAGTTATGGGCCAGGTCTTCTGCTAGGCATTTGTTGGAGAAATAGGGTCTTCCACGGGTTATCATTACGTTGACTTCAGGGATCTCATTTTCCCGTTTCCCCCAAGGCACTTGGCACTGTGTATGGCACATAGGGGACACTCCATGCATGTAAATGGAAAGAAAAAGAATGGTCTGCTATTTGCAGCTACCAGAGCAGACGGGTGCCAGGGAAGTGGCTTTTTATCTCCTAATCACCTAAACCTATTCCTCAGTAAAAATTGCATTGCCCGTGGTGAAAGCAGATGGGTAATTTCAAGTTATGCTCACTCCATCCTTTATGATGACTCTTTTATAATGACTCGGCTTTGGGACAGTTATGTATATAGACTTGGAAGCATGGGAGCAGATCACTTGCATGCATCCACTTCACCAGTACCTGTGGACCCATCATGAAGATGCCCTTTTTTTTTTTTCGTTCCTCAATTTAATAAGAAGATGATGCCACTGCGATTCTGAAATCCTCTTCAGATGGTAGATCATTGCAATGCCATTATTTTTTTTTTTTTTTTTACCATCCTAACAATTTTTTTTTTTTGCAGTGCCCTTCTTATGTGGGTGTTATCATCCGTTGATGTCCCACTATTTGAGTCAGCAGCAAAAACCACTGAATGAAAGGCTACGGTGGAAGAGGTGAAGCAGAGATGCTTATTAAGCAGTAACTGGGCAGCTGTGTGCAATAGTGAAATGCAAAGTGGCAAAAAGTAGGGCTTGCCTGTGTGTATGTTTATACCCAGACGAGCATGTGCATAGATAAAAACGATAATCACTAACAATGGAGAGCGTTTATTGTGTGCCACAAACTATGCTAGTAATTTTATGTGTCATCCCATTTAATCTTCCTAACAGTTCTTGTGAATTAGATACTTTCCCTAGCCCCATTTATAGATGAAGAAACTGAAATGCTCATGACCATACAACTAAGAGTCCATGATTTTCATCACCTCGCTATATTGCTATGTAAATGTTTAATACAACATGGTTAAAAGATTGAATTGTTAATGGACAGTTGGTTGGATAGGAATGAGAAATTATTCCTTCTTGCCGCCATATTTTCATTTGTATAAAAATGTAGAGGAGAGGGCTTCCCTGGTGGCGCAGTGGTTGCGCGTCCGCCTGCCGATGCAGGGAAACTGGGTTCGCGCCCCGGTCTGGGAGGATCCCACATGCCGCGGAGCGGCTGGGCCCGTGAGCCATGGCCGCTAAGCCTGTGTGTCCGGAGCCTGTGCTCCGCAACGGGAGAGGCCACAACAGTGAGAGGCCCGCATACCACAAACAAAAAAAAAAAAAAAAAAAAAAAATGTAGAGGAGAGGTAGAGGCAGAAATCACTGTTGTCTGGGTTTTCCTGCTTTAGAAATTAGTTCAAATCCATTTGGTAGCCTCCCAATGAAACCAATAAATTGGATGAGTCCGTGGCTCTGAAAAAATTCTGAAATTAAATTAAACTGCACCATATTAATATGGTGATTATTCACATCCCTAAAATAGAGACAATTTGTAAGGACTGTTTTCAAAATCCGAAGTAGAAACAGAAAGCAATCCGATGTGCAAACATTTGGCAATGGCATTTGGTATTGGAGGAAATCATTTATGCAATTACCTTTAGAGTCTAACCAAATTGGGAGCAAATATGAGCTATTTTCCTCATGTTTTTCTGGGCTTACTCAACTGCTGAATTATTGGAGTTATGTGCATTTCTGAGAAGCTCTGTATTGGTTTATTTAATCAGAACTGAAAAGGAAGTAGGCATTGACACCAACCCACTTTGCTTATAGCTCTGCTTTGGCAGTTTATTTTTAATAAAGGACGGTTACTTTTTAGCTTAAGTTAAATGCTGTTACACTTTGATTGCAACTGTCATTGGGTGAAGGTATCCAAGTGAGCTTGGGTCTCCACTGACAAATGCAAGGCATAAATTTCTCGCATATCTTGTCTTCTCAATGAGTATTTAGTAAAAACCCACCATTTGCTGTGCAAAGTTCAAGTCCCAATTTTATTTATTAAAATGAATAAAGAAGAAGATCAGTTTCAGATTAAGTAGATTAAGTAAGAAGTTGATTACCAGTTAACAAAAGATAAGAAGTTGATTAGCAGTTAACAAAAGAAGACTAACAATCTTTATGAAGAATATCAAACTATTTTTCCAAGCTAAGCTGTAGTCATTAGCTATGTACAAATATCTCCCTTCTGTTCCAATCCCATCTGTGAAGCTAAGTTGAATTGAAGTCCAATTTTATTTGCCTTTTTGGGTGGAGAGCTGCTGGACAGAGGTAAGCCAAAGTAGATTTCCTATGGTAGTGTTTCTCAAAAAGGTGTTGAGAATTTCCTGAGACACATGTCAAATTGGAATTCCCACGCTCCATAGTATCTACTAAATCAGTGTCTAGGGCGGTCATCGAGAAACCTGCATCTTTTAGCAGGATCCCCAAGTGTAGTTGATTCATACAGACAAAGTATAGGGGCCACTGAGCAAACTGGTCTTCCTGTGTTTGGATACAGTAACTTCAGCTCTTACCTTTGTCTTGGCATTGTGTTTGCAGCCCAGTCTAGCTCTGGAGGCAGGAAACTGAATTCTTTTAGTTCAGTTGGCCACTATTTGGTCCTGTACACTCTCTTTATCACTAATCCTAAATATCTGTCAGTCAATTAAACAATTTTGCTTGGGAACAGGTGGCAATATTGAGAAATAGTTAGGAGCACAGACTCTGGAGCCAGACTGCCTGGGTTTCAGTCCCAGCTCAGCGACTTAACGTCTTTATACGCAGTTGAGCATGTATGTTCTTGGCCAAGTTGCCGTGTGATCTTAACTCCTCCAAGTTTTGATTTCTTCAACTATAAAATGAGGATAGTAATAATAATTGAGTTTATAAGGTTATTGTAGGGATTAAATGAGTTGATTAAATGAATTAAGTCCTTGGATCCTCTCTTCTTCTTATCTACAATTACTCCCTTCATTATTTCATCCCACTTTGTGACTTGAAACACTATTTATATGCTGAGAACTCCCAAGTTCAGGTCTTTAGTCCATTCATCTCTCCTGAACTCCAGACTTATATATCTTGCTTCTTTAGATCTCTACTGGGAGGTTCAGTAAAACATCTCAGACTTAACATTTTCAAGCTGTGAACTGAAGATCATCTCCTGAACAAACCTTTTCTGCCCACAGCTTTCTTTGTTGATGGCAACTTCATCCTTCTAGTTCCTCAGGCCAGAAACCTTGGAGTTATCCTTGACTCACATTCCACATGTAGTGCATCAGGGAATCCTGTTGGCTCTATTTTTCAATCCTATCCATGATCCAATCTCTTTTTACCCCTTCCACTGCTATCTTACTGATCCAAGCCACTATCTAGCAGGCATTGTTTCAACAGTCCCTTGCTTCCACCCTTGCCTCTGAGCCCCAAATCTATTCTCCATGCAGTAGCCAGACTGATTCTTGTAAGAATTTAGGTCTGATCATGTCACTCCTCTGTTCAAAATCTTCCAGTGACTCTCCATCTTACTCAGTGAAAAAGGATCCTTGGGGTGGCCCTTCGATTTCCTCTCTGATTTCACTCCTGTTGCTTTCTCCCTGTTCAGTAGCCTTCTTGCTGCTGCTTGAACTCACCAGTCCTCAGGGCCCTAGCACTTGCTGTTTCTTCTGCCTGGACTGCTCTTCTCCCAGATACCTGCATAGCCAATTTCCTCACTTCCTTCAAGTCTTTGTTCAAGTATTGTCCTTTCAGTGAAGCCTATATTGACTACCTATTTGACATTGAAATCCCCTTCCACCTTTGGCTTTTCTCCTCTCCCTTAACCTATTCTATTGTTTCCTAATAGCAATCTTCTAATATGCTATATACTTTATCATTTTATCATTGTTATTGTTTATTATATATCTCTCCCCACTAAAATCTGTGCTTCAAAAAAAAATTTGTTTTGTTCGTTGCTATAATCTCTAACGTCCTAGAACAGTACTTGGCATAGAATAAGTGTTCAAATATTTCTTAAGTGGATGAATGCATGAACAATTTGTATTTGACTTAGAATGTTGTTTAATTTCCCACAGGTTTCTGTCTTGGCTCTTGAGCTGTTTGACATTTTTTTGTTAGTCTATTTGTCAGAAATGTTTTGGTTGAAGGGCTGAAAAAAATCCTACTGAAATTTTGCTTAATCAAGATTTTGGCGCACACAAATTAGAAGTTCAAAAAACACTAGCTTCAGGTAAGGCTTGATCTGGAGCTCAGCTATGTCCGTCTGTTGATAATCTCTCCGCTCTGCTTTCTGTGTAGACCCAGCAACTGTTCCAGGCTCTCTACTTGTGGTGGAAAATTGGCTGCCATAGTGCAAGGCTTCCCATCTCCTTAAACCCTTAGGAAATATCTCCTCACATCTCATTAGGTCTATTTGGATTCTGTGCTCATCTCTATACCTATTCCCTCTACTCAGATAGACTACCTAATGGACTTAAGCCAAATAGGGCCTAACTGATGTTGAGGGAGGAATCAGCACTGCCCAAATTTTACTTGAGGATGAGAAAGAAAAAAGTCAGGGGATTGATTGTTGACAGAAGAATGGAAGAATGGTTGTTGTGGAAACAGCCAGTGGTCTGGTATAATATCTGTCAGTAGATGCTTATTAAGTTAAATATGATAGCATAAGGTTTGGGGGGATTCAAGCCAAAATAACATATGGAAGAACTGTTAGATTTCCTCATTCAGTCAAGAAGTGGAATAGCATCTGAAAAAGCACAGAGGTATGAAAATGTTTGACATGTTTGGAGAGCTATGAGGGGTTGGCGTGAAGGGAGTGAGAGTAATATGTTGGGATCTTCTCAGTGTAGCAACAAAAGGTCTGGACCTAACCCTCATTGGTCCAAGTTGGATTTTCTTTTTATGCCCAATGCAATCACTATCGCGAGGGGGATAGACTATGCCAGTTAGCTCAGGCCTTAAAGGTACACACACACACACACACACACACACACACACACACACACAGCAGCTTAGACTGAGGAAAAGAAAAATTAGGATTTTCTTAAGAGAGGAAAGGAGAATTGATGCTGAGGAGGTACCAGAAGCAAAAAAAGACCTGTAAATCATCTCGGAATAGACTAATGGACCAAGATGTATCAGTATGATATTGACACAATTTTAAAGTTACATGACATTGAATCTGGTGATAAGGTGAGATATGGTATGAAAATTGTAAAATTCCCTGCCACTTCTTTTCAAAAACACCCATACGATTCCACTCATCAATTTTTGAGTTATATATTTGTTCCTCCAAAGAACATATGGGCAGAGAAGCAAGTCCGGAAAGACAGGTGAGTAAGCATACATGAGTTCTGTCATTGCAGGCGGCCGTCTCTTCTTTTTCATCTTTCTTTGGGGTTAGAGGATACTTTTATTAGTGGAGGAAAAGAAAACCTAAAAGTTAACTAATTTAAAGCATTGGTTATGAATTTTGTCCTTTGCTGCTCTGCTTGTGGATCTAATCAGGAAATTCAGGATTAAAATGGGAAGGCCTGACCCTTCTTCTAGTGTCCATTTTATTTAGCCCTGAAGTACCACTCCACATCCTTCTTGTCTTCAGTGCCAAGTGCAATGTGATATGAACGGTCATAATAAAGTACTTTATTCTTTTTGGCATTGCCACATCTTTGGAGAAGAAAACATGGCTGCCTGATCGAGGGCGTTGGCGGCGAAAGATGTGGGAAGAGTCAGCATTACCACCGGTGACTTTGTCCTTGGGAGGAATATTCGGGCAAGGCTCAGTGCAGGTGTACACGTGGGTGAAAATAGACATCGGGCGTCTTTCCATGCTTGCTGCACATTATCAGCTCATCCCCCTTTTACACGCTGATCTCTGTTGCCTTGCTGGCGTAATTAAGCACTCCCAATGCTGCTGCCCCAGATTCTAGTCCATGAGTATGGAGAGCTGCCCTCACCAGTGCCAGCCCCCAGCATGTTCCCTTGTTAAATTATGCATATGCTAATGAAGTGTGAAAATCAGCCAAATAACCACTCTTTCTAATCACTTAAGGTCCCAAGAGCAAAGGGGCTTTTTTTTTTTCCAGTTCTTTTAATTTTGGGGTGGTTGTTATGATTTGCAAGCCAATCGGAAGCACAATTCTCTGGGTGTTTCTCCTCTCCCGGTTCCCTTCCACAGAAATGAGGGTAATTGGCATTCTCACTTCTACCTCGAGTGAGAAGAGTCTTCTGGAAAACTAATGACCCACTGTGCCCTTTTCATTCGCATCTAGGGCTGGATAATCCCTAGTTTTACATTCATACACAGAGCAGTCCCGAAGGGCAGTTAACTAGACTACATTATTTCCTGCCCCCCTGGAGGGCCAGTGTTTGAGAACATCCCCCCAGAGATGGTGCATGCCAAGGCCCTTGTGTTGTGATTACACTTTAACTTTGCGTCTTTCACTCAAGTCTCTGAGTCTTTGCAAGTCCATACGTTACCCTTGCAGACCAAGTAATGTCCTGTGTCTTGCTAATCTGGCCCCTACCTGCCTCTCTGAGCATCTTCTACACCCTCCTCCCCATCACTTGCCTAGTACCACCTTGGTCCATTTGCATGCAGCTCTTCCCTCTTCTTGGAAAGCTTTACCCACAGATCTCCATATAGTGACTGAACTCTTCCCATCCTTCTCAGTCTCAGCTCAGTTGTCACCCTTCAGAGAGGCCAATCCTGACCACCTAATTAATGTTGAATCCCATCCATCCTTATCATATATCACCCCCATATTATTCCCTTCAAGCCCCCATTGCTGATACTATCCCGTTCCTTAGATTTATTGCTTCTTTTTCCTTAAGGGCAGGGGAACTTGACTGTCTCCTTTGCCACCATATCTCCAGGCCCCAGCACATGCCTGGCACACAGTAAATGTACAATAAATGTCTTTGCATAAATCGATAGTGTTTTGTATCTTTGAGCAGTTTCTCATATAGCAGTGGAAGATTTTCTTTCTCTGGCTGTTTCACCCTAGACTCTTTGCTCCTCCAAAGAAGGGGCTTTGTTGTATTCATATTTGTTTTCCCCACTGACCACGTGTGCAAGTTACACTGTTAATACAGACTATTACTTGACTCCAAAATGATTGACGCTAAGTGACTGTTTTTACTGAAGGTTTTATGGAGAGACTGAGGGGAAGGTTACATCACACAGACCACTATCTCTTTGCTGTCTCCCATGTCTTACCCACTTGCCCCCAAGTTTCAGGTATTTTCTCCCTCCTCTTCAACCACACATCCCCTCTGAAAGCCTCGTTTCCCTTCCTTTGTCCTGAGAAAATCAGCTGTTGCCCTCAGATTCCACCCTACACATCAAAACAAAAGTCTCCTAGTGATCTGAAGAGCGGCCACCTTTTGTTCCTCAACCCTGCTCCTTGGGGACCTGAGCTCACTGCAACATATTTGAATGAATAAATCACAGCATAGATGTTATCTTGGTCCCAACTGATCTGAGCCCTTCTTTCATTTTATTCATTTATTCAGCAAACACTTATTAATATTTGTGCCAGGTGCTGGGGATACAACAGTAAGCGAGATTGATTTCCTGATGCTAAGGTCCCGGGGAGAAACTCAGGAGGATGAATGAATGCAGTAGTTTGTGTGAGTCTAAATACCCAGAGCAGAGAGATTTGCTTCTGTTATTGCAGGGGATCTCATTGTAAAGCAAAGGACTGTATTTCAAGAATAACCTGCACCGCAGATTTTAAAGGGCTTTTCCAAGTTACTTAATGCTAAGATGGTAGGTTTGTGTGCCCAAACTCCACCTCCCTACTTTGGAGAACGATGATTTTTTTTTTTTAACCAGGGTGAGCTAAAGAGAAAAAGTGGTTAGTGAGTGTTGAAGTTGAAGCTGAACTGTATTTTTTTAGAGTTTCAGAGGAATTTTTTTTTTTCCTCCAAGACACAAAATCTAGCTAGACTCAGGGGAAGCCAGCATGTAGCTGAACCACATGAGAAAGCTGGAGGCAACTCCAGAGATGCTGACACAACGGCCTGGAGGGGAGAGAAGGACACATTCCCATCACCAGCTGGAAAAGCGGGCTTCCACCAAGGCTGCTCAGTTCTAACGCTGCCTCCTGGAGCAGAGATGGGAAAGAGAGTTGGCCCCTCTGCCCCTTACCACAGTGGCTAGAGGAAGAAAGAGATTTTATGGTTGGGTCAGAGATGTTTTGTGTTTTTGAAGCAGGATGGTATTATCACACCAGTCAAGGTCTGAAATATAGGGGTTGGAAACTGGTGACCCATGAGCTGAATTTCACCTAAAAATGGCTTTTGTTTGACCAGTATGGAGTTGGCCCACTGTTTCAATATTTTTTAATAAGTTGCCAACATTTAAAAATCGGATGATTTTTTTAAATGTCCGTATTTCCATCTTCCCTTGAAGACTCTGATCCTGTGGCCGCAGTGAGCGCATAGATCCTTCATGGCCACAGCTAGCAGGAGTGGGGCAGCGGTTACTCTCCCATACATAATGCCTGAGAACTCCAGGCTGCCACAGTGCCCTCCCAGCCTGCTCCACTCATGGAAATTACCTGCCTGGCATCTGAGTTTGCGACCCCCAGCACAGGCCATGGGAAGGAAAATAACTGAGTGGTTATAAGCACCGTTTTTATTGGTTTGATTTTTGACCTAAAGTTCAATTGTAGATCCACTACTAAATATCCCAGTGACCTTGGACAAATCCCTAAACTTCTGATGCTTCAGTGTCTTCATCTGCAAAAGTGGGACTTGTTAGAATCACTGCTTCATAATGTTGTAAGGAGTGAACAAGATAAACCCTGCAAAGCGTTACACATTGGACTGGGATTAGAATAAGCATAAAGTAAATAACAAGTGTTGTCGTTAGCTTGGTCATAAAGAAAAGTTTCCTGAGAAGGTTGAATTAAAGGGAATTGTAGAGGTCCTATCCTTTTACTGCTTTCAGGAGTCTTTTCTCTTTCCCTGAAGACTGTTCTGTAATGAGAAGGAACTTGATAGGTTACATTATACTCAAATGTGTCTTCATTTTTTTCTCTGCTTGAGGGGCTGCAGGGAGAGAGGGAGAATCAAACCAAATCATCCTCTCTGAATGATACTGAGAATGGGTGAAGGAATAAAACCAAAACAAAACAGAACAGTAAAGAGTTATAAACTAAGAGCTCAGAGAAAGCAGAGGGCAATATAAATATCTTCAATTGCCTGTAAGTAACCTCGCCCCCAAGAACAGCACTTTGGTGGTAGTTATGGTGGTTATCAGTAGCTCCCCGGGTGTCCTGAGTGGTGTGGCAGCCAGGAGTTTCAGGAAATGGCAACGGCTTCCTTATCAGGATATGGGATAAACAGGAAGGTGCCAACTTCATAATTGGTACCTGGCTGACTATCTCAGGGCGCACTTAACTTGACAACCCGGTGAACCACAATAATGCATTTGAGGTAGTGTTTACTGAAGCGTGTGCCACAGAGAAGTAGAGAGAAAAGGAGTAGTGAGGGTGAGGGCTGCTCTGGAGTCATCCTATAGCTCAGAAATGGCCTGATGAGGAGGTTCTTCTCAAAAGTATACACTCTTGGGTGTTTTTTGGTTTCTCTTTGCTTCTCTCTTTGCAGTCCTGGCTTCCACAAGTTGATTCTCCATCCCCTTTTGCTTGTTTCTGAATTTGTTTCTAACTCATGTGTGTCCAATCCTTAAATTTCATGATTGTGACTTGTTAGTATGTCTAAGGCTGAACTCATCAGGACCCTGGCATTCTGTAAAATTAAGGTAATGGAACCTTCTTTTGTGAGGTGGTGATATTTACCTCAATATAAACATAAGCAATGTTTTAATATCTATTTGGCAGTCATTCTTCTTAAGAGCTGAAATCTAGGAGAAAATAAATTGTGTTGATATGTTTGTCAATCTGATCTAGCACTTTTAATAGTAAATTTAAGACCAACATATAGTCACATTGTATGTATTTAGAATTCCAAATCTGAATTGATGTTAATTCTGATCTACCTTTACAAGAAGCTATGATACTTACTAAGATGTGAAGAGGATAAATAAGACTGTAGTGGAGAAAATGTCCGATACCCCCAAAGAGTGGTGTCTTGAATCACCTTTCCACCAGTGTTACTGGTGCTAATATGTTTCTTACTTGATTAAAATAGGTCTAGGGCTTCCCTGGTGGTGCAGTGGTTGAAAGTCTGCCTGCCGATGCAGGTGACATGGGTTCGTGCCCTGGTCCGGGAGGATCCCACCTGCCACGGAGCGGCTGGGCCCGTGAGCCATGGCCGCTGAGCCTGTGCGTCCGGAGCCTGTGCTCCGCAACGGGAGAGGCCACAACAGTGAGAGGCCCGCATACCACAAAAAAAAAAAAAAAAAAAAAAAAGGTCTGGAAGAATTTTCATTTATAGCAGTTTTTCAGGGTGGTATGGAAAAATCCTTGACACAAAAGTAATGACTACATTTCTTACACAGATACATCAAAATTCATTCTATTAGGAGACCAAGACTCCACCTCTCAAACTCTTAGTTTTAGTTACTGAGATTCCATATGGAATTCCAGATTGGTAGGTAGGTAGGTAGATGGAAAGATAGATCAATCTTCATTGAGAAAACCTTCTTTGCACATAGCTCCATAACGCAGACAAAACTAGAAGTTGGATGCAACTTTGGGGAAAAATTAGACTGGAACATACCATTTTCTTATTTCCATTTAAAGAGAGAAAGGATAAATTTTAACCAGCCTGTTGTTCTCGACATGGGAGGTTCTGAAGTATCCTCATCAACCTTCAGCATTGTAGAACTTCATCCTCCTTTGTGGGCCAAGTTCTGTAGGTCCAGGAGTTATCTGCTCAACACACACACCAAAGGGCACAGGCAGATGCACGTACATACTCCCATCTTATTTCTCCCTGATATCCTCCCCATGTGGTGTTACTCATGTGGTTCACAAAGGCAGAAACCTAACTTCTTGCTCCTCCTATCCCCCAACCAGATAATGACAAAATTACTGCAGAGCCCTGGGATGGAATTGACGCTTAGTGATTAACGTCCTTGGTCCTGAGAGACTTTGTCTCCTGTTCATGGAAAATCATCACGGGCACTTGCACGTGTGTTATCTGCACTCCTGTGTCTGGTGACAGTTGCAGAGAAAGGCACCTGCCTTCAAGAAGTTTCTTTTGTGTTAGATGAGTGTTTTTTTAAACTATTCATAGGATTTGACATTAATTATTTTTAAAATAGCATGGTTTTAACTAACTAGAAAAATTATGTGGACTGCGGAAAAATAGGAAAAAATGCAGGAAAGCATAAATGGAGGAATTTAAAATTATTTATGCTATTTAATCAATAATTGAAGAGAAAATGATAGGTCAGAGACAAGGGGTCCATAAAGCACCCAGAGATATGTTCTGTGTACATTTTGGTGGAGATGTTTGCCTCTTTATTCCACCCATATACAATTTTAGCAAAACGAGGGCCTATACACGACACCTTATACAGAGCCCATAACATTTCCAGCAGTAGCATCTGAAAATCTTCATTTCAGCCTAGTTGATTATTCAGTGAAACCTGAGTCATAAATTAAACCTGGGGATAAGACTCTGGCCATGTTGTGTGTGCATCTGTCGTAGAAATAGGTCACAAATATGTCACTGTCGTCTTCTATCACTTGACTTTTTTATGTATAATCATCTACTTTATAAATGCTCCCTGATTTATTTAACCTAGCTTCTATTCTTAGATACTTGGCTGTTTCCAGTTTTTCAATATCTTAATAATATTTACTATACCTACATAATTTTGCATATTTGGGGGAAATTTCCTAAAAGGTCAATTTGAGTCCGAATATGTGATAGCAGTTTTGAGGAATTTTTTCTATATTAATAAATCATCCTATATCCATGTTCCTATCCATACTTCCCCCTCTTCTGTCTCTCTAGATCTGTTTCTTTCTTTCACCCTGCCTTACCCTCTCCCTCTCTCTCTCACCCCTCACATGCACGCAGACAGACAGACACACACACACACACACACACACACACACACCCCATATCTCCTTGGTTAAGTCACGCATTTGATGTAGTGAAATAACCAAGAGGAGTTCAGAAACCAACGTGGTCACCACACATGAAGCACAGATTGGAAAACTACAAACCAACTCTATAAAAAAAAAATGGGCAAGAAAGAAAACAACTATTGTGGTGTTAGGTTTGGAGGATCTCATGACTTTTGTTACAGTGTGTTTTGTGCAGTGAGTGAAAGTCAAGAGAAAGAGGGAGCAAACCAAAAATTTGCTGAGAATTGGAGGAGTCGGGCAGTCACTGATAAGTCAGGCTGAAGTATTAATTACTGTGAGCCATCTCTTTGGACTCTGTAACTTTATAAGTTGGGGAGAGATCATGGGTATACCGCAGAGGTAGCTGCTTTAGGGGAAACTTCTGCATCCTGAGCATCCTAGATTAATACTGAAACTGAGATAGTCTAAATGTAAAGGGGTTCAGAATGGTATCTTTATTTTGATTTGAAGCAACTGTGTTAAGAACTTCAGTATCCACAGGAGAGTTCAGGTTCTATTGTGGCAGTGGATGGGGAAGAATCTGGATTTGTCCAAAATTCACTTCATTCGCAGCATCTTCCTTCTCACTTTATTTGAACCTCAGTTGGATCTGGTTCAAATGAACTCTTTCCATAAAGTATCATTAGGGCAACACTGACTCTGAAATGTGATAGCTTGAAAGAAAAGTTTATTTTTCCACTGGTAATGATTAAGCACTATATACTTCTTGTCTAAAAGTTTTGCCTTGTTTTTCATTTCAGATCTCTATGTTCTGTGTTCAGGGAAAATGCCTTGCCTTGGGTTTATATGGAGCCAGGCACTCAGATAAAATCTGAAATGCTTGCTTGAGTATCCGTTTTCCAAATATCCAGATATTTGTGTTCATGCAGGCTAAATATCCAGGTGGTCAAGTGACTGTACACATTTGGATAGTTGACACCAGACAGGTAACTGTAATGCCCAAGTGTGCTTTTTTAAGCAAGTAGCTCATAGACATACTTTCACATCTGTTCATGATGAGTGGAGAATGGAGAGGTAGAATAATACAGTGGTTAAGAGCAAAATTTTAGACTTAGACCTGGGTTGGCATACTGATACTACCATAATTAGCTATGCAACTTGGGGACAAGTTTACTTAGTGTTTCTGTTTTAGTTTCCTCACCTGTAACATGGGGATAATAATACATAAACATCATGGTGTTGTTGCATGTGTAAGGTAATTATATATAAGGAGCTTAGCACAGTCCAGAGCCAATAGTCAGAGTTCTGTCCAGGTGTGTTAACAGCTCTCATCATCATCATTATCTGGGATATGGATGAGAATTGGAAGGAAGGTGGCTTGTTTTGGCACCAAAGACTATATCCTCACAAAGCCATAGATATTCCTATCCTTCCATGCAATTCAATCAACATATGCGATGCCTTCACCATTTTAAATGAGGTGAGATATACATGATTGAGTGAATGAATGAATGAATGAAATGGACAGCAACAATACACTACTGTGTTCTAGATGGTATTTGATGTAGGCTCTGGAGAACAGTTAGAGAGTTTTAAGGGATCAGCAGCTAGGGAAGAACATCTAACCAGAGAGAATGCCGACAACAAAAGGCATAGTGATTAATTCTCTTTTTATTTCATACATTCAACAGGCATTTGAGATTCTGTTCTGACCAGGCACTAGAGCAAAGCATGGGGTGTTTGGAGGAAATGAGGAGCAATCTAGTTTGGCTGTAGCCTAGGACAGGGAGAGGAATATGCCAAAGGTAAAGGTAGAAAATGTCATACTTAGAGGTTGGGGTATTGCTCTGGCAAGTTGAGGGAATCACTTTTGCTATTGGGCAGTCAGCCTTTAAAGTCTGAACCAGTGCAGCATCCTTTGTATCCCCGGCACTCTGGGGTCTGGCAGTAGGCAGTCAGCAAACATTTGTTCTCAATTTTAGAAAGGTAGAGATTATCATTTTTAGTTGGTTTTATTGTTATTTTTCTGACTATATACATTTTGTGCATGTTTTCAATAATTCAGAATATCCCACAATCAAATCATTGATTTATTCATGCAGCAGATATCTTTTTAACATGTACTCTTTCCCAGATTTTATGCTAGGCACTGATCCCAGAGATAATTATGACTTTTGTTTGTTTCCCCCAGAGCTCTACCAAGTAAGTGTTCAGCACATGATAGGTCCAAAATAAATGGTAGTTCCGTATTAAAGGAACAAGTGTTTTACTGTAAGAGAAAAAAATCTACCCCCTTATTCTATCATTCTTTGTGATTTTGTGTTTCTAAAAACAATTAGATTGAGCCACTCTATGAAATACAAGAAAGCCACTTAATTTAGTGTCCAGTCTCTCCAATTCTAACAGAAATTAAAATGCATCCCCTAGAACTCAGAAGCACACTTCACCTTCACACTCGGCTTTGTCTGTAATGAGTGTTATTAACGCAGGAAATTATGCTGTCTGTTCAAGACATTGGACTACCCAGAGGGAGGGAGGCACACACCTGCCTCATGCAGAGCCATGACTTTCCAGCAGTGGCATCTGAAACTCTTCATTTCAGTCTAGCTAATTATGCAGGACAACCTGAGCCATAAATTGAAGCTGGGGATGAGACTATGACCAAGTGTGCATGTGTAATGTTTATGAGCTGTAGGGTCATTGCAGAAAACAGCAAGGAACATAGTTGTAATAGACTGTTGGCCTCTAAGGAAATTATTAATTAAATTTTTTATCTTCTCCCCGGCATGCTTCAGTGCCACCACTATGAGTCTTTAGACCTGGGGAAACTATACCTCAATAATAACTGGCCTTATCATCGGGCTGGCAGTCATTGAATATGCTCCTTTGTCTGACACCAGTGATGAACTGCAGTGTGGGATGTCAAGGTTTCTGCAAATGCCAATCGCATGCCTCACTGTACATCAGGCCCAGGGTTCAGATCTCATGATAGGAAATCTAAGAGTCCACAGCAGGTAGAGTAATCCATTTTCTGGAAACGAGCTGTGGGCACAGTCCCATTTCCAGCACCCAGCCCATTCAGTTTCCAGTGTTATCGCCAAAAGAGCTAAAATCACTCTCAAAAGACCAAAGCAAAAGAGGTTCAAATGTCACTGTGTTGACACCATCTAGACGGAGTGCGATTTTTGAGTCCCTGGCTTGACAGTGCTGACTTGACTAGGAAAATCAGAGCTGGAAATGTCATTTCCAACTACTTTCTTTTAGAGATTTCCCAGACAGCTTGGCTCAGCTCACGAATCAAATGGCATTTTTGTTGTTGTCCGTAAGTGCTTGCTGTGTCAGCCAGCTGTGTTCCTCCTGCCCCACGCTGGATCCCCCGCGTTAAATGTTGTCTGATCAGCTGGCAGCTATTCAAAAGACCCACAAAGCAGATTGGAGTCCAGCTCTGTTTTCCCATAGATGGGTGGCCCTGCCCCGCTAATGGGGATTTAAGCATCTTCATTTCAGGCGAGACAGCAGGTCGAGAATATAAGGCACAGATGTGTTTGATTAGATTCGGAGTTTTCCAAATTGTTCCTCAAACACGCCTTCTGGGGCCCAGCTCTCTATCTTGATGACTGGGCCATTTGCCCCTGCTTTAGGCTTTGCAGCCACTCACCCACCTTCTCCCTCCACTCCTCTTCGTTAGAGAAAACTCAGGATAGAGAAAGTCTAGGAGAAGGGAAAATTTAACTTGAGAGGTCTTGACTGAATGCCATCAGTAAGATCAAGAATGAATAAAACACAATCCCTAAAAGGAAGAAAACTAAGAAGTGACAACACTGACAGTAGCCATGACAAGTTGTACTCAAATTGCCTCCGAGTAGGCTGCATATTTGAGGTTGGCATCATATGTGGACATGACATTCGCATCTTCATCATGGCCCTCCTAATCATGTCACATCCTCTCTTTGGGAAGATTCTGGTGCGACAGTTAGGGTTAGGAGAACTTTTATTTTCTACATTACAATTTCATAGAGGCATCTGGCCCATTAAAGTCCATTCTGGAATTTTAAAACTATTTTAAGGTGATGTACTTTATGAAACCTTGATAAGTTCTCTGGACATTTTGGGCAGGAGATGGATAGCAAATAATATTTTCAGTGAATTCATCACCAGACCAGGATAGGAAATTGTTACTAGTAGTGCTGGATGGAATGCAAAGCGTTGCTACAGCTTAAGGAAGAAAGAAATGGTTTAACCTTGGGAAGGTGCTGGTTGTGTACAGTTCTCATAGAATCTTAGTCTCTTAAAAGTGGAAGGCAGTTTGGACCCTCATTTTGTCCAACATTCTGCCATTTGTATAATTCCTTCTAGGATCTCCCTGCTGAGTGATCGTCCTATTTTTTATGAATAGCCTCAGTGCTGAAAAGTTCAATCCCTCATAGCAGTGCATTCTTTTTTTTTTTTTGCGGTACGCGGGCCTCTCCCTGCTGTGGCCTCTCCCGTTGCGGAGCACAGGCTCCAGACGCGCAGGCTCAGCGGCCATAGCTCACGGGCCCAGCCGTTCCGCGGCATGTGGGATCTTCCCGGACCGGGGCACGAACCCGCGTCCCCTGCATCGGCAGGCGGACTCTCAACCACTGTGCCACCAGGGAAGCCCATTTTTTCTTAATGTTTATATACTTTTATTTATATATTAGGCAGAACTAATAAAGGCAGTTTAATCAATTAGATTTTATTTGTTCTAGCTATATTAGCCAAAAATATATCGAAATTCCAACAAGCAAAGAGTACTTTTCCTTTTCTAAATATGCATATAAAATTTGTGAATGGTTTTGTGTATGTAATAGTATGGTGCTATTACTAATTTCAACAACGAAATTGCCTTTTTTATTGGGATAAAATACATGTAACATAAAATTTACCATTTTAACCATTTTAAGTGACATTAATTACAAGCACAGTGTTGTGCTTCTATGTCCACTATTTTCCAAAACTTTTCATCACCCCAAACAGAAACTTTGTACCCAGTAAGTAATGATTTCTCATTTCTTCCTCCCCCTTGTCCCTGGTAACCTCTAATCTTTTTTCTGTCTCTATGAATTTGCCTATTCTAGATATTTCATATAAGTGGAATCATATAATTGTCAATTGTGTCTGACTTCATTCACTTAGCATAATGTTTTCAAGGTTTATCCATGTTGTAGCATGTATCAGAACTTCATTCCTTTTTATGGCCGAATAATATTTCATCAAATGTATATAGTACATTTTGTTTTTCCACTCATCTGTTGATAGACACTTAGGTTGTTTCTACCTCTTGGCTATTGAGAAAAATCCTATGTGAACATTGGTGAACAAGTAGCTGAGTCCCTGCTTTCCATTCCTTCAGGTATATATACCTAGCAGTGGAATTGCTGAGTCATATATTTATATGGATATACAGTTTCCCCAACACTGTTGTTGAAAAGACTGTCTTTTCTCCATTGTGTATTCTTGGCATCTTTATATATGTGTGGGTTTAACTCTGGGCCCTTTGTTCTGTTCCACTGGTCTATGTGTCTGTCACTATGCCAGTATCACAGTGTTTACTATAGCTTTGTATAATATTTTGGAATTGTGATGCCTCCAGCTTTGTTCTTCTTTCTTAAGAGGGCTTTGGCTATTCTGGGTCTTTTGTGGTTCCATATGAATTTTTGGATTGTTTTTTCTATTTCTGTAAAAAATGCCACTGGGATTTTGATGAGGATAGCATTGAATCTGTAATCTCCATGGTTAGGTCTTTTCCTAAGTATGTTTTTTAATACTATTGTAAAAGGGATTGTTTTCTTTTCTTTTTTTTTTTTTTTTTTTTTGTGGTGCACAGGCCTCTCACTGCTGTGGCCTCTCCCGTTGGGGAGCACAGGCTCCCGACGCG
>NC_041221.1:142170279-142179996 GCF_002837175.3 Physeter macrocephalus | reverse complement strand
GGCCCAGCCGCTCCGCGGCATGTGGGATCTTCCCGGACCGGGGCACGCACCCGTGTTCCCTGCATCGGCAGGCGGACTCTCAACCACTGCGCCACCAGGGAAGCCCTATGGGATTGTTTTCTTAATTCTTTTTTGGATTGTTCATTGCTAGTGTATAGAAATACAATTGATTTCTGTGTGTTGATTTTGCATCTTACAACTTTGCTGAATTCATTTATTAACTGTAAAGGGTTTTTTGTTAGACCCTTTTAGGTAGAAGATCATATTATCTGTGGATAGAGATAGTTTGGCTTCTTCCTTTCTGATCTGGCTACATTTTCTTTTTCTTTCCTAATTGCTCTAGCTAGGACTCCCAGTACTATGTTGATAGAAGTGGTGAGTGGGCATTCTTGTCTTGTTCCTAGTCTTAGATGAAAAGCTTTCAAACTTTCACCATTGAGTGTGATGTTAGCTGTGGGCTTTTAATAAAACTTGAACAGTCCATATGAATCTTAAATCAATTTTTAAATTTCTACCCCAAAAAATGCCATTAGAATTTTGACAGCAATTACATTGAATTTGTATATGACTTTGGGTATGTATACCACATTTGGTAGTGTTATCGTCTTAACAATATCGTGTTTCTGTTTATGAACATTGAATATCTTCCCATTTATTTTGGTCTCTAATTTCTCTCAGCAATGTTTTGTAGTTTTCAGTGTGCAGTCTTATATCTCCTTGGTTAAATTTATTCCTAAATATTTTATTATTTTTATGCTGTTGTAAATGGAATTATTTTCTTAATTTCCTTTTTGGATTGCTTGTTGCTAATGTAGAGGGGAAAAAACCTGATTTTTGTGTATTGATTTTGTATCCTGCAACTTTGCTGAATTCATTTAATAGCTATAACAGGTTTTTTCTGAATTCCTTAGGGTTTTTTAGTTATAAGATCATGTCATCTGTGGATGGAGATAGTTTTACTTCCAATTTACTTTCCAAATTGGATGCCTTTTATTTCTTCTTCTTACCTAATTGCTCTGGCTACAACTTTCAGTACCATGTCAAACAGAAGTGATAAAGCAGATATTTTTGTCTTGCTCCTGATCTTAGGGGAAAAGCTTTCAGTCTTTCACCAGTGAGTATGGTATTAGTTAAGGGTTTTTCATAAATGACCTTTATTGAGTTCAGGAAGTTTTATATCTTCTATTCCAAGTTTATTGAGTATCTTTATCTTGAAATGGTGTTAGATTTTGTCAGAAGCTTTTGTCTGTATTAACTGAGATGATCATGTGTTTTTTCCTTCATTCTATTAATGTGGTGTAGTGTATTGATTGATTTTCAGGCCCCAAACCACCCTTGAAATCCTAGAATAAATTTCACTTGGTCAGGGTGTATCATCTTTGTAATATGCTGCTGAGTTTCTTTTCCTAATGTATTGTTGAGGATTTTTGCATCAATATTCATAAGGAATATTGGTCTATAGTTTTTTTGTAATGTCTTTGTCTGGCTTTGGTATCATAGTAATGAAGGCCTCATAGAATAAGTAAAGAAGTGTACCCTCCTCTTCGGTGTTTTTGGAAGAGTTTGAGAAGGATTGGCATTAATTCTTCTTTAAGTGTTTGGTAGAATTCACAGTGATTACATCTGGCCCTGGGCTTTTCTTTGTTTCATTACTGATTCAGTCTCTTTGTATGGGTCTATTCAGATTTTCTGTTTCTTCTTGAGTCAGTTTTGGTAATTTGCGTGTTATCTAGGAATTTGTCCAGTTCATCTAGGTTATCCAGTTTTTGATCTACAGTTGTTCATAGCACTCTCTTATAATCTTTTGTATATCTGTAAGGTTGGTAGTAATGTTAATGCATTCATTTTTTATATTTGCCATCACTAGGGTGTTTTCACCTGATTTTTACTAAAATTTGGATCCAAGAAGCTCTTCACTATTTGGTCCTGGATCTCACTGTATTTTCTTTACTTAGTTTAAGATAGAAATGTACTGCTGGTAGTGATAATAATAGCATCAATAATAGCTACCATTTAGTAAATGCCTTCCATGTGCCAGGTACTGTGTGTGAAACAGTTTACAAATGTCATCTTACTTAACTCTTATAACAACCCATGGGATAGGTATTACCATCCTATTCTGTCTGTTTTTAGGAAAACTAAAACAATGCAGTTGAGTCGTTCACCAAGTTAGAGTATCCAAAGGTCTCAGAGCATGACAAAAAAGAGATTGCATCTTGCTTGGATTAGTCCTTTGCTTAGGAGTCCACAAAATTCACCAAGCCTATAAAATGTACATTTTTCTCTTATGTTTTGCCTATAAGTACTAAGATATTTTATTTCTTTTTGTGGCTGACATTACTCATTAGTACAGTTACTACAGGATTGTCTTGGGGTTGGGGAAGGGAGAACGTGGAAGGATAAAGTATTTGGGGGAAGAGATGATCTTTGAGGATACCCTGTCACTGAGAGCTAGAGAAACAGATTATCTGGATAATTCACATTAAAACAAAAACTGGGGGAATTCCCTGGCGGTCCAGTTGTTAGGACTCCACGTGGTCAGGGAACGAAGATCCTGCAAGTCGCGTGGCACAGCCAAAAACAAAACAAAACAAAAGTCACAGCAATTAAAATTGGCCTCTATGGTGGGACTGACATGTACACACTATTATATTTAAAATGGATAACCAACAAGGACCTACTGTTGAGCACGGGGAACTCTGCTCAATATTATGTAGCAACCTAAATGGGAAAAGAATTTGAAAAAGAATAGATACATGTATATGTATAACTGAATCACTTTGCTGTACACCCGAAACTATCACAACATTGTTAATCAACTAAACTCCAATATAAAATAAAAAGTTTAAAAAAAAAGATATTTCAGGCAAAGCTGGATCAATGGGGAGACACTTTTCCCTAAAATAGCTGTTCAGTTGCTTTATTTTTTATATACAGAACAAAACTTAGAAGATGCCACCCAAATGTACAGCAAGCTGAAAGGGTATAAAAGAAAGAACGAATAGACTTTGAATACCTTGGGGTTCTGTGTGTCATTCAGTTCACTTACTCTATTCTTTGAGACAACATTTATTTTAGTAGGTAGGCCGTAATTCATGATTTCGGTGGATGTGCTAATATAAGGGAGAATGTACTCTGTTTCCCTAGTCAACCAGACACTAATGAGGAAATGCAGAAGCAGGAGACCATTTCCACTGCTTTAATTCAAATCCGGATCATGTAAACCACAGTCTGAAAGAAGAGCATGAAGCCTGGTTCTGCCACGTGCAGACCTTTTGAAAAGATGAAATGAGAAGTTCAGGGAGAAAAAATACCACCTTCCCAGAATTATATCAGACATATTAATCATGGAAGGTCCAAAAAGAGTCCCTGGAACATGAACGATAGAACACATCATGGTCACGTCCCATAATCCACTGTGTTTTCCAAATCGCTCTTCATCAGCTGGATAATACTGTTTAATCCCTTATGCTGATTTAAAATTCCATCAGAGGGAGGTAATGTGTTTCTGTTCTGGAGGTTTACTATGGTAAATGCATTACCGGATTAACTTTATCTTCACTATCACAGGGGTCTTTTAGGTGCTAATACAATTTTAAAATAAAATAAAACAAAATCTCTTCTATTTGAAAGTGTGCTTCTCACATCTGAATTCATTTGTGATGCTTATTGAGTACCATTTGACATCTGAAAAGCTGAAATCTTGTCCTTTACAGGCAAAGGAGCCTTAGCAATAAAAGAATTGGGCAGTCAAACCCTTAAATGATCTGGGATCAGTCTAGTATTAGGCCCAAATGAGGTTTTTTCATCCTTACTCCTTTGTGTATTTTAATTTAAACAGCCAACAGCAAGGTTGGCTGTTGTTAAACTTTGTTGCCACAGAAGTCTTTGATCAAAAGAAATCTCGGGGCTTCCCTGGTGGCGCAGTGGTTAAGAATCTGCCTGCCAATGCAACGCAGAGGACATGGGTTCGAACCCTGGTCTGGGAAGATCCCACATGCCGCAGAGCGGCTAGGCCCATGAGCCACAACTACTGAGCCTGCGCGTCTGGAGCCTGTGCTCCGCAACGGGAGAGGCCGCGACAGTGAGAGGCCCACGCACCACGATGAAGAGTGGCCCCCACTCGCCGCAACTAGAGAAAGCCCTCACACAGAAACGAAGACCCAACACAGCCAAAAATAAATAAATAAATAAATAAATAAATAAATTTATTTTAAAAAAAAAAAGAAATCTCACTTGTGGGTATAAATAAGTAAAGCAGATGAAGGTGTTTGTCAAAGAAGGGGGAAAAATGTCTCACTCTTCTTCTCCATAGACTCCCTTGACGGGTTTCAAGGAGGACTTTGCAGAGTAGTTTTTTGGTTCCATTATTGAAAAGTATTCCATTAAAAGGAATTCAAATGCACAAATGCATTCCTATGATAATAACTCAAACAACATAGAAGAATATAGACCAAAAAGTTACTCTTCCCCACTTCATGTGGGAGACCATTTCCACTGCTTTAATTCAAATCCGGATCATGTAAACCACAGTCTGAAAGAAGAGCATGAAGCCTGGTTCTGCCGTGTGCAGACCTTTTGAAAAGATGAAATGACCTCCCCTGTCCAGAGGTCATTGCCATGAACAATTTTGTGGGTATCATTATGGATCTTTTTTCTGTGTTCAGAAATAAATATATATATTGCTAACTAATGTATAGTTTTAAGATTTTAAAATATACATTCTGTGTGCATTTACATTCCATAAGAGTTTTGTCTGTGTTGTTCACTAGTTTTTATCATGTCTTGAACAGAGCCTGACATATAAACCATCAATAAATGTTTGCTGGATTAGGGAATGAATTATCCTGCAACTTGCTTTTTGTGTTCAGCAATAGGTCTTAGAGTTCTTTCCATGTCAGTACATATAGAGCCATCTTATCTTTTTTAAAGATTGCATTGTATTTTATAGTATGGATATTCCAGAATTTATTTAACTCCTTTCCTATGGATGTATTTCTAGTTGTTTCTAATTTTCTACTATAAGCATTGCTACAGCAAATGTCCCTATTGATGACTCTTTGTCATTTGTCATGGACATGTGCAAGTGCTTCTATATGATAGCTTCCTTGAAGTAGGGTTTCTGAGTCAAAGTGTGTACACATCCTGACTTCCTATAGGTAGGTCCCTGGATTTCTTTCTCTTCTATCAAGTGGCAACAGAGATAGAATTTAGTTTGGGAGATTTTTATGGGCCAGCCTATGGGATATATCATCTCCACCCACAATCCATTGGCTAAAACCCAGTCACATAGCCTCTCATAAGTGCAAGGGAGAGTGGGAAATATTGTTAGCTGTGTGCCCAAGAGAAATGAAAAGATAGCTTGTTGAGCTTCTATCTTGTCTGCCACAGCAAGGGACGCTGGAAAATGCTGCTTCTGCATAATCATGTGCCCAGCTAAAAGTTGATTCCTGTGGAAGAAGG
Source organism: Physeter macrocephalus (assembly GCF_002837175.3). Taxonomy (NCBI): domain Eukaryota; kingdom Metazoa; phylum Chordata; class Mammalia; order Artiodactyla; family Physeteridae; genus Physeter; species Physeter macrocephalus. The sequence continues at coordinate 142,174,533 of NC_041221.1, read as the reverse complement.
GAAGTACTGATTTTGGAAGACAACACATCATCTGCCATTGCTCTGTTGACATTTAAGTTTGTAACCTCTGCTATAAATCATCTACAGGGCAATCCCCTCTATTTAAGCCACATGGACCTTTCCCAAAATTTATATTTAACTGAATTTTAGGTAAATCTAAGTATGCTTGAGGTCAACAGGGTCTCATGTAATTGACCTGACAAGGATTTACAGCACAAGATAGGTCTTTTAAAAAAAAATTAGTAGCACCTGTTTGCAATGGACTTATTATGTTTAGTGATCAGAAGCCCAGAACTTATCATCTGTCTCCAGGTTGTCAAGCCACTTATCATGGCCTTTGAAATTTCTATATTGGTGCTGAGCGATGAATGAACATCAAAGAGGTGTTTTACTGCTCTTTCAGTCATCTTGGCCATTGACGATGGCCAGACCACAGGATTAGGCCTGCCTCTAGAATTCTGGCCCTGGGAACTTTAAGTCTAAGATAGAAGGATATTTTTGAATGTCCTCTTCCATATGATGTTATCTCAGAATAATCCAGCCAGAGTGAAACCTCAGTATGATTTCTGTTTATTTGTATTGTCCTTTACACAATGGGAAAGCCGTCTGCGGCTTTCAAAACACTGAGAAGAGAGCCCTGTGGAGCATGGATGGCCCATCATGCATAAGTAAACTCTGATTTTGATTAATAAAGAATGCCACTGTCCATATGGGGCTTTGCTTTTTTGTGTGAAGGTAAACAGACAGATTGCGCTCTGTAGGCTAAATTTGGTAGAAAGCTACAAATTCCCTGTACAACTGCTTCTGCCTTGCTGAGCTATTTCTTGTGCCCCAAACACACTCTACTTTCCTGACTCTTGCTTGTGCTGACACCTCTTCCTGACACCAGGTCCCATGCGTTCTCAAGTCCCAGCTCAAATGACACCTCCTCTGTGTTGGTACCCTCCACTCCACACAGCTGGTTTACTTGCCCCCTCTACTCTGACCCATTGCCCTTGACATTTTTCTCTATAATGGTACATTTTAATTTGGAACTACAGGGAAACATAAAAGGAGGAAAATTAAATTACCTGTTACCACACCACCTAGTAACTTCTATTAATATTTTGGTATGCACCTTTCCAATATATTTAAGTATGTTTCTATGTTCAATATATTAAGTATGTTTCTATACAAATATATATATTTATATATTTGTATATAAATGTAAATATATATATAGCATATATACTGTACAATACTGTATTTTATGCAGTTTTTTACTTAACAGTATATTGTGAACAATTTCATATGTCATTAAGAATTTTTCTAAATTACAATAAGTTTTTCAGTATTCTATCTTACACTAGGATAATTTTTAAATTATTCTCCATACTTTTACATCTAGGTTGCTTCTTTTTTTTTTGGCTAGTATACATAATGCTAAACTGAGACCTGAAGGATGGTGGGGAGGGGCATAATGTCTCAGAAACCATATTTCAGGCTGAGGCAAGAGCAGACGTCCAGCCAGACACAGGAAAGGCTTGGCTCATTTAGGAGCTGGGAGGAGGCCGATGGGGCTGGAAGGTACTGAGGAAGAGATGATGAAATCTGACATCAGAGGGCTCGTCTCAGCATCAGATGATGTCAGGCCTTAGAGGCCATGGGAAGGAGTTTGGATTTTACCGTAATGCCAACAATCCTTGGAAAGCCAACAGGATTCTGAGCAGAGAAGGAAAAAGATGCTGTTCATATTTGAAGGTGATCACTGTTGAGAGGAAGAAGGATGGAAAGTTAGCAGGAGTGATGTGAAGGGACCAGATTTGGACGCCATGACCATGGACCTGGGTGAGAGATGAGGTTGGCTTGACCTAGAGAGTGACAGTGGAGATAGTAAGAAGGAAGGAATGAAGCTCTGTTTCAGCCACAAAAATGTTTGGGAAGCATTGGCTACTGCAAATTTAGAATCTATTTTCAACTGCTGGACTTTTCAGAGCCTTTAAAATGGAAATGTTCATTGTGAATCCCTAGTGAGATATTTTTCCCCAGAGCTCTTCAGGTAATTAAAATGTCATTGGGAGGTAATGGTTGAAACTTCTGCCATTTCAAAGGCTCTGGCCCTCTATTGGTCTCAGTAGCAGAGTCATCCGATCCAGTAGGAAGATTCATTCTTCATTCACATCCCACGTAAGAATGAGCTGCAGAGCAGGGCAGTGGGCAGTCGTCGCTCTCTTAGCTAAGGTTGGAGACAGTCTTGAAAGCATGATGCCATGGACTGCTGGCCCCAGGCAAAATGTGAAGTAAATGAAATGTGCTTATAGATTAGATGACTAAAGAGTCTGTGCGTTCTTTAAATTCCTTAAGCAGGTAAGAATGGGGGTGGGGCATGTGAACCCAATTTTGAGGATATGAGACCCTTGCATACACTCTCACCTATGCCTGTTTTGTGGTTGCCTCATCAACCTAACCCTTTAGTGAAGTCTTGACACATGCAAGGAGGAACTCAAGAATGCTACCTGAGATGTTCTGTGCTGTTACTGTTTCTGCTAAGCTCTTCATACGTGTGACGGAGCCGGGGAGAGGGATGGGAACCTTCGCCAGGTGGGAGTTACTCCACAACTTACTCTGTGTGTGTGTGTGTGTGTGTGTGTGTGTGTGTGTGTGTGAGAGAGAGAGAGAGAGAGAGATTGAGGCTTGAACCTCTGTGAGCCTCAGCTTTGTCATTCAAAAATGGAAATAATAGGGCTTCCCTGGTGGCGCAGTGGTTGCGCGTCCGCCTGCCGATGCAGGGAACCGGGTTCGCGCCCCGGTCTGGGAGGATCCCACATGCCGCGGAGCGGCTGGGCCCGTGAGCCATGGCCGCTGAGCCTGCGCGTCCGGAGCCTGTGCTCCGCAACGGGAGAGGCCACAGCAGAGGGAGGCCCGCATACCACAAAAAAAAAAAAAAAAAAAAAAATGGAAATAATAGAAGTCATCTCTTGAAGTGCTTATGAGGATCAATGAAGTCATTCAGATAAAGAACTTAACACAGTATTAGCTATAATAATAGTTGCTACTATTATTAGAAGGAATAAGGTGTTTTCCACCTCAGTTTTGGTCAGATGTTAACTTGGCTCTTTCTGGCTGCCTGAAGCCCCAGACCACCGGCTTACCTCTTCCCCACCTTCGTTCACAGTTCTTCCTACATGGGGTGGTCTTTTACACAGAGTGATATCTCTGAAAAATGGCCGTTCCTCTAACGACGTGTTAATTTAGAGAAATTTTCCCTTATGTTTTTTTCCCAAGCATCTTATTTAAAAGTATTGGAGTGAATTTTCTCTTTTGGAACGGAACTTGATTATTTCTTTATCATCAGTAAAATACATCAAAGATGACTGAATATGTGGTAGAGCAACTTTTCATGAGCTGATAGAGTTAGCAAAGATACCCTCTGCATTTAAGCGAGGCACACATTTCAGAAAGTAGAATGAGGGCTCTTCAGGACACTCCATTGGTTCACTCTTTTCTTCCTCATTATTAGTGACTGAATAATAATCATTTTCTTTAAAAAGAACATGTTTAGATACCACCATCTTAAAATAATTCTTTAATCACCAGATTATGACAAGTGGAGAATCTGAAAAGGTCTGTCCCAAACAGATGGTCTAAACACTTTTCCAAGGTGACTCTCTGCTGGACTTGTAAGTCGTAACATAAGAAATGGTGTGTGTCAGGGTGACTTAATTAGGTGACTTAATTAAAGTCTTTCTCATGTCTATTTGGGAGAACTAATGAGTTTCTTTTATCAAGGTTATTCCAAGCACTTCCTGAGATGCAAAAATCTGAATTAACTATCTTCTCTATAAATCTGACAAGGAAACCAAGTTCTAAAAATAATGTGTACAGTGCTGGAAGGATATGGATGAAAGCATAGAAGCTAGCCTAGTGGCTGTCAAGAAAGAATGTACGGTCTTGTTTTCAAGTTGGGCTCAATCTAAATATTTTTTGCAATTTAGAGCAGTACAGATGCCATCAATAATAAGTCGGATGCCAACATAAAGGGCTGGGGTCACTTCCCATTGTGGAAAGTATATGTTGTTCCCTCCATGTTCTGGGTACTGCTCTTTGAATACAGGTCTGACCTTAAAACTCAGGGGTATAGGGCTTCCCTGGTGGCGCAGTGGTTGAGAATCCGCCTGCCGATGCAGGGGACGCGGGTTCGTGCCCCGGTCCGGGAAGATCCCACATGCCGCGGAGCGGCTGGGCCCCGTGAGCCATGGCCGCTGAGCCTGTGCG
>NC_041221.1:142115333-142170214 GCF_002837175.3 Physeter macrocephalus | reverse complement strand
AAAAAAAAAAAAAAAAAAAAAACTCAGGGGAATAAAGAATAGAGAGTAAATTTACCTTATTTCTCTTGTGCTATTAAACCTCTTATGAAGTTTTTCTTACCAGAATGGTAGTAATTCTAAAAATTATCCCAGTACTATGTGGGAACAAATACAATGCCTAGACATGGGTTTCCTGTGCTCCCTCCTGCTAAGGCATGTAAAAGCTTTCAGATATCGTACAAAAATCATCTTTTAATTTATAAATGTGGACATTAGCAGGTGAACTGTGATTATTATTTACAACTGTGAGTCTGAGTGGCCTTTTTAAAATTAATATTAAATTTTCTACAACATATAAAAAATTCTTACCTATTTGGAACTTTAGAAGGATATAAAATTTGCTATAAAATAGTGTATATGACACACTTTTGATAAAATCTACATACTCCTTCTGAAACCTCTATTTCCAACTATGCATTTTCTACCAAAAGTTCAATAAGATGACCTTATTAGCTCGTCTTACCTCTGAGAAGAATGGAATTCTTAATTGTGTTACAATGAAATATGTGGCTAAAGGGCGTATTAATACTTTACTAATAACTATGATGATCTACTAGGATGGTTTAACTAAGGCAGAGTACAAAACACGCAGACATATAAATGTTTGTTTGTGGGTTTTTCTCTCTTTCTTCAGAGGGATGGAGATGATCTAATCTGTTAAAAAAACAAAATCCAACTGAGTACATTTGAAAGGTTTTATTGGCTTTATTTAATGACTCAAGAATCGGGCAGGTAGAAAAGAATTCCAAAGAGCTATACCAAATGGAAGGCTGTTATAGGCAGAGGGTGGGTAGGACGAGGAAATAGTAGATTATGTCTTCTTTCTTTGGGGGACAGAAAGGGTCTATCAGGCAGATTACCTCACTGGTGCTGACCAGGAAATTTCCAGACTGACCAGTTAAGATTATATTCCTGGGAGAGGTGGACACTGCAGTTAGGTTAGGTATAAAGTCTTAGTTTGGTGACAAGGGCTTAACATAAGTGACTCCACTGGGGGCCTCTTGGCTCTTTTTAAACACTTTGCTCCTTTTGATCAGACTCTCAGCTTAACTGAGAGACATGATCAAAAATTAAGGCATTAGTGCCCTTCTCAGCTACGCCTCTGTAGTTCTCACAGCTTTTACTGATCCTCTGTGTGATAGTCACAGGTCATGGTACTTTTTGGCTGAATCTCTATGGTATTCACAGATCATGACTTTTAGGCTCACAGTTGTTTAGTAGATCATTTTCTTCGTTCCTTTCCTGGCATTCTGGTCTTAAGGAGATCATTTTCTTGGTGATTAGCAGCTACAAAGATGCATTTAAAGCTTTTGAGACAATACAGCCTGCCAGGGAGATGACTATTATTAAGTAGGATAATTCCCAATGTTTGAAGTGTATACTTCACAGCCATGGTCTCCAAGACCCAAACCAATCTAAATCAAATAAATCAGAGAAAGATCTCATTGGAGGAGTTACCTTTTCAAGCCAAGTTGAACTGAGTTTCAGCTTCCTCAGAAGTGTTAATCCAGGGCACTTCCCTGGCAGTCCAGTGCTTATGACTTCGCCTTCCAATGCAGGGGGTGCAGGTTCGATCCTTGGTCCAGGAGCTAAGATGCCACATGCCTCAGGGCCAAAAAACCAAGACATAAAACAGAAGCAATATTGTAACAAATTCAATGACGACTTTAAAAATGGTCCACATGAAAAAATCTTAAAAAAATAATTTTTGTTTAAAGTGTTAATCCAGGTGCAGCAGGTGGTGTTGGCTGCAGCACAGACACCCCCGTGCTCAGCTAAAAGATAATCGAGGGCTATCCTATTATCCAGATCAAGTTTGGCTGGAGCGTCTAGGGATTTTCATTGGGCAACTATCGCTTTAGCAGCAGATTTTGCGGCATCTTTAAGAGTTAAGGAGAGGTTTCTGATCACATGAACATTTACTCCTAACCAGGGAAGTAGAGACCTGCCAAAGGAAGCAAATCCTGAATCATGAAAGCTTCCTGGTAGGTTCCTTCTAACTCAGTGATGCAAATTCAGGGAAGTTGACAAGTGAAGTGTCTCAGTTTTTTCGTGAAGATATACGGGCACAGTTAGATAACCTAAGAGGCATCACCTGGTTATATGCCAGCCATCTAGGCATTCCTAAGCCCAAGGGGAGTGATAACCAGCACAGACAAAGGTAAATCCTGTCAGGGCACAAACCATTCCCGCGAAGGTGGCACTGTTAGTGGACAGATCAGACTTTCTGATGACAAATCTACCAGTCTGAAAGGTTACCCCCCCTTGTCAGTGGCCTAGGACATATGCATTGATGGCATTATCTTTCCAGGCCAAGGCCAGAGTAATGGAGAGAAAGGGAAGAAAAAACGTTTCGCTAAAGTACGAAGTCTTGATCGTGCATCTTAGGAGGAAGCAGTCTACCTCAGTGTTGGCTACTTGTTTCCCTCGTCAGTTAGATTTGGGGATCTCCAGCATTTGCATAGTGTCAGGTGGAGCCTTCTTCAGCTGTGAGATGTGTCCCCACAGTGCAAGTCCCTGAGGTTTGGCTGCCATCTAGGCAGTGAGGAGGACCTGGTATGGTCCCTTCCAAAGAGATTCAAGGGCAGTCTTTGTTCTTAGTGATTCCACATCAGAAGGGTGGCAGAAAATTGGAAACACTCGTTTGGCGAGTCAAAGATAGATATTTAAGAAAACTAGGAGGGTCAGGATCCAGTCCAGTTTATAGGCATACATAGCAATGCCTTGAAGACAGTTAACAAGACTAGAATCTAATATCTACAAAGGTACAGACATAATCTTCCTCTCTATAATTGCCTCCATTTTCTTTAAAAGATAATCACAGTAAAACTAATATGTTTGCATTAAACCTGCCAGATTATTTATGTAAGTGCAGCAAGAAGAGTGATTGACCATATAAGCTTTGGCCACAACTGAGTCTATGCATGTCTCTCTCAAACACAACATACCAAAGTCTTGGTAATACACCAGTGCGTCCGTCCAGTTGTGTTCTGTTACAAGGAGAACAGATTCTATTTGGACTTAAGCAAATAACTACATTGTCATGATAGAATACTCAAGCATTTTTGAATTCTGGAGGAATCAGGTAAGAAGAAAAAGTAAATGTTTCATCGTTGTTTACAAAGGTATACTTTACCAAATTGCTGCACAACACCAATAGCTTAAGAGAAAATGTTTCCTTAAATCTGGAAAAAAACAAAACATTAAGGAATGTTTTAATATTTCAAACAAAAAGACACTAAAAAAATTATAATCCTCCTCCTCAGCACGTTCAGTGCCATGTAATTAATACTTGCTTTATTTGAATTCAGTTTTTCCATTAGCTCTGGAAGTTCTTACCCATTTCAGTTTTACGATCTTAAACTTATCAGAAATCTGTATTTGTCAAAGTCCTTTCCATGAATCTCCTTGAAGATTGAACACTATTGCAGGAACACTTTTGCAAAAGCAACAGAGTAAAACAGTAACTCTGCAGATGACAAAAGACTTTAAAAATGGCCATGGTTAAAGATCTGATGAGAGTTCATTACAATGTAGTTGATGAGGAAATTGGGATATTTCTGTGACACACATATTTTCAGATAATAACTAGAACTGTGATTGATAACATTATACTAGGACATATTAGATTTCCAGGAATTTCCCACAATTTCTGGAACACTTATTACATATACCTATACAATAACATCATAGAGAAGGCTTAATATTCTTATTTGACAGCGCTTCTCATGTCATTTAATATATCAAATAAGCCTAACTGGTTTAACATCTCCCTTTTTATAGAGAGAAATCAAATCTTTTGCAATTTTTAGGGAACCCTCTGGAAAATCCCAAAATTAGTTCTAAGTCAAAAAGACTATTTAGGGGGCTTCCCTGGTGGCGCAGTGGTTGCGCGTCCGCCCGCCGATGCAGGGGAACCGGGTTCGCGCCCTGGTCTGGGAGGATCCCACACCGCAACGGGAGAGGCCACAACAGAGGGAGGCCCGCATACCACAAAAAAAAAAAAAAAAAAAAAAAAAAAGACTATTTAGAATTTGATTTGGGGAAATTTATCAAAAATACCAAAAGATTTTAAAACACTTGGTCAAATAGGATCATAAGTCACTATGAAACAATACTTACTAATCCGTTTAACCATGGTGGCAACTAAAGACTTCACAGGCAATTACAGAGAGTTAAAAAGTTGTACAATTTCTTATTAAGAGGAGACCAATAGTATAATAAAACTTGTCCTTTCAGAAGATGAAAGAAAATTAGGGTTCTACATAAGTACATTATTGACATTAAAGCTTATTTTTAAAACCCTTAAAACAAATTCATTCAATCTTATCCAGCCTGACCTCACATAAAATTCTTTTCCCAAGATTCCTTTTCCACAAACCTTTTGTCCTTTGTTTTTTTCTCTTTCCCATACTGAAATAACCCGTCTCACTTTAGGATAAAATTACTCTCTTTTTTTCAATAAAAATGCATCTCCATTCTTTATACCCTCATTTACCAAAAACACACATTCTACTTTCCTTGCATACCGAGATGTTCTCTTTATTATTTCTATTAGCTTTAATTATATAGTATATATACATATATGTAGATCTCTAATATTTAAATAAATAAATAAAATAGTTTAATATATTATATATAAAATAATACATATTATAATTTTATAAGCTTTAATTATATATAATATATATTAGAATTTTTAACCATAAAAACACCCTTAAGTTTTAGTGAAAATAAAGAAGTAATCAGTTGTTAGCTGTCTTTTATATTAGCATTCTGTGGCTTGATACGTTTATAAACATTTTTATAATTTCTAGAAACATGCTTTCTCATAGTAAATTTTTCAGTGTGGCACAAAATATGTTTACTAAGAGAACCAGATATCTTTAGTTTCTCTGTAAAAGGAGGCAAAAAGTAGATAAAATTGTGTTCAGTAATTGATGTTGCAGTATACTGTCTTGTATGGAAATGACCGAGATCTTTAATGACTACCTATCGTTTAATTTAACTTAGCAAAAGTTTAATGTTTCAAGTTGCTAAAAAGATCTGAGGAAACTATTTAAAAAGTGCACCTAAAAACTTTTATCCTGTTTACATCTGTTTAATTCACTTATTCTCAGTAATTACATTTAGAGTACCCACAAAAATTTCAAGAGATATTAGACAAATCCAGCTATCATCCCAAGCTATTTTTCTTGCTCACAGGTTTCATAACAGATGATATGTACTTATTTGACCAGTAAACCCAAGTAGAATAAAGTTGTACATCTGCATTATTTTTAATGCTCATAATTCTAAAGACATACCTATTTTAATTAATCCAACAAACCTAAACCAGTTTTTCTTTACCACAGATTATCTCATATCACATGATTCTGAAAGGCGTTGGAGTTAGTTTCTATTATGTTTCTGAGAGTATTAGGAATCCTTAATTCACATAAGTGCTTATTTCTCTTCAAGCCAATTAAATAGAGCTCTTTTACAAATTAATTTTGGTAATATTATCCAGAGGTAGAAAATACATAATTACATTTAGAGTACCCACAAAAATTTCAAGAGATATTAGACAAATCCAGCTATCATCCCAAGCTATTTTTCTTGCTCACAGGTTTCATAACAGATGATATGTACTTATTTGACCAGTAAACCCAAGTAGAATAAAGTTGTACATCTGCATTATTTTTAATGCTCATAATTCTAAAGACATACCTATTTTAATTAATCCAACAAACCTAAACCAGTTTTTCTTTACCACAGATTATCTCATATCACATGATTCTGAAAGGCGTTGGAGTTAGTTTCTATTATGTTTCTGAGAGTATTAGGAATCCTTAATTCACATAAGTGCTTATTTCTCTTCAAGCCAATTAAATAGAGCTCTTTTACAAATTAATTTTGGTAATATTATCCAGAGGTAGAAAATACCTCACATCTATAACATGTATATAGACTCATGTAAATATATAGACAGATGCAAACAAAGACCTTATAGCTTCTGTTTTAAAATTATTATCATGAATCAGGTGCAGTAATTCAAAACTCATTAGTTATAAAAGAAGTATCTAAGTTGTTTTCTGTAGATGAAATAAGATTACTTGCTGAGATTGGTAAAGCTTTTTACTAATATTAGTGGAAAAGACATTTAAAATATTTTTCATTCACCTAAGTTTTAAAAGACCTTTCCACCTCCCCTTTTTGTTTGTTTGTTTCTGATGAGAATTACCTCCCTGAAGTTGGCATTTTAAAGAGATGACCTATATAGGAGCATTTCTGGTTTGGCAAAAGATTTTAAGGTAAGGACAATTGCTTTTAATTCCTGAAGGAATTGGGTTGCAACTTAAATGACATCATAGGTTGATCCACCCATAAATCCTTTTACAAGGGCTTTAGAAGTTTTTTTTTTTTCCTTTCCCTCTGGGTACATAGTTTTATTTTAGCTTGGGGGAGGATGCCTAAAAATAAATTTCCATCCGGCTCTGAATATCAGCTTCCGATCTGGCCAGTTTCTGACTACAGAGCTACTTAAAAACCCTTTTAAATATTTGTCAGTCTTCAGCGGGTACACAACAGTAAATATTTCTGGCAGTTTGAATAACCTCTTGGACTTGAGAGGCATCCCCAAAGAGAGTGCAGAAGATTTTGTTTTCTCTCTCTTTGTTGGATACTACACACAGAGATCCAGGAGACCTGACTCTGGTAAGAATTTTCACCCTGAGCTGGCTTCTGCCAGTTTTTCCAGGACGCCATCTGCAGGCTCCAAGTGGGGTTTAAACTAGAGGGTGTAACTCCAGTACAGACCAAAATTTGGCAAGGTTTTTCATTCATTTTAGCTTCCCTTAGCCGTTTAATGAAATAATGTAGCAATTTACCAGAAGATTTCTTGGAGTCCCATTGATGCCCAAAACTCGGCCTCTGTACACTGGTGCCAAATCGAATCTCAGAGACAGAGTTTGGGGTGAAGTAGAAAAGTACAGTTTTATTGCTTTGCCTGGCAAAGGGGGACACAGCGGGCTTATTCCCCTCAAAACCGTGTGTCCCAACCTGGGAGGATTTGGTGAGGAGTTTTATAGCAATGCTTCAAAGGCAGGGTTGCTGATAAGGATCAGGGTGTGTGCAGGGCCTGTGCTCCTTTAATCTGGTCTCAGGTGGTCTCCTGATGAGCTTCTCCGGTTATAAACTGTGATCTCTGGAATGAAGAATGCTAACCTCTTCCATCTGTTGGCGGTTTTAGTTCTGTAAAGAGCTTAAAGATAGCTGACCTGTTGTTTCCTGGCCACTCCTCCCTTGTCTCTGCATCCCCTCCGTTCCCTGATTAGCAACTGTTTGACAGACTTCCGTGCCCAGGAGCCTCACAGGGTCCTGCTCCGGTTCACCAGCAGTTCTGAGAGGAGTGTGGGGGTGGGGGGCCCTCCCTTGGGGGCATATATGCAGGTGTTTGAGGTAATGCAGGTGTTTGAGGTAATGCAGAAGAATTCACATAAAATTTCCAGGACAATCTTTCTCCAGTGCCCCAGTTGATTAGAAATGAGACATTGACCCTTAGGCCAGCTTTTTGGTGATGGACCCCTAAAAGGATGTAATGGAGTTCTAAGTGTTGTTTTAGATGCCTAGCCCTGTAGCTATTGTACCTGTGAGGACAATAGCTTGGTGGATTTTGTTTACAATCTTACTCCAAAGTCTTATCAATGTGCTCAGCTATGGTCACAAGTTCAGTCAAACTGGTAACTTCCGTCCTATTTTTTGTCCTTTTATCAATCCCCTAATCTCAGAAGATAATCCATTTACAAATAGGGCAGCTAGAACAGGCTGGGTGACCTTATCTATTATATGAAACCCAGAATGCTCTAGGAAGAGAGCTTCCAGATGGACTTTAAAGTCAGATTCATCCTTCTCTTAAACAGTAGACCAACTAGCATGGGCAGTGAAAACTAGGACTGGCTCTTGTAAGATCAGTTGCTATTTTTCGAGCTTTTCTTTGGTCCATGAGGGGACTATGTTGAAGATTGAGGATCTTAAGGATCACCCTTGGGGTTTTGCCATTTTGCTTCCTTCATCCATGTTTTAGCTTCACCAGGTCCTTCCAGCAGGTGCCCGAGCTGACAAAGATCTGGCAGCCTGGTGCCATAGGCCCCTATAATGACTCTAAATGATTCAAAATCTTTTGGGAATCCTCCCTGGGTTTAGGAGATTGTTTAACTATGGCCCTTAGTTCGGTCTTTGACCAAGGAGTGAAAGATACTGAGAAGGATTGCCAGCAACCTGGGATGGTTTACTTTAAAAGGTAACTGTTTCATAGTCTCTTCAAAATGGAAAGGCAGTCGAGAGAGAGAATGAGTAGAACATGAGCACGCAGGTAAAGGAGGATGCAGAGGAGCTGTAGGAGTCACGTCAGTCTTGTTGTCTTTTGTTTTAGGTACCTCTTGTGTCTTTAATTTTTCATTAGCCTTTTGCAATGAATCTTTCAATGAAGCTATTTTGGAATCTTGAAGCCTTATTGGAAGCTTCTGCATACCAATTAAAATAGGCATCCCATGCTGTTTGGTTAATTTGGGATGCTTTCAAGTATACTTCTTAAGTAAATGCTCTTGTCTAATTGGAACATTCCCCATGGCCATTGTAATTTTAGGTTGTTTTTAGTAAGATTTTGCCATTTTTGTAGATAACTACAGTTCCCGGGACTATTGTTCTTAGATTTGAACTAAGCAGGTGTGCTGGAAGGTGGCACACTTAATTCTTCAGGATTTAAGTGGATCCCATTATTATTATTATTATTATTATTTTTTTTTTTTTTAGCTAAGACTTTGGGTCTCTCATAACCAAACACACACCTAAAAGGGATATGCCACTGGGCTAGGAACTGTGGGGTGTTTTACAGTATATCCCATTGCACAGAAATTTTCTTGATGTTGACAGGTGACCTAGTGTCAATCTAACACATTCCATGACCAACTGATCCTAACACAGGAGTCTTAGAGTTAGGTAGCGAATGCTCTAACAGCTTTTAAGTGTTCGATCCACACACACCAATTTTTGTGGCTTTTTGGTTTCGATCCCCATCAGCAGCAGCCTTTATCTACACAAAACAATACAAACAAACGTGCACCTTAGCAAACCACAGTAACAAAGAGACATTACTGTGGACTGGCTGGTAGAAGGCCTTGTGTGCACCACCAGCAATTCCCAGTGTGGAAATGAGGTTTGAGGAGAGAATTGAACCAGCAAACCCCAAAGAGTGGAGGCTTCAGACTGATTCCAAACAAATGGGAAACTGCAGCAGTTTTCAACATGGAATCTGGGGACAGAACCAAGGGCTGCGATTTCCAATCAAACAGGGAATTGTGGACTGAACCAAGGGCTAGGGGCTTGGGTTCCAGTTGGAACCATCTGCTGACTCCAGCTACCCTGCCCTGGACTGCAAAGCCAATTCGATTGGGAGCTCCATGCAAAGACAACAGAACTTGGAACTTATGACTTTCAGAAACAGCGAGAAAGAGAACTCAAAGGGTTCGAAGGCGCCATGTTTCTCCTTGCTCCCAAAGCTGTCAGAAGTTTCCTTTGGATCCTGTTACTGCCACCAAATCCGTTAAAAAAACAAAATTCAACTGAGTAAACTTTAAAGAGCTTATTGTCTTTATTTAATGATTCATGAATCGTGCAGCATCCCATCTAGCAGATAGAAAGAAGTGCTGAAGGTCTGTACAAAAGGGTTGGTTGTGATAGGCAGAAAGAGGAACAAGGAAAGCAGATGACCTCATCTTTCTTTGGGAGATGGAAGGGGGTCTGTCAAACAGATCACCTCACTACTGCTGTGACTAAGAAATTCCAGACTAACCGGTTAAGGTTACATTACTGAAGGAGGTTGAAACTACAGTTTGGTTAGGTATTAAGTCTCTAGTTTGGTGACGTGGGTTTAGCATAAGCAACTCCATTTTGGGCCTGTTGTCTCCTGCTTAACAATATAGACATCTTTCAGCTGGTACAGTGGATCAGCTCTTGAGATTAGAGGGACTTTAGTTATCTTAACCAAAAGGGCTAGAACCTGTCACCTCCACATTGAGGTGACTTTCAACTAAGTGGAAATGCCTAATGGAGGGTAATGAACTCAATCCTGCAGACGCAGCTGAAGTGGACAGATATGTGATCAAGGAGCAGGGACTCTGAGGGAACAGGGAGCCTGAGAGCCAAGAGAAGCCTGCGTGAAACAGTTTATCCATTAGGGAATGATTAAGTGTGCAGAAGACATACTTGGTTGTATAATGACCAACCTGGGATACCCACAAGAGGCTATGAACTTGCTTAGTTGCCTGAGTTGGAAAAGAATGAAGGAATACACCCTAAACACTCATGATATAGTAGCTCTTCCTATTCCTCCCTGGAGCCAGCAATGTGTCCCAATGCAAATCCATTCCTCCTTAAAGACTCACATCTTTCCAGGGAACATTCCGTCAAAAGGGGTCCCGCAAGGCTTCCGTCCCCTGCTCCTGCCTACAGCCTCAGATCCCTGCATGCCACATACTCCATGGTATTCCAGGCCTGTCTGTCTTCAGTGCTGTTCCATTAACCTGGGAGGCCCGGTCTGCCTTTCCTCATAAGGCTGACTTCGTTTATCCTTTATATGCAAGTCACCTGCCATCCTCTCCATGTTGAACTAGTTGCCCCTCTCTGTGCCTTCTGTCACCTTGTACCTTCTCTCTTCTATGAAGTCTCTCCTAAGAGTTATGATAAAATGATTTATGTCCTTGTAGGGAAGGGCCCTTGTCTTATTCACCTTTGGGTCCCCAGCCCTTAATGGAGTCTGTCACATATGTAGGCGTTTAGTAAGTTATTCTTTGCATAGAACTATGGAAACCTACATTGTTACAGCATTTACTACTTGGGTGGTTAGTCAATCATGTTCACTGCCTTTGGCCTCGCTCACTTCCTCATGAGCAGCAGAGGTTAACAAGCTACCATTTATTGAGCAGCATTCAAGAGCCAGGCTGTGTGCTGGGCGCTTTACAGGCATTGATGCTCACGGAATGGCCAAAACAATCTCACCACTCTTAGTGCTTTTGCTTTCCCAATGAGATAACTGAGGCTCAGAGAGGTTGAGAAAATTCCTAAGGATCCACAGAGGGCATTCAAACAGGCTGTGTTCTTTTCACTCCTCCACCCTGGGAAGCTCTTACGGTGTGTATCCCGGTTTATAACAGCACATTTCCCTCCGGTGCCCTGGAGCCATTTCCATTTCCGCCCTTGTGTTTGCTTACTAGACTCTGAGCAGATCGTGCTGCAAAAGCACTTTGGATGCTAGTGACAAGGGGGTGATTGCAGAGTTGAAGGCTGATGTTTTGAGTGTGCGTTCTGTTCAGGCTGTATTGATTTCTCCCCTCCACTTTGTTACAGCCAAGTGCTCTGGGCAGAAATCCAACACAACAGGCTCAGAGAACTGTTCCTGGGGTCGGAAGGGTCGCAGGTCTCTGCACTGATGTGTGGGAACATTAGCCAAATGACAGAGGCTCAGCTAGAAGTCTCGAAGTGACTACAGTCAGTTGCTGGTGTATTCTACACCTGTGGCTTACTACCTGCCAGCCTGAGGCCGGGCAGACCTGAACTTGATCTGGTTTGCCTCCAGGACAATGAGGTAGTCACCCAAGCCTTCTGTGAACCCAGAGCCCCTTGACCACAACTCCGCTGCATTGTAATTTCTTGTCCACGTGTCTCTCTTCCCACCTCTGAGTTTCTTAAACACAAGGATTGGATCTCATGCACCCATTCATTCATTCAAGTCACAACTATTAAGCAACACTGTGCTTCAGTTCTGTGCCTGACTCTGGATAGATAGAGATGGATAGAATGGATTAGACCAGAACTCTGTCTAAAAAGAGTTTGCAGACATCTAAGAAACAACTGCTAAAAACTGCTATGAGAACTCTTAGGTATTTTATTCATCTCTGTAGCCCCAAATCTTAACCTAGCACCTAGAATTATAAGAGTGCTAAGTGTTTCTTGAGTCCTAACTATGTGCCTGGCACCAGGCTAAGTGCTTTATATTCATGGCCTTATTTAATCCTCACAACTCTTTTTTTTTTTTTTTTTTTTTTTTTTTTTGCGGTACGCGGGCCTCTCACTGTTGTGGCCTCTCCCGTTGCAGAGCATAGGCTCTGGACGTGCAGGCTCAGCGGCCACGGCTCACGGGCCCAACCGCTCCACGGCACGTGGGATCCTACCAGAGAGCATAGGCTCTGGACGTGCAGGCTCAGCGGCCACGGCTCACGGGCCCAACCGCTCCACGGCACGTGGGATCCTCCCGGACCGGGGCACGAAGCCGTGTCCCCTGCATCGGCAGGCGGACTCCCAACCACTGCGCCACCAGGGAAGCCCCTCACAACTCTTTATATAGAGCTGTCAGTACTATTATTGTCCTCACTTAATAGGTGGGGAGAATAAAGCATCCAGGAGATGTGTGAGTGAATTTAGGAATAGTCCTACCCTTGAGCCCACATTGTTCAGTCTTATTGTCTCTTTTTAAAATCTCTCATATGAAAGATTATTCAGTATCCTGCAGTAAACCGTTCTTGTGTTTTAGCCAACATCATTAACTTTTTCTCTTTAACATGTTATCCATTCAGGGAATTCTACCAGTCCCAAGAGCATGTCGTATGAAATCATACCAATCCATATGTTTAAGTGGCCATTTGGAGTCAGAGCTGTTTAAAAAGAGCCATCAGTCTTAGATGGCTTTAGACTAGAAGGTTTAAGTCCCAAGATAAATGGAAGATATAGTGCTTGTCCACTCCTTCTCCACCGCTTCCCTGCCACAGATCCTGCAGAGAGCTCAGAGAAGTTTGCTGTCTGACAAATATCTTAGATCAGTGATTCCCACCTTCTTTTCCCGCATCAAGCCAGGGAGAAATATTAATACTATTAATACTATTAATACTATATTAATAGTTAATACTAATATTAACTATCATGCACTGAATATTCACTACACCCCCGGCAATGAGCTAAGGGCTTTCCATACAGTTTCTCATTACTGTAATTATTATTTCTCATTTTATAGATGAAAAAACTGAGGTTCAGAGAGAGACTGGATGGGACTTCCCTGGCAGTCCAGTGGTTAAGACTGCACAGTTCCAGTGCAGGGGCCACGGGTTCGATCCCTGGTTGGGGAACTAAGATCCTGCATGCTGCTCAGCGTGGCCAAAAACAAAGAGAGACTGGGCATGGTCCAAATTTGAACTTAGGCAATCTGACTGCAGAGTCAAGACTCACAGTACTACCCTCTAATTATTTCTATCAATACCAATGGCAGACTTCAATAGTAATTCTTTAGCTATGTGTGTTCAGGGTGAGGAGCAAAGTTTAGAAAGCCCCACCCCCGGTAGTTCCAGTGCATTCCCCACCCACAAAATCACAGCCGAGTATGTAGACCATATGGATAGGTCCAGATGCAGCTCAAGTTCTGAAGTCTCTCCTGACCCCTCCAGCCCCTTCTTTCTTTCAACCCAGAGCATATTTAGATTAAAAACTTAAATGGCAGTTCACCATGTACTGTCTTATAATAGCCTCTCATCTTCTACTTGGGTATCTTGCCCATCCTTTCCAGCTAGACCAGAAGTTGCTGGAGGGCAGAGTGTTCATTTCATCTATAGTGCAACTGCCTAATACATTGTGGGACACACGAGCACTTAGTAAATGCCACTTGTTTGCTTCAAAAGAGGCAGGATAGCTTATTGGGCTCTGGAGGTTACTAGACCCAGTTTTCCATTTACTATGAGTAGCTATGAGACCCAGTGAGAAATTACATAAATTCCATATATTCCATCTGCAAAATACGATTAGAACAATGCCTCATACAGTTGTTGGGAATGTTAAGAGGGTACATACACAGCACTTGGCGTAGTTCCTGGCACTTAATAAGCACTCAATAAATAGTAATTATTAGTGTTGTTGTTATTACAGAATAGCTGAATTCCTTGGGTGTTTGCTGTGTGTCCCATGCTGGGCTAAATGCTTTGTATGCAATTATCTCATTTGATTTTTTTCTATAGGTAATATAGAAAAGGTTTGTCCGCTTCAAAGAAACATACCTTTCCTGTTACCCCTTAGTCATTTAAGAACACTGGCTGCTCTCACTGTCTTCAGAGTCACATTGCACACCAGCCGGGCACAAATGTGCTATCGTAACACACTGCTGGTACGTCACAGTAATCGTTAGGCTTCTCACAATCATTAACTGCTAACAGCTAAAGCACTGGAGCTGACAAATGTTTTGCTTTTTTATATAAATTAGAGTGGATTCAGGATAATTATGATACTCTCCCTCCCTCTCAATTCTGTCCCTATGCCCTCTCTCTCAAGTGAAAGAGAAAAGAAAGAAAGGAGAAATGGGTCATTTATCAGAGCATCCCACACGGACACTTCATTCATGTGTGTTGCTGTACAAAATAGGATGAGAGCTGCTGGTCCAGGCTCTATGTGTAGCACAGAGGACCTTGGAATACTTGTAAGGCAAACAGAAGAGAAGCTGTTTCATTCACTGTTGTCTAGACCAGTATGAGCCATAAGTTCTTCAGTTCGCCAGTCTGTGTACTTTACAGAGAAATTAGAACAGGTTGCATTGCCCTGTTTTGTTTTATTTTGTTTTGTTTTATCAATTTGGTGCTAAATTATAAGCTAAGAGTTTTCTGACCATGCTATAGAAAGTGTGCTTTGGTGATTTCTGTGCGGAGCACAGAACATTTCGGGGGCAGTGAAACTACTGTGATACTACAGTGGTGGAGACATGTCATTGTGCATTTGTCCAGACCATCTCTGTACCTTTTGCTCAATTTTTCTGTGACCCTAAAACTTACAAAACTGCTCAAAAACACAAAGTCTATTAAAAACAAAAACAGGAATCCAACCCTGTTAAACAAACATGAATCAAACATCTGCTGTGTGCTAGAGTATGGGATAAATTGGGGGGACACCAACATAATTAATTTTGCATTTACTGCATGTCCTGGGTGAGAAAAATGAGTGCATATCCTCAGTAAACTGGAGTCTGGGAAGAGAGATAAGAAAAAATACAAACTGCAAAACTTTTAATAAGGGTTGTATGAAGACACATACAATAGATTAGAAAGGAGGTGGGATGCACCTAACTGGACCTGGCAAGTGAAGTAAGGGAAGCTTCCTGGAGTAGGTGATAACCGAGCAGAGTCTTGTAGGAAGAATAGGAATTTTCCAAGCCCACAGAGATAAAGGTATAGACAGGTCTTTGTTAGAATAGAACAGATGTAATTCTGTTGCTTATTGGCTGACTCTATGTTGCTAAGGTGACTTTAAACTCAGTTTTAGTTTTCTGCGGTGGATAATTCCTTCCTCCTGGAGTGTAATGAGATTGGCTTAATTAACGTCTGTAAAGCTTTCAGTAATCTTTGGGTAAAAGGCGAGGTAGAACAGAGAAGTCCATTACTTATTATCATAGCTTTGCCAGCATCTGATCACATAGGGAAAAATCCCTGAAAGGTCGTTTCTAAGAAGCAGTATTAGTCTGGTGGCTCTTAAGCCTTATGTAACTTCCTGGAACAATGAAATAGCAAGGGAAAAGAAAATGACATCAACATGGAGATAATAATGAATTTAAATCATAAGCCTTATTGCCTTAC
This sequence comes from Physeter macrocephalus, assembly GCF_002837175.3. Taxonomy (NCBI): domain Eukaryota; kingdom Metazoa; phylum Chordata; class Mammalia; order Artiodactyla; family Physeteridae; genus Physeter; species Physeter macrocephalus. Next base: position 142,154,537 of record NC_041221.1, on the reverse strand, counting down.
TGCAGCTGCTGAGGATGAGACAAGCTGGAAGCTTCTAAACTTAACTCTGCCACTGCCTGGAAGCTTCTAATTAAAAGTTTTCAAATAAAATCAATAAGTTTTGACATAAAGGAGCAGAAGCCTTAAGGAAGAGAACTGAAAGACTGCAGTAAGAAAGCAGTGGGCTTTATCTCCATTGGAAAAAACATTCCAAGTAAGAGAAAGCAGGGACCGGAAGTAGACCAATTTAGGATGCTGGAGGGGCGGGATTAGGCCCTGTTCCACCAGAAATTTAACCCTGAAATTTTAGTTTGTGGCACCACTAAACCCTTCTGTTGCCGGAATCCATACTGGTGAAATGGGAATGATATTCTCTGTCCCCCCACAAAGGGGTGTTCACCCTTCCCTAGAGTGTTTTGTTCATTCTTCCTTCTTCCATATTCAGCACTTGTATATCGTGCGCCTATGAAGTAAGTTCTGGTGCTTTGCTGGGGAGCAAAAATCAGACAAGATTTTTTGCCTCTCAGAGAAACAACTTAGTGCAGACCTCATTAGTTGGCTAATTAAATACAGCAAATGAAAATAGTTAAACATTGTTCAATACTGTGTAAACATTTGATATTATTTGACAGTATTGATGATAGTACTGTACTTGTATTTTATGAATTTGATAAAATACCTTCTCATGCATTATAGTTAATCCTTGTGACAAATCTTTGAGGTAGATGTTGGCAACTTTCAACCCAGAAGAAACTGAAATTCAGAGGATATGGGTTCTTGCCCAGAATCCCAAAGCTGTTTAACAGCAGAGCCAAGACTTGAATCCAGCTCCTCCGAGGCTAGTTGGCATGTTCTTTTGCCGCTGCAGGTTGAACCTTTGGGGCAGTCATTTGGAATTTCAGTCATACGACCGTCGTAAACCTCTGATCCAAAGAGAATGCTTGTATGAGCAACTCCAGGGAATGCTGATGTCACGGATGTGCAAACTGAGAGGGTGGGCTGGCCCACCAGGTGGAAATACGGCATAAACAAAACTATGATGTGGACAAAACAAATCCAAGAATGGTGTCGCCATGCGAGGTCTCTGTGTGGACTGGTCTATGTAGCGATCGCTGGAAGCTCTGTGGCCTTCCTGGGTCATTTTCATATGGATATCAGTCTTCCTGTGTTTATTCAGCTTCAGTTCAGGGCAAGGAAGGGTTCCCTTTAACCTCAGTGCCCGGTGGAAAATGGAAGTCAGGCTCTATAGGTTTCCTTGGCCTTCAGAAGCCAGGGCAAGGTCAAGGCAATGAGTTCCACTTGGGTGCAGATCAAGTCATGGTTATTTCAGGAACATCCTTGCCATTGGGTTCCACAGGGTAGTCTAAGTGCCACTGTAATTTGGGATACAAGAAATACACCAACATTCCCTCCCCCAGATCACACCTGTTTGCAGGTTTCCAAGATCCGTACAGTAAATTTGGGACACTGCGAGGGAAGATCTATATGACCTCTTTGCAAGACATACAACAATTTGTGACGCCATCTGTGTTTTCCAGACACCGCTGCATGTCTAAAAGCAATGTCCTCTTCAAGGTCACCTCAGATAGTGCTCTCTTCTGTGCTTCTCCACATCTTACCTATGAACACCAGTGGCACTTTGTACTTTTCTGCTGGCAGGTGTCTCTTCAGTTATGATGTTCCTACTCTAATCACCCCATTCCCCAATCCTCACCCCACACGACAGCCAGTACTATCTTTAAATACAATATATGTGTATGTGTGTGTGTAATAGATATTTATCTGTAGTACAGTTTTATATGTTTTAAATTTGTACTAAATGCCATATATTTAAATAATCTCTATAAAATCATATTACCTCTCTGCATCACACAGGACAAAACCATAGTACTTGGCCATGGCCAGAACACACCCAGTTCACCTCTCTGCCGTGGTCCATCAACTCCTTGAACCTGCCAAACTCCTTCCGCCTTCATGGCTCTCACTCATCTATTCCCTCCACTGGGACTGTTCTTCCTCCCATGTTTTGAAAGACTGGATTTCACATCCTAAAATCAAAGAATACCTGTTCTCACTCATCCTGTAACTCAGCTCCCCATTCATAACCCTCCTACCACTTCGCTTTTCATTTCGTTTGGGTCTGACTCCACCAGAATGCAAACCTCCTGAGGAGAGGGACCCATCTGATACATCCTCAGAGCTGGGCACTTCGCCCAGCAGACAGCTGCTCAATAATTCCTCGAATGAATGAATGATGGATGTGTCTTGTGATCCATCCAACCTAAAATGCAGCTTATTGTACTTAACAGTAACAGTAGCAATGGTTACCAAGCGTTGGTGATGCACCAGCCACTTTTCTGGCATTCTGCGCAAATTCAGCCATTTATTTCTCATGAAAACCCTATGAGGTTTGTGCGATTATTACCAGCCCCATTTTTCAGATGAGAAAACTGAGAAGTTCAGTGATTTGAAATATTTAACAGATAATTTGCCCAAGACTGTGAAGCTAGAAAATGACAGAGCCGGGATTCGAGCCCAGGCATCGAGGCTCTGAAGCCCCTGCAGTTACCGTCTCACCTTCCTGTCTTCCTGTAGCAAAGAGTCACATATACATTTGAGTTCATTGACAGAAGCTAGAAACATGCTGCAGCATGGGGAAATTAACCAATCTCACACCTGCTACAGTTTACTTTTTCCCAGCCTGGGGAGTCTAGAGCCCCGCATCATTATTTCTTTAGTGTGTCCGTATGAAAAGAAAACCAAAGTAATCTCTGCAGATGCTGGGATTGAAAGAATCATTGTCCCCTCATCAGAAAGCATAATTAAGAGCCTCTCTGCCCGTTAAATGAGGCAATGAATGCTAACGCACTTTGTAGCGTGTAAAACGCTCTATAAATGTTAGCTATTCTTATTCCCAAGCTCTGTGAGACAGCGGCTTACGTTACAGAACTGCTGGTTCAGAATCTTTCAGAAGTACTAAATCTACCCAGTAGTCAAGGAAAGGAAATGCCTCTGGTTTATTCCCTTCCATCATCCTGAAAACTAAACAGAAATTCATTCTTCTGTGGTTCCAAAATCCAGGGTCAGAGATATGCAAATTTAAATATGCAGGCTGCTTCTAAATGATACATGAAAGGGCTTTTTGAAATGAATGTGCTGTGATTGAATTTCTGGTCAGTCACCCAGAAGGCATTTTGCACTAAGCTCTGGACCCAATTCCACTGAAAATGCATGAAGCTTTGGTGCCTGCAGCCAGTCTAGCCACAGACGGAGATCAGGGTCCTTGCCACCGAACTTTCCTTAAACGATAGAGAGCCCCCCATGCCCAAAGTTGAAAAACAAATTAGCACAAGCCTGAAAGAAATCCAATACAAAGTTACTTTAAAAATACCTTTTCCATAACCTTAGCCTGACGACATAACCTCTTTGATTTTAAACTACTTGATAAGAACAGTGTGCATTGATATATAACATAGTTTTTTCAATGGAGGTATCTTTGTCACCTTCAAAAGAATTTGGCTACTCTCTGGGAGCAAGAATATTGCCAATCAGTGTTGTTCGAATAAAGGTCTCTTTGACCTGCTTTACCAGTAGATAAGAGCATGGATAAAAAGAATCACTTATTGTTTATGGCTTAGGCTGAGGTGATTTGTAAGAGTAACTGACATGAGTTGGGTTTCTTAAGTAGGTTGGAGAGCTCCACTTATCACCTTGCTTATTATTAAACAAGTTTGCTAAGCAACCTTCTTTCTTAGAGATGATCAAAGGTAAGCTTCAGCCTTACCTGACTTCCCATGAAATTCCAAAGTAGTGGAATTTTAAATTACATTTCCTTCCTTTTACTATTTTTAAAAATTATGCCAGTAATACATGTGTAGAGTCTTGTACGACAAAAATAGAGACAACAGGTGAAGCTAATTTCACCTCCACTCTCCCAGTCCCACTCTTCAAGGGTAACCTCTTGTATCACTTTGGTGTACTTTGGTGGATCTCCTTCCAGACCTTTCTCTACACATTTGTCTCGATGTGTGTATATTAAATTTTTTAAAGTTTGTGTTTACATAAATGGCATGGTAGTTATTGATTGCTGTCACAAAACTTAGTGGTTTGAAATAACATACCTTTCATAGCTAAAACCTTTATTATTCTAAGAGTGAGGAACCTATGGATGACTATACTGGGGGGTTTTGGCTTATGGCCTCTCATGAAGTTGTAGTCAGGAGGTAAGCCAGGACTGCAGTCATCTGAAGACTGGACTGCGGCTGGAGAAACTGCTTTCCTGATGGCTCACTCATGGCTGTTGGCTGGAGGCCTCAGTCCCTCCCTGGCTGTTGGCAGAAGGCTGCCACCTGGGCTATTCCACTCAAGGGCTCCTTGAGTGTTCTTACAAGATGGCAGCTGGCTTCCTCTTGAGCAAGTGGTAAGAGAGTGAGAGAGCAGAAGAGATCAAGGAGGAAGCCACAATGCCTTTTTCTGAGCTAGTCTTGGAAGTGACACATTGTCATTTCTGCCATATTCTGTTAGTTGGAAATGAGTCACTATGGCTGGCCCACATGCAAGGGAAGGCTGATCAGGTTCCACTTGCTAAAAGAAGAGAATCAAATAATTTCTGGACACATTTTAAAACCACCACATGTGTCATACAGCACATAGGATTCTGTAGTTTGCTTTTGTCATTCAATAATCTATTTTATGATGGACATATTATATGTGCTATTATATTATGTACTGGCTTATTCTTTTAACTGCTGCGTACTATTCCACTCTTTATTTAATCATTCTCCTCTTGCTGGGTACACCTTGAGATTGATCTCAGATTTTCACAGATAACACAGCAATGAGGGTGCTTGCTTATGCCTCTTTAGCACATGTACCAGGATTTCTCTAGTAAAAATGCATTGAAGTGGAACTGCTGAGTTGAAGGATTTTATCATAACAGTTACTGCCAAATTGCCCTCCAAAATGGCTGTTCTAATTTTCAACCATTCATTCATCCCTCATACCTCACCTGACACTTGGCGGGGCAGGGGGGACTTGTGGTAGAATCTTATTAGGTAAAATATCTTAGGGAACTAGGAGATAATTTTGGCCCTTTTCAAGTCTAGACTTGTGAGGGGCCTGAGAATTATCCCTTTTGACACCCACCTTGCTCATGTTTATAGCCTTTCTGCTTCAACTCTACTTGGTATAAGCAAAAATCCAGGAGCTCCTACTTTGGGAGACAGGGAGGCTTAACTGTTGTTTACAAAGTACTCAGAGGTTCCCAGGTACAAGGGGCCCCTGGAGGGCTGAGCTGATTAGTGTTCATTCAAAACTACTTCCTGTATTCTGGTAGCAGCTGAGAAATCACATGTGCCAATCTAGCTTGTGGATTTCAGTGCAAAGGAAATATCATTTTAGTAGCAACTATTTCTGGACTCTGGCTACACCTTCCTATTGCAAGTTACTGATGCATAAAATCACTGAATCTTCTGGGCCCTCCCACCATATAACTTATCCTTCCTTTAAAACCAATGAGCAGACTGATTTCCTTCCATTTAAACTGCCCAGTGTCCTTGGCTGGCAAGAATCATTAACAGCAGCTACCAACCCTGCGACAGCTGAACAACACAAAAGGGTTTCGCCTGATTTATTTCTGTTTATTTACTGTGCCCATCATCCCCAGTGAGCATGGTTGGCCAGATCCAAAATAGTGTGTTGTTGTTGCAGCCCAACATTCATTCATTCAACATGTATTTATTGAGCCCCTACTATGTGTAAAGTACTGTGTTGTTTGGCTATATGTGTGGGAAGGGTATGAACATGATTAATCCCCTCAAGAATTTGAAATCTAATGGTAATTATTACCAGCTGTTTAGTGCTTCTTGTGTACCAGGCACTGCGCTAAGTGCTTTAAAACATCAGTACTTTTCATTCTTACAGCAGTTCTGTTTAAGTAGGTAACGTTACCATTTTGCAGGTGTGTCATGATACACGCAGAACCCTAGTTTTGTCATGAACCAACTGCTCGTCTTCGTCCGAGGTCCTAACGCAGCTGAGCCCCAGTGCCTGAGAAGGCTGGACTAGTTCAGCTTTTGCCAAAATGTGTTTCCTCTCACAAGAAGTTCCATGAAATTGGGATCTATAGTCACAGGGTATACCCTGCTCAGAGATCCCTGAGGCCCACGGTGATTTCTCCTGTGGATCTCAGCTCAGAGCCACTTTCCCTGCGGTTACCTGACAAGGTTGGATCCCCAGCTCCCATGCTTTCATAGCTCTGGGTACCTTCCCTTCTGAATTCTTAGCACAGTGGAAGTGTGTGTGTGTGTGAGATTATTTACTGCACCTCCACCAGGGTGCTGTAAGCTCCATGCGGGTGTGCACTGTACTTTTGTGCTCATTTCTGTTTCCTCAGACTGTGGCACAGAGCTCGGACCAGATAATCAATATTATTTAGTCCATTAACTAATTGCTTTATTAAAGGTTCTGAAAAGAACCACACTAAAGAACCTGTAGCCTTGTTTAACCTGTCTCACACCATCCAAGCCTCATTCAACAAATATTGATTGACCATGTCCTATGATCCAGGCACTGAATTAGGTTCTGAGGATATAGCAATAAACTAAGTAGACATGGTCCTTATTCTCTCGGGGGCTTGCATTTCCAGTGGGGAAATCCAGATGATCAATTAGTCAAGTAAAATGAATAAGAGAATTTCAGGTATTTGTTAAGTCCTGAGAAAAAAAATTAAACTGAGAGCTCCTAACCGGATGAGCGGTGGTCAGGAAAGACGCTCCAAAGAGGGGACGTTGGCCTGAAGCGGAAATCACGAGGAGCCAGCCTTGTGAAGTTGTAGGCACAGAATGTTCTGGATGCCAATACATGTGCCATTTGCTCAGGGCGACACCCTTAACGTCAACCTTGACTCCTTCCGCTTGCACGCCTGCCGCCTCCGTCTCCAGAGCGTCTCAGCTCGGCCAGCTCCTCCCTGCCCTCATTGCTACCACACTAGTCCAAAAGCCACCGCCATCTCCCGCCTGGACTATCGTGATAACCTCCTAACAGTTTTCTGTGCCTGCACGTCTCCACCCACTGTCTGCTCTCTGTAAGTCAGATCACGTCACTGACCTGCTCAAATCCTTCAACGGCTTCTCCTTACACTGAGGGTAACATCGCAGTGTGGACCAGGCCCACAGAATCTCACATTATCTGGCCTCCTCTCCAATCTCAGTTTCTACCACCCTCCTGCTCCACACACACTGCCCTCCGTGCTTTTCCACCAATGGGCCAAATGTGTTCCCCCCTCAGGCTTTTTGTACTTGTGCTTTCCTCTTGCTGGGAAACTCTTCCCCCTGTACTTTTGTGGTTTGCTCCATCACTTCATTCAAGTTCTGTTCAAATATTAACCAGAAGCCTCCCCAACCCCCTACTGAAAATAGCAATCATTATTATTTCCTATGACTTAACCCCGTCGAAAATTTTTCTTCATAGAACTCCTCACACCAGCCATATGTTATGTATGTCTGTCTGGCTCTCCTTTTGGAATGTAAACCCCATGAGGGTGGGAACTGAGTCAGCTTTATTCACTGTTGTATTACCAATACCTGGAAGAGTGGTCCTCAACCAATATTTCTTGGATAGATGGATGGATGGATGACAAAATGCAAAGAACTTGAGTCCTGATATGTTGGAAAAACAGAAAGAAGGCAGGAATGGGGAGACAGAAGAGCACGCTGTAGAGGCAGGCTGGTGTCAGATTATACCCCTTGTAGTGATTTTAAGAAGCTCAGAATTACTCTAAGAGGGTGGAGAAACTGTTCACCTCTGGAAAGCTTTTGCTTTGTAATTCTTCCTAACAAGTGACATGACCTTTGGAGAAACATTGAACTATATGACCTCTTCTATATTACATTCTTTGATGCCCAGAAATAAAGCTTTGCCCTGCGCTTTGATCCTCGATGTTTGCTTGAGATGCTATGGGTTAAACAGCACATATTGAATGAGCTACTTTGAGCTGCTATGTAAATTTACTTCCCTGGGAAGCCATCTCTGACCTCCCAAGCAGAGTTAAGGGTTCTCCCACATGCGCTCCAGCTCTCACTGGTAGCGGGGCCTGCGGTACTGCCTTGTAGTGTCTGTTTGTCTGTTATCCCCACTGGAGAGTAAGCTCCTTGAGGCTGGGGAGCTTCTCTTGTTGTCTCCTCCAGCCCAGAAACCACAGAGAGGCTGCTGGTATCTGGATCCAGTCCATCTGGATCCTGGTTTGTTTTATGTTAATTTAAAGCAGCTGCCAACATTTTAGATTTCTCAAAAAATTGATTTCTATCTTCTTTTGGAATTTTATAAGACATAATAATGCTGTGTCCATGGTTGCAACAGCTAGAGAAATTGAATAGCAGCTACCCTGTTCCTAGAAGGCGTGCTTTCTCCAGCAAGCCACAGTCCCCACCACTTCCTATTACTTCTAATGCTGAGGGTGAGAGTTTCTTGTCATTTAACATCTGATTGAGTTATTGTTTTCTTACAGTAAAGAAATGTAATTCTGTGTCCAATCTGGGTACAGAATTACATTTCTTTGGATACAGAAGTACATTTCAAAGAGGGCTACATGTTATTAAACATGGTACTTGGAGCCCCTTTTGGGCAATTGAGTTTATGACACTAGTCCCAAAAAATAAACAAGGTTGTTTTTTGGTGCTTAAAAGCACAGGCCTTGACTACCTGACATAGTAAAGATGTTAATTTTCTCTAAATTGATATACAGACTAAATACAATTCCTAATAAAGTCCCACCAAGATTTTTGGTAGATACAGACAAGATTATTCTAAAATTTATATGAAAAGTCAAAGGAACTAGAATAGGAAAAATAATTTTTAAAAGAATAATAAAATAGGAGGAATCAATCTATTTAATTTCAAGACTTATTATATAGCTATAGTAACCAAGACCATATGGTATTAACAGAGGGACAGACTTACAGATCAGTGGAACAAAATAAAGACTCAAGAAACAAACCCACACAAATATGCCCAACTGATTTTTGACTTGCACTTTAATGGAGGAAAGAAAGCCTTTTCATCACATGGCGCTGGAGCAACTGGGCATCTGTTGACAAAACACGAACCTCAATCTCAGTTTCACAATGTATACAAAAATTAGCTCTAAATGGATCAAAGACTTAAATGCCGTGTACTTTATAAACTTAAAGCTATATACTTTTTAGAAAAAAAACACAACAGAAAATCTTTAGGATTTAGGTTAGGCAAAAATTCCTACATTTGATGCAAAACATGATCCATAAAAGGAGAATTAGATAAATTGAACTTCATCACAGTTAAAAACCACTCGCTCTACGAAAAACCCTATTAAAAAGGATGAAATGTCAAGCTAAAGCCTGCGAGAAAATATTTGCTAACTACACAGCCGACAAAAACCAGTCTCTAGAACATATGAAGAACCCTCAAATCTCAGCATAAAAAAATAATAATCCAGTTAGAAAATGGGCAAGGAAACATGGAGACATTTCACCAAAGAGGACATATAGATGACAAACACGTCAAATGGTGTTTGATATCATTATCCATTGGGGAAATGCTAATTAAAACGACACAGCAAGATACCACTACATATCTATCACAGTGGCTAAAATAAAAAATAGTGACAACACCAAATGCTGGTGAGGATACAGAGAAACTTGATCTCTCATATATTATTGGTGGGAATGTAGAATGGTACACTCACTCTGCTAAACAATTTGGCAATTTCTTAATAAACTAAACATGACCCAGGAACTGCACTCCTTGACATTTATCTTCGAAAACTAAAAATTTATGTTCATACAAAAACCTGCACACAAACCTGTACACAATATTTATAGCAGCATTCCTCATAGTTGCCCCCAAACTGAACAACTCAGAGATGTCCTTCGGTGGGTGAATGGTTAAATAAACTGTGTACATGCACGCATAAATGGAAAGAAATCATATTTTATTTCATCCTTAACTACAGTTACTTACAATGACATATGTGCCCCTGCTGGACTCAACACAGCTTCTCAAACTTTGGAATCAGGTTGGCCACTGCCACCTTCATTGTCTGTTTTACCTGGTTTTCGATGCAGTACTTGTTTTTCATCACATTAACAGCCAAAAATCCAGCTTTGCAAAGATGTTATTAAAAAAAATAAACCATACACTGATGTTGAAATGTGAGTTCCCTTGTACCAGTTCTCACAAATCAAATAGATGTTGAATATTGCTGTTTTTCCCTCAAAACTTAAAACATCCTGCAGCACACCTGTGAGTTTGCTGAAATACCGTGGGGCACTTTAATGCAGATTGGGAGCTGTGGGTTTCATGGTTCAATTTGGCCTCTTCCAAAGCAGAACAGAGTAGACCCAAACCAATTGCTTCCCTACTGGGACCTTCTCATTTGGAGTGTTCCACCTGCTCCTGGACATACCCATGTCCCCAAGATGGTCTCACAGCCAAACTGCCCACCTCTAGGGGACAAGAGTCATTTTCTTTGACTCAGCCAAGTCAGAGGAGATGATTAGTAATAGATGCTGGGACTTTCCGTTGCAAGGCTCATTCCAGTGATAGTATACAATTTGGGAAGGTCCTCTTCTCTCAAAATTAAATTCCACAAAAAGGACCTAGAAGGTGACAAGCACAGTCCTAGGTACTGGGCTCAAGAAGTGAGTTGGGCCTTGTTCCCAGCCCTTGAGTAATGATCCTTCCACAGATGACAGACAGCATGGTGTTATGGAAAAGCCTGGAAGTCAAGAGACCTGAATTTGAGTTCAGACTCTGACGTGCCAACTTGTTAGGTTGGCCTTGCTGAGCCTCAGTTTCCATATCTGCAAAATGGAAGTTAAAATGTCTGTGTAGCACCTTTATTTCACAGGAGCTAATGAGATCAATCCATGCAAACTCAGAACGTGATGGCCAATGTATAGCAAGTATCTGTATTTGCCACCTTTTAAAAAAACTAATTATCAACCCAAGCGGCTTTGTCCAAGAGTGAAAAGAAATCCAAACAACAAGATGTATTTCTCATACTTCTCAGAAGAGATGGGCATATCAGGAGGTGAGGGTGAGGAAGAAAAGTCCCAAAGGTTTTGCAATGTCTGGCCTGGAAGCGTCAGTCTCCTTTCCCTTTTGCAGACAACACAATAAATGCTTGAGAGCTAAATTGATCTGTTCATCCCCCTGTTCCTTTTTTCTCTCAAATACATCTCTTAAAAGAGATCAACTTTCTTCCCCCCTGATTCTGGCTGTCACCCAGGGGCTGTTTTATCCAGCGAGCGCCACATGTGACTTTTTTTTTTTTTTTTTGCCTCCCAGCCATTTCAAAGTCAAAGTTAATATTTCTTCACAGATGTTGTGTCATCCTAGGCACCAGTGGTAGATGTTGCTGAGTTGAGGTGGATCTGATTGGGATCTTTCTCCAAGAGAGTGAGATAATATTAGAGACCATAAAGCAGCTGTTAATTTCCCTCTCAAAGTGAGGATTATGGGCAGTGGTGGAAAGCCGCTCTCTGGGTCCCCAGCCTAATGGTCTTGATTAACAGGCTGCACAGCCATCACAGGTGTAGCACATAATAGCTCTATAAGGTTTTCATAGCCAGGCCAATTAAAATCTGTCATGGCTCCAAGAGCTAACAGTGTGTACATGGTAATGCCAAAAGTCAAAGTGAGTTCTCTAAATAATAATTGCTTACATTTGTGGGACAGTTTATGGTTTGCAACACATTTACACTTCCTTGATCTCATTTTCTCCTCATGCGGAAGGCAAGCAGTTTAGGTGGGGAAGTCAACGTTGAGAGATATTTAGTGATTTACCAAATTATAGCACCCAGTAATTGTGCCAAATTGCTCTTGGTATCTAGTCCTTAAGAATTTCCTCCTGTCCATATGGCAGTAACTAGCATTTATACATCACTTAACAGATTACAACATGCTATTATATATATATATATATATATTTTTTAGGTCTTCCATAGTATAGCACTGTGAATCAGGTCTTCATCATCCCATTTTTATGCAGAAAACTCAAAACCTTGGAATATTCGTTGAAATTCTGCATCCATTTTAGAGTGGATGAAGCTGTGGTTTCTGTGAGGTTATGTCTCTTGTTCAAGTGCAGATGGTTACCAGGTGGTTGGACTAGGATAAGAACCCAGGCCTGCTGACTCATCCAGCATTCTCTGCTGCCCATCCTTCCCTGCCCCTTCCCCTCTCCCCCCTCCCCATGCAAGGTGCATTTTAGACTTGGGGTCCAATAAGGAAGCACCACTGACACTGCTGTGAAGACCCAGATGTCTCCTATTGCCGCAGTGCCCTGCTTTTTGAAAAACTGAAGGGCTAAGGGTAAGCTGGGACGAAGTGAGAGAGTGGTATGGACTTATATACACTACCAAATGTAAAATAGATAGCTAGTGGGAAGCAGCCGCATAGCACAGGGAGATCAGCTCGGTGCTTTGTGACCACCTAGAGGGGTGGGATAGGGAGGGTGGGAGGGAGACGCAAGAGGGAGGAGAAATGGGGATACATGTATAAGTATAGCTGATTCACTTTGTTATACAGCAGGAACTAACACACCATTGTAAAGCAATTATACACCAATAGAGATGTTTAAAAATATAAAAATGAAAAAAAAAGGGATGTGAAAGTAGACAAAATAAAAAAATAAAAAATAAATAAAAGATGACAGACTCATACTACCTGACTTCAAGATTTACTATGATGAAGCTACAGTAATCAAGTCAATTTGATATTGGTGAGAGAATAGACACTCGGGGGAACAGAACAGAGAGTCCAGAAACTAATCCACATAAATGGAGTCTACCAATTTTGACCAAGGGATAAAGGCAATTCAGAAAAGAAAAGATAGTGTTTTCAACAAATGGTTCTGAAAAACTGGACATCCATTTGCAAAAAAAATGAACCTCAATCTGTGCCTCACACTTTGTACAAAAACTGACTTAAAATGGATCCCAAATCTAAATGGGAAACTACAGAACTTTTAGAAGAAAACATAGGAGAAAATCTTTGTAAACTTGGGTTATGCAAGGACTTCTTAGATATGACACCAGAAGTACAGTCATTGAAAGAGAAAAGTGATAAGTTGGACTCCATCACAATTAAAATCTTTTGCTTCACAAAAGATAGCAATAGGAGAATGGAAAGACAATACACAGGCTTTAGAGGATATATTGGCAAAACACATACACAACAAAGAACTTGTATGCAGAATATGTAAAGAGCCCTCAAAACTCAATAGTAAGGGGGACTCCCCTGGTGGCCCAGTGGTTAAGAATCCGCCTTGCAATGCAGGGGCCGCAGGTTTGATCCCTGGTCAGGGAACTAGGATCCCACATGCCGCAAGGCAACTAAGCCGGCGTGCCACAACTAGAGAGCCTGAGTGCTGCAACTACAGAGCCCGTGCTCTCTGGACCCTGCATGCCACAACTACAGAGCCTATGCGCCACAACTAGAGAGAAGCCCACGCACCACAATGAAGAGCCTGCGAGCCGCAACGAAAGATCCTGTGTGCCACAACTAAGACCCAACGCAGCCAAAAAATAGATAAATAAATATTTTTTTAAAAAACCCAGTAGTAAGGATAAAAACACAATAAAAACATGGGCAAAAGATTTGAACAGAATCTTCGCTGTAGAGGATATATAGATGGCAAATAAGCACATGATAAGATTCTAAAATCATTATGCTTTATGGAAATGCAAATTAAAGCCACAGTGAGACATCACCACACATGTATTAGAATGGCCAGGGCAAAGAAGAAATCAGTGGTTGCCAGATTTAGGGTTGGGGGAAGGGTTGCCTACAAAGGGGCAGCACAAAAAAAAAAACACATTGGGAGTTAATGGAAGTCTTCTGTATCTTGACTGTGGGAGTGGTTACATGACTATGTATTTGTCAAAACTCAAAGAACTGCACAACAAAAGGTGAATTTTATGTAAATTTAATTTTTTTGAAAGAAGCACACACACACACACAAAAATAGTGGAGAATGGAAATGATTTATGAGAATAGAGGTTAGCAAACTTTTTCTGTAAAGAGATAGATAGTAATATTTTTGTCTTTGTTAATTTCACATTCTCTATCACAACTACACAACTCTGCCATTGTTCAAAAGTTGCCATAAACAATATGTGAACAAATGTGCATGACTGTGTTCTAATAGAACTTTATTTACAAATCAAAAAAAAAAAAGAAAAAAGCTGAAGGGCTTTTGGGCAATGATTTATTTTCCTACTGACTTGGGAATTGGCAGTTTATATTCTGAACTGAATATAAACTTGACCCCTGGTCTCTTAACCGCCTGATCTCTGTGGTGCTGACCATGTGTGTTTGGTGAAGGTACTTGTGCTGGTTTACCGGTCACCCACCAGAGGCCCAGCGATGCATTTCAAGGGCCTCAGTGGCTGTGAATAGCCACAGAGGCAGAGGATCAATGTCTTCGCTGGCACAGCAGGCTCAGAGGTCGAAAGGCAGCCTGCCTAAGGAAAAAACGAGCTCTAAGCTGTTCTCAGGTAGAACCCCCAACAATCTCTCACAGTAAAATGTGTTGTTCTTTGTTCCTTAGAGATGAGCAATGAGGAGGACCCCCTCTTTGGCTCTCCTGATGATTTTTTAGGTTAAGGCTGAGCCCCTGAGGACAAATGATTGCCTGGCTAGTGTCCCAGGACTGATGGAGCACACAGGGTGATTCCCTGGTGACACATGTGAGGGTAGGAGTGGAATTTCACGTTTCTCACTGCTGGAAGGGCAGCATTTTCCACCCATTGTTCATTCTGAAAGCTCTCTTTAGTCCCAGCCTGTGAGTTCTCACTGGAGGAGGGCAGAGAATGAATTCTGTGTTCCCTATGGTGCATTGAAGCCTAAGGGCCAGGTTCCTTTCATCTGCAGAGCCAGAAATGATGATTTCCTCAAGAGCAAATGGCTTCCATTGCCTCTTTGGCTGCAGTGTATCTGCGTCTGCTCTACCATTCCATCCTGAAATCTGGGGTGCAGCTCAAGTAGCCAAGTTGATGACATCTCAACACAAATAACTTCTTTTATTTGAAAGAAAGAATCAGGATTGGAGGTGGAAGAAAATGTAGAAACAGCCTTAGGTTCTGTACTATTTCGTTTCATATTTTTAAATATCATAAAAAGGAGCAGGTATCTATTTATAGAAATACATATTTATTTATAAATGAGTATGTATAACTGCACATAGAATTAACATTTTTTTCCCGTTTTTATAAAGACATTTCCAAGCGTGGTATGAATAAATCTACACTTGACTTAGCTTAATGTAATTGAATTGATTTCTGCCTGCTACCCTGTGATTCCCTCTCAGTGGGGGAGAATCGATAAGATCAGTGAGGCCCACTTCTGCACGTCATCGGTCCTGGTTTTAATCTTGGTAATCCTGGCTACAGACCCCTCAGTCTGGAGGCATATTGATTAGCAGTGATATTTGCTTGATGATTTTGTGACCATATTTAGGGTGCATTTTAGTTTACGACTCAGCATATAGTTCCTGTTCCTTTGGGCTTTATAGTTTGGTGCCTCTTTTCTCCCTACTGCAAAGGGCCTATTGGAGGGAAGCTTGGGGAAAATCAATTTGACAGGGAGAAGAACTGAAATAAGTCTCACACAGAATCAGAAAAGGAAAAATTTTTAAAGCATTATAGATGCTTAATGCCTAAGAGATTTGAATTGGAACAGATGTGGGAGAGAAGGCATTGAGTCCAGTAAAAATGCCATCAGAGTCACTGGGCTAAAATTAATACCAATTCCCTCTCATTAGGCATAGAGGGGCTACCTCACATTTTCTTTCTCTTGAAAGGGGCATCTCACATGTATCACCATTGGAGAGAGTCCTAAACGTGATGCCTTCTAGTAACCTCATCTGATAGTTCACAGATTTTCAGCAAAGTCACATGTGTACGGACTGTAAATCCTACATCATTTCCCAAGTCCTTTCAGTCCCACATACACTGAAAACCCTATTCGAATAGACTGTTGGTGGTAAAAAAAAAAAAAAAAAGAAAAAAAAAAGAAAAATAATTCTTTCCCTACCCACCCAGCTATTCATTTCCTTCCAATTAATAATTCATGTCAATCTTCAGAGCCTAAGACTGTTGTTAAAGAGGATTAAAAGGTAACATAAACAAAATGCTGAGCATAGAACCTGGTTCATGTATTACTGTATTAGTTTCCTAGGGCTGCTCTAACAAAGTACCATGAAGTGAGTGTCTTAAACAACAGAAATGTATTGTCTCCCAGTTCTGGAGGCTAGAAGTCTGAGATCAAGATGTCAATAGGGTTGGTTCCTTTGGAGGCTGTGATGGAGAAACAGTTCTAAGCCCCTTTCCTAGATTCTGGTGGTTCACTGGCAATCTTTGGTGTCCTTTGATTTGTAGATGAATCCCCCTCATCTCTGCCATCATGTTCATGTGACGTTCTGTGTGTGTGTGCATGTCTCTGTGTCCCAATTTCTCCTTTTTAAAAGGATACCAGTCATCTTGGATTAAGGCCCCACCATGACTCATCTGAACTAATTACATCTGCAATGACCCTATTTCCAAATAAAGTTACATTCTGAGATTTTGGAGGTCAAGACTTCAGCATCTGAATTTTAGGGGGACACAATTCAATCCATAACAATTACTATTATTTATTATTATGTTTTAATCATGATTTCATTCTTAGCTTTTCATGATTGTCTCTTCATTATAATCTACCCTCTCTATACTGTATATTAAAATATGCAAAGAAGGGAATGAAGAAATTGTAATATTGTTGTATAGTGTGAGTATCTTCAAGTAGCACTGGCTGAAAATTTATAGTACATGTCCACAACGTCAGGGCATTCATGGTCCTGGTAGAGGGATCCAGGAGAGTTGGCCAGCCCCATCCAGCAAGGCAGCAGAGCTTGTCATTAGTTACACCCAAAGCCATCCAGAATGTTGGCAGTCTCTCCAGCCTTAAGGTTCTGGTTTCCTCCCATAGGAAGCAGGCAGGCAGCAGCCTGCCCAGCCTCACCAGATGGTGTGGAGTCCCTCGTGCCACTAGCGTCATGCGTCCTTAATATTTATTAAAACACCCACAAAACAAAAGAAATGCCCTTTGGGGCAATAAAATCCCAAATCTAGCAATTTCCTGCCGTATCACAGCAAAGTACCTCCCCCCGCCCCACTGGCTGTTGTTGAGATAGTTAACCAGTAATTCTTCAAAATGATTTTCTTCTGACATGGGCACAACATTTTCCTTTGTAAGAACGTGAAGGTTTGATTCCTCCAGAGCCCATTATATAGACAGATTGGCCCCTGAGATAATTACAAGAAGATAGGCTAATGGGCTCGATTAAGGAAATCCCATTACCTCCATAAAGAATCACCAGTGAGGTTCAAACCCAGACGAAGTCTCCCTGGCACAAAAAATACAGTTTCTTACCTAGAAACATAGAAATAGCATTCGGTCCACATGTTTATATTTGGAAACTAGGTTGCTATCGATCAGTCAGACAGGATTGTGGAACAAGAATATTTTTACTCCACTCTGTTTCAAAAGAATTTAGGATGACATACAAGGGTGGATGAAATATGACATGATAGAATAAATTGAAAATTAGGGGACCTAAAATCGTGGTCTCTCAGTATTGGAAGCCAACTTTCCAGCAAAGGCAGCATTGCCAGCTCTAGAAAACCTGATGCATGGCTACGCAGCCCTTCCTGATCTAACGCGATCCTCAGAGCCCTGAGGATGGCTCGCCGCTTCCTGAGAGAGGCAGTCCCTGGCCTTGTTGTGACCCCTAGCTATTGACTCGAAGCTGGCCTCGAGACAGGCAAGAGAGTGAAACATACATGGGCGTCTAAAAGGAAGTGTGCTGTCTTCTGGGATATCATGCCTGGTTCCACCCTCCACTCCCCAGATCAGGGGATTTGTATGGATATAATAGACTGTCAGCTTGTAATTTACATGGGCTCCCTTCCCCTGACACCACCATCTCCAACTTCAGATTATAAGCACATTTTTTAAATGTACATGAAAAAGTTTTGAAAGGTGAAAAAAACACACTAAATAACTAAATGAAAGTTAAAACGGTGTATTATGCTCATCTCTGTCCAATGCCCTCTTAAAAAACCTTAACAGAATTAGTTTTAAGGCATTCTAGTATAAGTCAGAATGGAGAGTCCTCCTACCTGTATATTCTCTGAGAACTGTGGTCTATAATTAGAACTTTAACAACGTCTGATCAAGCTGCTCTTTGCCAGTAAGGAATCTGGCTCTCAGTTACTTGGTACACACAGAAGCAGCGACAGAGCTGAGGCCCGTTAATTAAGAGATGTTCACCTGTCATTTGCTTAGCGCTCTGCAAAATACTTTGGGGAGTCAAAGACGTGTGAGTTACCTGTTGTTAGGAACATAAGCATTCCCCATGTGGAATCTAGACAGTATATAATTTACTGCCAAATTATGTAGTAGAGACTGTAAGATGACATTTATAGCCACTTCTAGCTCATCTGTGAATCTAAGGTTTTTAATAGCACTTCACTGAATTAAATCCTCTTGTAGCAGGAGACTGAGGATCATGTGTTGATGATCTTAGTGCCTCGAAGGTTGCGCATAGTCCCCTGGTCTGAGTAGGTACTTAACAACTATTTGTTAAACCAAATACAGTCAAAGAAGAGGAAGACTCCAATAAATATGACATCTGGGTGAAGAGTTTCCCATCTGTAAATTATTTGACTGGAATGAAAAGCTTGTATATTTAATGAGCACTGGGGAATCACTGAGTATTACGCTAGGGGCTGTGAAGACACACTAGAATTAAGATGGCATCAATGAAAGAATACAAGCTTCAAAATCAGGCAGGCATACCTGATTCAAATCCCAGCTCTTCCGTAGGCTTGCTGGGTAACCTGCCATTCATTTCATAGGTATTTGTTAAATCATGTTCTAGGCAAGGCAACATGCTAGGCATTGAAGAGATAACATTAAATATTCTCTACAAACCTGGACTCTTCAACCACTCTCCTCAGTTTCTTTACCTGTAGTGTGAGGCCAACAACATTCTCTTGGAGAGCCACTGAGAGGATTAAGTGTGATATGTAGGAAAATGCTCAGTACACTCTTGGCATGTAGTAGATACTCCATAAATGCCACTAGAAAGCACAGTTCCTGTAATCTAGTTAGGACAAGTCAATGAAAATTCAAGATCCAGCTACAGCTCACTATCAACATGGTGGCCCCACTAGCTATGGAGCACTTGAAATGTGGCTAGTCCAAACTGAGATGTGCTGTAAGTATAAAATACAAACCAGGTTTTGAAGACTTAGTATGAAAAAAGAAAACTCACTTATTATTTTTTTGTTTATTACATGTTGAAATTATAATTTTTATTTATTTATTTATTTATTTATTTTTGGCGGTACGCGGGCCTCTCACTGTTGTGGCCTCTCCCGTTGCGGAGCACAGGCTCCGGACGCACAGGCTCAGAGGCCATGGCTCGTGGGCCTAGCCGCTCCGCAGCATGTGGGATCTTCCCGGACCAGGGCATGAACTCGTGTCCCCTGCGTCGGCAGGCGGACTTTCAACCACTGCGCCACCAGGGAAGCCCATGAAGTTATAATATTTTTAATGAATTGGGTTAACTAAAATACATTAGTAAATTAATTTTCCCTGTTTCTTTTTAAAATTGTTTTTCTTGTTGCTACTAGAAAAGTTGAAATTATACGTGGCTCACGTTACCTATATTGGAAAGTACCGCACTAAAGATTAAAAGTTAGTTATTGGTTTTGAAAAGATGTAATTAGAGATGCCAAATTGACCTAGAGACGTGTCCCACAAGGTAGGGATTGAGCAGGGATGAAAACACAAAGCTGTGATCCTGATTTCATACTCTCACGATGGTATCAATAGTAGTTACCAGATTACACCAGAACATTCTCATTCACTTTAGTTCTTATGCCACTTGTGAAATGTACCTGTTTGTATATGCAGGAAAGGGGATGATGCCAGGGGGTGGGGGAAAGCAGGCAGAGACATCCTCACTTCTCACAATGGCCTTTAGGATTGACTTCCTCATTTGGAAACAGTGTAAAAGCAGCTGGGCTTTAGACAGGTGGAGTTTGGATGTCAGCCTCATTCCTTCCTATGTGATCTTGGGCAAGTTACTTCATTTCTGTGAACCTTACCTTACTCATTTATAAAGTGATGGTGATAATAGTAACTGCATCAGTCTGCTCAGGCTGCCATAACAAGTACCATAGACTGGGTGGCTTAAACAACAGGAATTTATTTCTCACAGTTGTGGAGGCCAGAAGGCCAAGATCAAGGTGCCAACTGATTTGCTTCCCCAGTGAGGACTCTCTTCCTGGCTTGCAGATGGCCACCTTCTCACAGTATCCCCACATGGCAGAGAGAAAGAGAGAAAACAAGCTCTCTGGTGTTTCTTCTCAGAAGGGCACTAATCCCGTCATGGGGGCCTCACCCTCATGAGTTCTTCAAAGTCGTTACCTCCCAAAGGCTTCATCTCCAAATGCCATCACGTTGTGGGCTGGGACTTCAACATGTGAACTTGGACATTCGTCCATAACAGTAACTGTATTATTAGATTTTTGTGGGGATTGAGGGAGCTTGTACATACTAAGAATGTAGCACAGTGTAAATGCTCAACTGTTAGGTTGTCACCCGTCTAACAGTATTTAGATTGTATTTACATGTCCTTAGCTGCAGAACAATGCCTGGTACATATTTCATATTTGGTGTTTAATAAATATTTGTTGAATGAGCTATATAACTCATCATCATCAAATCAAGCAATGACTGATTGTTTCAATTCCTGAAACACCAGTGTTATCAGGTAGGATCTAGCTTCTTGTGCCCTCTAGGCTGTGTCTCTGAATGTGGATATAAGGACGGCCTCAGCTGCTGAGAATGGGCCATGCTGACAACCAAATTATCTCTTGCTTTGCCATTAGTGTCCCTCAAAGTTGACTCCACCCTCAGGCCACTCCTTAGCCACCTAGCAATGCCCATGATTTTATTTCCCTAATCCTGTCATTTTTTTCAGTATACCCAACCATGAGACTCTTTTTCCCCCCCGTTCAATTTAATAATGGAAAACCTGCCCTGATTTCGAATCTCTTTGGCAGCTAATCGAACCTTGAAGCATTCTATTAGCTCTCTGTATTTGCACTAAGCCCAAACTGATGCATCTGGGATTATTATGTAATAACTTGGGCTCATTTCTGGTCAGTATATACCATCGCTTTTTATTCTGCAAATCCCCTTAGGGCTTTCTTTCTGTTTGCATGGGGTGAGGGAAGGGGTTAGAAGGGCTGTGGTTGGGGGCTTTGAGGTAGGGGCAATGTTTGCTATGAGTTATTATCCCACACTTAGCAGTATTAAACTGGATTTGACAACTCATAGCCTAGGATTTAAATGGTATAAATCCTTCTTCATTTGGCAGCCTGGTTTCCCCCATTATTTATTGTGCTACCCAGTTCATTATCATCGGCATACTTGGAAGGCTTGGCCCGTGATGCCTTCACAGTCAAATGATTTATACAAATAATAAAAAAGACTGGGGTTCCCAGCAAGGAGATCCAAAGCAATTCTACCTCTGCTTTTCCTCTCATCTGGCTCAGTTCATCTCCTATGCATTAACCCTTGGCCCTCTTACTACTTCTCCTAGGAAATTCATCCTCAGCTTCCTTCTGGGCCTGAGAAGGAAGTGCTATTGACAGGAAGAGGGGAGTGCTGAGAGCTGTGGTCTAATTCCAGTAAGGAGTATCAGGTCTTTATATGGGAGGCACCCTGCAAACCCCTTCCATACATTGTAGGATTTCAGTTGTCACAGCAGCCCTTTGAGGTGGGCATTGGTTTTATCCTGTTTGATGGTTGAGGAAACCGTTGCCTCTCGGTCTCACTAAGACAGGCAGAGTTGGAGGAAGAAGGCATGCGGGGAGGGCTGGGGGCTGGGGATACTGCTACAGCATTTCCAGAGAGAAAACTGGTACCAAATGTGTCATGTGGCGGTGAAGGACGTGAGCCTTGACATCAAGCAAACCAAACCAGCTCTTTTACCTATTAACTGTGGGCCAGTGAGCAAGTAGCCATTCTGTGCCTCAGTTGCCTCTTCTGTAAAGTGGGAATAATATAAAGTACCTACATAGGTAGTCATGAGGACTGAATGAGATGTCACAGAGAGGACCCTTAATGCATTTGTCCACCTGTGAAAAGGGTATATATAATAGTATCTAGCTCATTTTACCTACACAACAACCCTATGAAGTAATATGTATAAAGCACTTCAAGCAATGCCTGGAAATGCTCATAAAGGTTAGTTGTTGTTACTACTCTTACTACTATGACTACTACTACTAACACCACCACTACTATGACTATTATTCTTGTCATGATTCAAACTAAAATTGAATATAGAAGGTGGATACTATCCAACCACTACATTGCAAAGACCTTGAGGTAGGGTCCTGGTCTGCAGAATTTAGCCAACCATGGTAGTGATCATGGCAGTGATTTACGACTGTAAGAAAAATGACATGTGTGTGCCTGTGTGTTTTACTTTCCCTGCCCTGTATCTACCCATGCCCTTCTCAAACTAGATGCCAACTCTAGGCTCGCCTGAGGGAGGTTTGGTCTAAAGCTCCAGCCCAAGCTTGGAAAGAACAGCCTTCACTCAGAAACTCAGTATCCTGTCCTCTTATCTCTCTAGTCTCAAGCTTTAGTAAGTATACTTATGAGGCCATATGTTTCTTGCTGAAAACCAAATGTTGATGGATAGGCTCTAGAGATCATATTCACTTATTTAAAACGTGGGGCAAGGGTACCTCTGTTGGGAGCATCTGCTGCATTGAAACGAGACAGGAGTCCCCCCTCCTCCAATTTCATATCTTGCAAAAATATTTCTGTTGACATTGATCTCAGGTAACCTTTAGCAATACCATAAATGCCATTATTTTATTTTTTTATTTTTTTTTACCATCCAGCCCTGTGCTTTGGAAATACAATAAATTTTATCCTGTCCCATAAAACTTGCACTGAAGATGCTACTTGAATATTTTATAGTTGAATGTAAGAGTCTCTGCATTGCCAAACGGCACCCCCATGGATGTACATTTGTAAAGGAAGTGATGCCAAGAGTTCACAGTGGCCTGGAAGTCCAAATTTGGCCCAGATTTTCTCCCGTACCCTGTACCTGGAGCCAAGAGTAATGTTGGGTGCTTCAAAATATTTTTGCAATGTGTGTATGTCAATAATTTATAGGCAATGGGATAGCATTGTTTTCAACACAAGTCTTCTTTGCTGAAGCAGCAAGAGCAGAAAATGGGCTTTAGAATCAGTCTTCTCAGCTAACTGTGTGGTCTTGAGCCCTGAACCTTGAGTTTCCCAGCTATTAATGTGTGTGGAAGTAGAACCAACCTCACAGAACTGTTTGAGGATTAAATGAAAAAAATGCATTTAGACTGTGTAGCCCCCTCCCTGACACAAAGCATTCAAAGAAGTGTTAGCTATTAGTATTTTCTCCTTTATTGGTCTGCATATTCCTAACTTCATACATTCCGTAAATTTCATTGACATTGTCTTTGCTGGTGATTACACTGTGATAGTGAGGGTCTTATTAACACTGTTATTGTTCATGGTAACAATCATAAATTTTACCTTTATTGGTTTGTGAAACCTTTTCCATTTCCCCTTATATTTCTGCAAGTTTGCCCTTTCTTCCTAATTTCCAGGCCACAGTCACTGTGGAAATTCCAAATCAAGCCTCCTTTCTATTTCTGTCTGTCCCCCCTTTCCATCAACTGTCACTTGGTTTTCACTTGCTCTGTGGAGGAATGGGAGTTGCTGTGAGTTTGGAGCTGAAAGCCTGAGACATGAGACAGAATATTATCATTTAGCTCTGCTGTAGCATTTGTATTAAGGAGGGCTTTGCAAACTTTTTTATGAGCGTATGTTTGTTAGAAATTCTTTTTTCTCCTGTAGTCAAGAAGGTGTGATTGCAGTTCTGACTCATACTCAGCCCAGTGCTGAGTGGCTTGCCTCTGTCCTTTCCCCATAACTGAGCAACAGAATAATGAATGATGATTTCAGCTGCCTTTTTCCCTCCCAGGGTAACTTGAGTCAGCATCCGGGACTTTGCCAGGAGGCCTGAGTCATAAATATCCCTGCAATCCATCAAAAATCTCCACAAAAGGTTGTTTTTAAACCGTAAATGAGGAAAGAGTCCTTGGCCCTTATCTTAATCATCAAGTCAATGGTAGGTATTTATGATTATAACTTTGGGGTCAAAGAGAAAAGCTATAGCCAATAATATAGATAAGAGAAACCAGTTTGAACCCATTGTGAGATGATAAACTTCTCATAGAGGAAAGTCAAAAAAATTTCAATGAACATACCCTCTCTGCCCCCAAATTCCTGTCAGTCATGTCACATTTTTTCCCGTCTCTCTAATCTTTATTAAAGACTTATCAGATGCCAGGCCTGGCTCTAGCTCCTTTATTTGCATTATCTCCCTGCATTGTCATAACTAGGCTATGAAAAAGAGAAGATTTTCTTCACTGTTTTATAGAAGAGGAAATTGGGAATGAGAATGACCTTGGACCCCAGATCCTTCGGATTTTAAAGCCCAAGCTCTTAATTACTCAGTTATACTCTATGGGAAGCCAGGGAAAATGAAGATGGAGAGAAGAATACACAGAAATGCAAGCTGGCCTTCTCTCTGCTGCACAAGATGCTAATTATCTAACGGCAGATATAGTATGGTATAAAGTCTCGGCAAAATAATTTTAATTTTTGGTTCAGTACTATAAACAGACAGCTGTTAAATAGATACCATAAGACCCTAAAAAGTCCCAGCAGTAGACTGTATTCCTGGAGATGCACCGAAGACGAAGATTTTGTGGACATTTAAAATGCCAGTAATTGTGATCATTGTATATACCTGAAAATGTCCCTTTTTCGTCTTCATCCATTCTAGCTTACTTGGAGTGCAGCCTGCCATCAGGGATGGCTTTGTGATATGGATAATATTTTATTTATGAGAGGATTAGCAAAATATGATTGTTGGATTCGCTAATAAAGAGGAGATTGGAAAAGGAGCCAGCTGGCATGCCACATGTAGCTCCGTTAGGAAGACACATCTAATCTGTGTTTTTCTCTCCAAACTCACACCTTGGAGGTGCCTGGAGCTTTCCCCCTCCCCCTTTCCACTGAGTGCCTCGAAGGCCTCACCAGTGTCTTCTGAAAATGCAGAGAATATCTCTGTCTGCATTTCCCGGCCAGACTTCCCATGGCTATTCAGACTGCTTTTTCTAATGATTAAAGTGTCGTCTACCCAAATGTTGGAGCACTATTGTGTCCAGATGGAAGAGGCAGGAGAGCAAAGTGCTAACCAGCAAGATCTGGAGTCCAACACACCCACAGAGAGGGGTTAACTCTCTGATCCTGGGTGTATAAGGAACATGACCTCTGAGGCCCGTTCTCTCCTCCTGGAGAAAAAACAAACATACACTTACTTTAGGTTTTCACTGCTTAATAAGCTTTAGGTTATTAATAAAATTTTAAAAGATTTCATTTGTAGGAATCACACAGTGGGATGGGTAGTGCTGGCAATTAAACCTTTTCTTTTCCTTTCCTAATTCTGAGCTCTACTAGGTAACACTCACTAAATTGATGTCTCTGTCTTCCTTGTCTTCGCTCTTCTTTTGCTGGGGAGTCATTGCATTTTAAGAAGTAAGTCATGATACTTAAAATTATACATGCACATTGCAGAAAACAAAGAATAGAATTACCTCAATAAAGCAAAAGTAAAGTTTTAAACCACATAATCTTGCCCTCTAAGCCTTAATACACTTCCTCCTGTCCTGTTTTTTTAATGCATATATTTAACATGGTTGAAGGGATCCAAACTCTTTTAAATGAAGGGAAATGTCTGTGAGCTAAGACAATGAGAACTTGTTCTTTCCACGGTTTCCCATGGAATGGAATTCAGGATACAACTCATCAATTTTGAATGTCCTGCAAGGTTGTTTAGAAATGAGTTCCCAAAGACCCCCTTTGTAGAGCTGCTGCAAAATTGGAGTGTGCTGGTTCTATAGGATGAAGCTCACACTCAGTAACTGGACAGTTGGTCCCTTACTGAAACTTCTTTATGAACCTGAGGTAGGCCTGCCATTGCATATGTCATAGTCAGAGGGATGTGTAAGGGCCTCTGTTCCAATATCTGCTTAGGCACAGACCTGGTTTCCCTTTTGGAATCTGGAATTTTATATGGCCCTCTATGTATTGCAAGGCTTGCCCAGGGGCATTTATGAACACAATGGATTCTGGGCAATTTACACAGCAAAGAAGACTCTGGAACATGCTCTTACGGTAGGTCTCTCCGGTGAGATCCCATGAGCCTGAGATTTGAACCTCCATAGTTCTTAAGATATTGACTCAAGGACCAGGCAGCACTGGTTCGAATCCTAACCCCACTACTACCTGGCTTTAGGACGTTAGGCAAGTTACCTCACCTTTGTAAGCCTCAGTTTCTTTCTATGTTAAATGAAAACAACAGCACCAACCCATAGATTTGTGTGACAAGTGACTTCATGCATGTATGGCGCTTAAAAGAGTGCCTAACACGTTGTTCAGTCCAAGTTAGTTGCTGGTGCTCTTGTCGGTAATCAGGGGCGTCTGTGTTTGTACTCAGCCACGCCCCCTTCTGCGCGATCTCGGAAAAAGCCCTTCCGGACTCTAAACTTCCCGAAGGCAAAAATTCTTGGGCTCAACTCTTTGCTCCCAGTAGCCCCAGGACAGTACCTGGTTTGGCCTAGAGGCTCAGTACTTAGTCCTTGGCTCAAATTGGCTAAAATCTGAGTTTTCTTTTGGTTATGTGGTGCCCAGTGATGACTTGACTCCAGGCTCTGCGAGGTGGGTGTGTAAATGGTGGAGAAAGAGGCTTCGCTGGATGGTCCTGCTCTTTGCCTCTCCACTCCCACACGGATTCTTCCCTTTCATCCTCGATTGCTTCAAGATAGGAATGGAGCAGGAGTCCAGACAGGAGAGACTGTGAAAACCAGTAGCTGTTTTTAATTTTTACTTGCATACGATTCCCTCTCCATCCAACATATCAGCCCATGATGTTTCCCAAGGGAGACCTGAGAACCTCAAAGTTACTCTGTCATAGTTTTCTTGCTATAATCTGCATGTTCTTCATGTGCTGTGCTGGGTTCAAGGGTACAGCAGTGAATGGTAAAGACACAGGCCCTGCCCTTGTAGGGTCCTTTGAGGAAGATGGTAAATATTTGTGTAGCAACTGGTAAGTATCAGTTCTATGTCAGGAAATTCAGAGTGCCGTGGGCATCTTAGGAGAGTCACCTGATTATTTTGAAAAGTAAAGAAGACCAGTTATTTAGCTTTAGTGGAAACCAAGACTCTCCTTAATAAAATATGGAGTAGGGATGGTATTATGGGTTTCAAGGTTTCCTTGTCCTATATGATATTTTCTGTGCTGCAAAGAGCACAGTATGTAAAAAATCAGGTTATTTCTTGTAACTCAGTGTTTTATGGTCAACTTATACCACCTTCAACACTCAGAGGAATTAAGATCATTTCATCCCAAGACAGGCTTTCTAACATTTAGATGCATGCATGCATATCCTTGCTTCCAGATGCCCGCATCCATTTCCCTATGGCTGGTTATTTCTTCTTCTGAAATGTTTTTTTATCTTCTTTCTGACAGTCTAGTGGCAGAAAGATAGAGTTTCTTCATGCTGTGTTTTTACTTTCCATTTTCCTGATAAAACTGTATCTCTGCAGAGGAAATCAAATCTAATCTTCAATATATTTAGCATGAAAGCAATAAAAAGCATTAATTCACTCCAGAAAGAGCGAAATGCAGTCGGGTACTCAAAGGGAGAATCACCATGGAAACAGTTTTCTTGAAATTCTGTACTCTCCAGGCTCTAGGCATGACTAAGTGAAGAAAGGAAGGCAAAGGGAAGAGAAGAAATATCTTGCCCTTTCTGTTGTCACTAAAATGCTGCAGAGGAATTGCCATGAATTATTGATTGCATGAATAGAAGTGTATATGAATTAGAATTCTTGAAATGTTGTCTTTTAAATGAGTATGTAAGAACACACTGAGAACTTGTTCCTCACTCTTCTCCTTTCCTCACTGTCAAAATCCCATTGAACAATCAAAGAGCTATCCTAAGGTCAAAAGTTTGCAGAGAAGCACCAGGAGTTACGGTGATTAAAAAATTATATGAGCTAGCACTAAAGCAGAATGCTTTTGCATATAACTCCCAGATACACTTGACTTTGTATACCATTTTAAGATGGCTATGGTTTCAGAATTTTTTTCAAAGATACTAAATAAGTAAAGATCAGAGGCCAGCTCTTGCTTTGGGGACTGTGTTAATAGGACATGATGGAATTTCCCTAAGGAATTTCTTATGGATTAAATTCACATGTGGGCACGTGTATGTATCTCACAGTGAGCCAACTTTTCTTGCTTTCTATGTTTTTACCAATTCATAGGTTTTTCTCATGGAACCTGTACATCTATATTTAATAGCTCTGATAATAATATCTACCATGTGTTAAATGTTTCCTGTGAGTCAGTCACTGTGCTAAATCCTTTGCATAATAATATTAAGAGCATGGACTTTTACTTGGATATAATGGTGTTTCATTTGGCAAAATGGCTAATGCAGTAGATGGTCACTAATAAAATAATTATGTTCCTATGTAATCCTCATGACAGCCCTATGAGAAAGTCCCCACTTTACAGATGAAAAGACTGAGTTTTGGTGATGCCAGTTGATTACACCACGTCACAGAACCAGTGAGTTATAAAATGTGGAACTGGAACCATACATGAATGCTAAGTCCATGGTTTTAAGAGCAGCACTAGGTTTTCATCCCGGAGGACATAGACAGCCTGTCTTTTCCATCTCTATACAAACTCATAGCTGTATTTATAACAAATATATTTTTGTTATAAATACAATGAGGGCTTTCCTTACATAGGTAAGCCCTCAGTGTATTTATAACAAATATATGTTTAGAATCTACCACTGTGCCAGGCACCACACTAAATATAAAAATTGAAAATAAGAAAAAAGTTTCTGCCTTCATTGAGCTTACAATCTGCAGAAAGTGTTGGCATGAATGAATGAACCGGGCAAAATAGTCAAGGGTTCAGGGAAGAGAGAGGTTAATGACATTGTGGAGGATGGATTCCTCCTGGTCCTTCAAGAATGGGAGGAGCTTCCAAAAGGTAAAGAGAATGGAAGAGAAATGAACACGAGGGTAAGATCGCATGATAAGCATAGAAGTGGTGTGGATAACTGAGAAGAGTCAGAGGACCGATGAGAAGATCAGGGCATGTGATTTAGAAAAGTGAGTTTGAACAAGTAAGTTGACAAGTGGGCCAATGAGTGAAGAACCTTGAACTCTGGGATAAGTAGATCCAGATCTGATCCTATATTGATAGGATATTGAGCTTTCAAAGCACCTGTTTGTTTATACTGATGTATTAATTACTTCGAGTAAAATGTACTATTTTCTTATGCTCATGTCGATGACTTTTTACATATTTATATACCCATGTCACTGTTCCTCAGATTGAAGTATAGGATATTTTTAGGACTCCATGTCCCCTCTCACTTGAATCATCCTCATCACCCAAGATTATCAGTCTTCTGACTTGCATATGAGTGTTCAAAGGAAAGTGATAA
The DNA here is from genome assembly GCF_002837175.3 of Physeter macrocephalus. NCBI lineage: Eukaryota > Metazoa > Chordata > Mammalia > Artiodactyla > Physeteridae > Physeter > Physeter macrocephalus. The sequence goes on along the minus strand of NC_041221.1, from coordinate 142,124,805 downwards.
AAAGGCAAATGTCATGATGAAAGTTTAGAGGGAAGTTTAATGACTTCTAGGATGTAGCATAAAGTATGGAGGTGAGAGATTTCAAACCAGGAGACCAGCCAAGAGAATGTCATAAGGTTCAGAATACCTCCATCCATTCAGTTAAATATGTATTGGGCACGTGTTATGTACCAGACCCATACATTGAAGATACAATAGTAACCAGCATGCACTCTCTCAAGGGAGGCTTCCTGGAAGAAGAGATGTCCAACCTGAGGCTTGAGGACCAAATAGGGGTTAGCCAGACCAAGGAGGAGATTGAGATAGAAATGGTTCCAGGCAGAAAGGGAGCCTGTACAAAGGCCCAAAGAAGACAGGTGGTATGGCCTTGTTGAAGTAGAGGCTTGGGCAAGAGAAGAATGGAAAGAAATGAGAAGGTTTTCAAATTCGAGAAATAGCCAGACTTAGTAAATATTATATCAGAGGAACCATGTCAAACTGGGTTTTTTTTTTAAACATCGGTATATAATAATTGCGGCAACCTGGCTGTGCAACAGTCTGCATCCATTGTTCAGAAAATCTCAGATCTTCAGTGTGGCTGGGTTTTTCACTCTTGTTTTTATTGTAAGCAACCCACCTGGTTTCAGTCATTTCTCTTTGAACTTGAACCAGAAAAACCAGTCAGGCAATGAGATTTTCAGCATTTTTCACCTGCCTCTTTTAGATGAAGCTCTTTTCTTGTTGTTTGTACATTCTTTGTCTCCTCCTTTCCCGGGGTGGTTTGGGCTATGCCAAGCAGCCAGGCCACCCCTCTGTCCTGACTTGTCCGACATGTTTCCTGGCACGGCTTTGAGAGAGCTGTTGAGTTCACACCAGCCCTTCTTCTCTCATTCATCGGCAGGTAACTCAGTATGCAGAAGAAGCCTTGGTATCCCTGCAGCCCTGAGTGAAGCCCTAGCCCCGTTACATATTTTCCTTGCGCTCTTAATAAGTTACTGTTTCTGTGCTTCAGCTTCCTTGTCTGGGAAAAACAATACCCACTGTATAAACTGTGAATGATTAATATAGAGTATAATGTAGCAAATCCGCAGGAGAGTGCCTAATGCAGAGGAGGGCTTCCATGATGTTTTCCAGAGGTAGTTAATCAGAGTGGTTAAGAATAGAGGCTCTCAAGTTAGACTGCCTATGATAGAAGGCTCTGCCAAAGGCTAGCTGGGTTCCTCTGGGCAAGTCACATAAGATCTCGGTGGCTTAGTACTCTCATCTGTAAAATGGGGGTGATAATAGTGACATCCACCTCACGGTTATAGTGTGAGGGTTAAATGAGGCTTCACATGGAGTCTGCAGCGTGTGTGTGTGTCTATATCCTTTATTAATATTTGACGTTAATAATTACTATTTTTCTACAGTACTTGGCCATGCTTGTGAGAACTAGAGAGCAGTGCTGGCCTACGTTGTAGGGTGGTTGCTTAGAGCAGCTAATGAAGAGGTGCGCGCGGCTCCATGCCAAGCACACAGTGCGCCCCCAATAATGCTCGTTGAATGAATGAGAGCAAAGTGCTCCTCTATAAATGTTTTCTATAAATGTTTCATCTTAATGATCAGTGGGAGCTTCCACACGGAAGGAAGTGCCAAAGAGGTTCATGGGTGGCAGCCTGGGCTTAGGCCTGGTGGATTCTGATTATGTTGAAGAAAACAGATTCGGATCAGTCTATTTGGTGCCATTGAAACTGTGCCAGCGAGCAGCAAAATGTGATTTCATGTTGGGGGAGTGCCAGGATCCAGTTTTACAAATCAAAGTGAACCCTGCCTATTTCCAGCACCCTCTCTCTCTCCCTGCCGTGGGTGTTACTTACCTCTGAAAGAGCTTCTGGATGTTTCACAGAATCAGGCCCCAGATGTTTGAAAGACTTTTGCAGACAAGGTAATCAATCTATTTGGTGGCCAGATGCTGTCTGAGAATTTTCCTGCTACAGCACTGTGAGTTTCTAAATTCATTAGAAACATAAATTAATTAAATCTAATCAACAGTGGGTGATGCAAAAGATTAAACAGTGAAAAACAAATACATTTCCAACGGGGTCACATTAGATGCAGAGAAAAACACTCCACTTTGGAGGTGATAGTCAAGTTAACCCTTTGTGTGATATTCTCAAAAAAACCTGGGCCAAATCTGAGGTCCCAGGGAAGGCTGTGATTCTTCCCAAATAAGGCTGCCCTAGTAGGGTCATTGACTTTTCAAGAGATAAATTATGTGTTTATCTGACTTAGAAGGCTTCTGGAATGGTCTTATTTAGTAATGCACTCATACAGGTGAAAATCTCCACCATTCCCTAGTGATGACGGGCCTCTGGAGGTAGATCCTACAAGGGGCTATGCTTAACGCATAAAGCAGTATTTCCCAAAAGCAATATGTAGTCAGATAAATTTGGAAACAGGGTAAACCATCTTCCTTTACTCCACACAAGAATAAGTTACCCGAATTCACTGTTCTTGTTTATCAACGCTGAGTCCCCAACACCTAGAATGGTACCTGGCACATAGGAAATGCTCCAAAAATATCTGTTAAGTGAATATATTGTGGATGAACTTCTTTCTTATAGGATTTCTGAGTCTTTAATTTGCCCAGATGAGTCCCCAAGATGGCAGATAATGTCTGAGCTGTTTCTGAAAAGTGTTTGATTTTTTTTTTTTTACCCAAGGAGCAGAATCTTACAGGACTGATAACCCATAGGATATAAGTGAGAGAAATAGTCTCTAAAGCATTGTTGTATGGCACCCCTATCTTTTGTCCCATATCCTCTACCCTCAGTTGAAATGGGACTAGAGCAGATTCAGGGTGAGTAAATCGTGAATTTATGGGGTCAGCTTTTGGGTGGGAGGCCTTTCTTCAAGGGTATGCTCAGCTCAGTGGAGAAGCCAGCCTTCAGCTGTGGAATTGACTCACTTGTGTTTGCCATGCAGACAAATGGCCTGAGGCTGTGTGGTTAGAGAGGTTGCTGCCTCAGGTGCAGCCTTGTAGAGGTATCCGATTTGAGAGGATACCAGCGAAGCGTCAAGGCCAGCAGCTGCTAATCACAGGCCCACAGAGGCCAGGTAAGTCAAAGGTGAAAGCAGAGGCAGAGGTAAACCTCAGGAGGATAAGCGAGAGCTGACATTTGGCCTCTAGGTTAGGGGGACACTAGGGAGTGGTGGGAGACAAGGCAAATTCAAGACCTTGTGCCCTTCTAAAGGGGGAGCCACTTCCCAGTCAAGCCAGGAGTGTGAGGATACCAGCCTAATGGTGCCAATCTTTTTATTTTCCTAAAGAAGCTGAAAATCTGGATTTTTAAAAATATGCAATTCATATTTTAATTTTTTAAAGTTGACAGCTAACTCAAAACATTGGAACACTGTGTGGGTTAACTTTGCAGTGCCAATAAAACCAGCTCTGCTGGTACTGGTGCATCCAGCATAACTGGTGTCGTCTGGGCTATCTGTCCTTTGATGTGGAGTTGTGGAGCCTTGCCCTGACTTCTCTGGGATCCAAAGGAGAGAGCCATTTGGAGAAATAACAACAAATTATCATATTTATTGAGTGTCTACATTGTGCTAGGCATCATGCTAATAAGCTCCTTACCTTCCTTATCTTGTTTGATCCTCATAACTCACCTCCAAAGTGGTACCAATATTATTCTTATTTCATTTTATTTTATCTTGTTTGTTTTGGTTTGGGGTTTTCTGTTTTTTGTTTTTTGTTTTTGGCTGCATCACGTGGCTTGTGGGATCTTGGTTCCCTGACCAGGGATCGAACCCACGCCCCCTGAATTGGAAGCACAGAGCCTTAACCACTGGACCGCCAGGGAAGTCCATATTCTTATTTGAAAGATAAGAAAACTGAGGTTCAGAGAATTCAGATAACTTGTCCAGAGTTATAAATGGCAGAGCTGAATAGTACCTCTCTGACATTTAAAGTGAGGTTGTTAGCCATTCACTGTATTACTTTATATATATATATATATATATATATATATAGGAGTATAGTTGATTAACAATGTTGTGTTAGTTTCAGGTGTACAGCAAAGTGATTCAGTTATACATATACATGTATCTATTATTTTTCAAATTCTTTTCCCATTTAAGTTACTACAGAATATTGAGCAGTTCCCTGTGCTATACGATAGGTCCTTGTTGGTTATCTATTTTAAATATAGCAGTGTGTACATGTCAATCTCAAATTCCCAATTTATCCCTCCCCCCACCACCCTTCCCCCCTGGTAACTATAAGTTCGTTCTCTAAGTCTGTGAGTCTGTTTCTGTTTTGTAAATTAGTACATTTGTATCATTTTTTAAAATTTAGATTCCTCATAAAGGTGATTTCATGTGATATTTGTCTTTTCTTTTTTGGACTTTCTTCACTTAGTATGATAATCTCTAGGTCCATCCATGTTGCTGCAAATGGAATTATTTCATTCTTTATTATGGCTGAGTAATATTCCATTATATATATATACATATACCACATCTTCTTTATCCATTCATCTGTCAGTGGACATTTAGGTTGCTTCCATGTCTTGGTTGTTGTAAGCAGTGTTACAGTGAACACTGGGGTGCATGTACCCTTTCAGACCATGTTTTTCTCTGGATATGTGCCCAGGAGTGGGATTGCAGGATCATATGGTAGCTCTATTTTTAATTTTTAAGGAACCTCCATACTGTTCTCCACAGCGGCTGTACCTGTTTACATTCCCACCAACAGCATTCACTGTTATTACTTTTAGGTAAAGTATTATTCTAATGCTTATTTAATGCTTTATGTGTTAGGCAGCATTGCAAGTGCTTTGCATAAGTTTACTCGTTTAATCTTCAGTATAATATCATTCCCATTTTACAGATTAGGTGATGGGGAGAAAGAGGTTGAGAAATATACCTAAGATTAGCCAGCTAGTAAGTAGTGAAGCTAGAATTTAAACTGGCATTGAGAGACTGCTCTTGACCACCTTCTAGAATTATTTCTCAAAACAATGCCCTAGATGAGGCAGATAGAAGGTGCCCAGCAAAGAGTGTTCAATCGACGGCAGACCTCATTTTCAGCTGCACACACTTTGGGGATCCTGAGCCTAAGGGTGTGGTTGATGCCTCTGGATGGCTGCTATTCCAGCTGCTATTCTAGGTGACTCACTGGCACCTGTCACTCAAGCTGCCTTCACTGTGTCGCTTTGCTAACTCCAGGCGTGCAGAGCAAGGGCGCTAGAAGCTGGCTCAGCCACTAATGAACTGTCTAATCCAGAAATCCCTTCTCAGCAACCGGGCAGTCCGATTCAAACTGCATGTTTGACTGCAGTAGTTCATTGCATCAGACTCCTTGGCATATAAAGATCTTCCCACCCTGTCTCTGGTGCTCTGTTGCCTTTCTCCCTCAAAATGGAAAGGGTGGAGACTGGTTTAGACAAGGGCTAGAATTCAAGAATCAGAAGGGTGGTATACGTTTTACAGTGCATGCGTTTTCATGTATGTGATCAGCTAAGGGGAAGGAGGAAGATGAGGCAAACATAGATTTTAAGAAGAATGAGGCAGATTTAACTGGTCTTTAAATTTTCATATAGGTCTGCTATACCCAGTTTGACTGAAACCAAAAATGTGTGTGTGTGTGTGAGTGTGAGAGAGAGAGAGAGAGAGAGAGAGAGGGAGAGAGAGAGAGGGAGAGAGAGAACAATATCAGAAAGAGGATATGAACCCAAGTGATCAGGCAATAACTATTAACATATATTCTAGAAAACTATACTTTCATTGAACATTGACTGTGCATCAACTACATGTCAAACATTGGACTATGGACCAGGAATACCAAAGTGAAAAAAATTGGCCATGATCCTTGCCCTGGTGAATTTTATAGTTTTATAGAGGAGACAGATATTAACAATAAACACCCAAATATATAATGGTGAGTTCTGATAGATGCTTTAGAGGGAAAGAATAAGGTCCTGCAAAGGGCAGTGTAGGCTGTAGAATGAATGTAGGCTGTCAGAAAAGGCCTCTCTCAGGAAGTGCTGTTTAAGCTGAAATTTAAAAAATAAAAGGCTGTTAGCCAAGGAAAAGCCGGGAGGAACTGTAGTTTAGGGGGGAAAAGAGAGCAGCATGTTTACAGACACCAAAGTGGGGAGAAAGCATGGCATGTATGAGATCCTGAGAGCAAACTGATGGGGCTAGAATGTAGTGAGGCTAGGGGGTTAGGGAGATGATTGAAGGTGAGGTGTGAGAGGTAGGAAAAGTCGAGTTCACAACGTTTCCTTAGTGATAAATTAGCAAAAGGCATATTATCCCAAGGTTTCCTCAAAATGGTTGCTGGTGCATTTTACTGTTGATTTAATTTCAATTGAAGAAACAGGAAGTATACTTGAGATTGTGACCAGTGTTGAGTCTGTACTGCACCTTTACTGTTTAATGGCTTTATTCCTTCTATTGCCTGATATAGTATTGACATTTAATATCTTCCTGTGGACTTTGAAGGAAATAATCAGTGCTTCAAAACCAAGGCTAATGGGCTTCCCTGGTGGCGCAGTGGTTGAGAGTCCGCCTGCCGATGCTGGGGACACGGGTTCGTGCCCCGGTCCGGGAAGATCCCACATGCCGCGGAGCGGCTGGGCCCGTGAGCCATGGCCGCTGAGCCTGCGCGTCCGGAGCCTGTGCCCCACAACGGGAGAGACCACAACAGTGAGAGGCCCCCGTAACGCAAAAAACAAAAACAAAACAAAAAACAAACAAACAAAAAAACCAAGGCTAAGGACCTGCTATGGTGTGTGTTGGAAAGGAATTTTGCAACTGCAGTTAATAGTTATTGGCTTTTTCATGCCCTAAGCTTTTCCATACCCTCCAAAGGCAATAACTTCGGTTGTTAGAATCGGTACTTGAAATGGCCCCAAAATTAGAGTCTTTAGAGATGTGGAAATACAGTCCTACTTCCGTTCCTCTCCCATCTGCTATGCTTGGAGGGAGTGCTTCTGGAAATGGCCTTGGTACTTGACTTCTCAAGTACTGGTTTTATTTTAGAGATGTCTCAGGCTCTGCGCCTATAGTAATGAACCATTAAAAAATAATCATAAGCTGTAGACAGAAATGGAGCATGTGTAACTTTTAAGTTTAGGGGAGAACTGTCATATGCATTACGTGGGCCAACAATCAGTTGTCCCCATGAGAATCCTAAATCTCCAAGTGTGGACCATTTATGTCATGTTTGCTATGCACAGAATGAGATCTTAGATAGTAATAAAGATGTTCTCTATTAAGGAAGTAAATATAATTCTGTCTTCAGGGAACTTATAATCTAATTAAGAAGAAAACACACACACACACACACACAGTATATTCAAGCAGTCTATCACATATGTACCATAATCCAGTATAAAATGAGTCCTGTCCCATAAGAAGATGCTAACTAGGTTAGTAAAGTTTTAAATGGAAGCTATCCTTCCTTGGTTTCTAAACAGACTAATTTTCAACTGGGTCTTGGAAGGGAGGGAAAAGAGAGTAAGTTGTAAGAGGATTTATTGGTAGAGTCAAAGATGAGTACAATAGGAACCCTGCCCTTAATGAAATCATTTCAGTAAGGAAAATAGAGCAAGTACACACATAAGTGAGAATATCATAAGTAGCATGTGAAAAGTATAAAGAGTTGCAGGGGGTGTGAGGAGGAAGGGGTGTTTTTTCCAATCAAGGGAGCTCACAGAAGGCTTCAGGGGGTGGGTGACATTTGAACTGGGCTTAAAGGATTCATGTATTCATTTTTCCTTCAGGCACTCAACAGGAATTCTGTACAAAACTTCTAAGTGCCAGTCCATGGGCAAGGCCTCCAGACTGAAATAGTGAATAAGATCCTGCCCTCAAGGGGCATACTGTCTAGGAAAGTAAGATGTCTGCAGGCACAAGTGGTGGAAAGAATGTCTCAGGAAAATGAAATGGCATGACAATTGGTCAGCAAAGACCATATTTGCTTAGGGAGCCTGAAGAGTTAAACTTTACTGAAGTGTTAGGTGTGACAAGGAGTACAAATGATAGAATGGAAAAGTTAGGTTGATGCCAAAAGAGCCAGTCCCTATGCTAAGAAATATAGCCTGTCACTATATGTGAAAGTTTAAGAAAGGATCAGAAAAAAAAAAAAGGAATCATAGACAAACGGGAATGGGGACAAAAAAAATAACAGAAGGCAGAGGAAGAAGAAGCAGGACCCAAGAGGTAGGTTAAGAACTTGGAATTAGAGTTGGGTTCCAATCCCAGCTCCACTAAACATCGGCCTTCCAAATTTAGGAAAGTTATTTAACTTCTCTGAGCTACTGTTTCCCCATCTGAAAAATGGAGGAAGATACTGAAATCATAGAGTTTGAGTGACAATTAAGTGACATAATATAAAACACAAAGCACAAATCCTAGCCAAAGTAGGTGTTTAATAAGTGAGGATGATAATATCGATTTAGGAAGAGAATATATGTTAAGGATTTTGTGCTATGCCTGGCATACAGCTGGCCAACTCCATACATGGTAGTTTCAAAGGAAAACTGTGCTTTTCTAAACTTTGCAATACTGGTATTTTTCTGAATCTGAAATATCTTGAGCCCAGGTCAATAGCTAGTTAATTTCAGTGAGCCTTCTGCATGACAGTTGCATTCCACTCCCTGTAGTGACTGTAATAAAGGAATGTGAAGCTAGAAGAGTTTTCCATTAAATACTGACTTCCTGGAAGGGAAATCTACAAATCACTTGGAAAGTTCCTGGCACCATCACCTGGGCCTGGCCATTTACAAAGTGTCTATAAATCTTCCACAGGACAGGATGAGGGTGTGGGTGTTTTTTCTTCCCCCTCTGACAGGCTTGTTTCTTTCTATAAGACATTAGGAGTGTTGGATAAAGTTATCCAAGAAAGACCATAAGGAGGTCAGGCTACCCAGGTAGAACTGATCTTGTAGTAGACGCATCATTTTAAAGTAAATACAGGTGAGGAGCCTTCTGCCTGGTAGGCAAATAGGAGCTAATGGGCCTTGAGATGTGTATCAAAAGGAATAGAGTCTTTTCTGTTCTCCGCTTTCTTTACAAAAGAAAAAGGAGAGGAAGGAGGGAAGGTTGGAAAGAGGGAGAGGAAGGGAAGGAAAAAGAGGGAAAGGGTAGAGATTGGAAGGACAAGAGGGAAGGGAGGAAGAACCAAAAAGAAAACCAAGAAATTGTTTTTCTTTCATAGTGACCACATGGATCTCTGAGATGTTGATTTATGGGAGAAACTTATATATATATATATATATATATATATACATTTTTTTAAGGGTTCTGATTGACTTTTTCATCTCTACATCATAGTTTCTGAACTTTTTTTTAACATCTTTATTGGAGTATAACTGTTTTACAATGGTGTGTTAGTTTCTGCTTTACAACAAAGTGAATCAGTTATACATATACATATGTTCCCATATCTCTTCCCTCTTGCATCTCCCTCCCTCCCACCCTCCCTATCCCACCCCTCTAGGTG
>NC_041221.1:142109103-142114931 GCF_002837175.3 Physeter macrocephalus | reverse complement strand
CTTTTTATGGCTGAGTAATATTCCATTGTATATATGTGCCACATCTTCTTTATCCATTCCTCTGTTGATGGACACTTAGGTTGCTTCCATGTCCTGGCTATTGTAAATAGAGCTGCAATGAACATTTTGGTACATGACTCTTTTTGAATGATGGTTTTCTCAGGGTATATGCCCAGTAGTGGGATTGCAGGGTCGTATGGTAGTTCTATTTGTAGTTTTTTAAGGAACCTCCATACTGTTCTCCATAGTGGCTAGAAACTCTTATAATACTAAATGTTTTGAGAATCCTGTTAAACCTTATATGAAGATAGAGTTCCAACAGCATTTTTCTTCCTATCCATGTTTTGGCTGTAGGTATCAACTGAACCTGTACAGGTTTTATTTCCTCTGTTAGCAGTGGACCAGTCCTGGTTACTGGTTTGTTTCTTCATAGGTTCATTTATTTATTCATTCAGCAATTCCACCCTCTTCATCTCTTCAACATTCATTTTCCCCTGGCTGTTGAAACCTCACTGGCATATACACATGCTGTTGTTTTCGATGGTGTGACGAGAACACTTTCTTGACCCAGCTTCCTTTACACCTTCCACATGATTTCTTTGCTACCCTTTGCAGCAAAACTCCTTGAAAGAGTTGTCCGTGGTCACTGTCTTTCATTCCTCTCCTCCCATTCGCTCTGAAACTCACTCCAGTTTTTTTTCACCCCCAACTGTACTACAGAAACTGTACTTGTCAAGGTCAAAAGTGACCTCCATGATTCAAATTCAAAGGTCAGCCAAACCTTTTACCTTCCCCATCAGCCATGTTTGACGTGATTGACACTCCTCCGTAATTCACCTGGCATCCAGGACGCTAAACTTTCTTGACGCCAAACCTCCTATCTCACCGGCTGCTCCTTCTTTGTCCCTTTTCCTGATTCTTCCCCTTCTCCCAATTTTTTAGCTGTTGGAGTGCCCCGAGGTTCAGCTCTTTGTCCTCCTCGCTTCTTTTAATACTCTCACTCCTGGAGATCTCATCCAGTCTCATGGCCTGAAACAGCAACTGAAATGCTAATAACTCCCAAATTTATATCACTGACTCAGACCCCTGTTCTGAACTCTAAACCCTTATTTCCAATTATCTACTCAGTATCTTCACGTATAGCCTCTCATACTTCACATGCCTGAAAGTGAATATCTAGTCTTCACCCCCAAATGCCTGCTTCACCCACAAACTTCTAATCTCAGTGATGGCAATCCATCCTGCCAGTTGCTGAGGGCAGAAACCTTGGAATCATCCTTGATTCCTCTCCTTCATACCCCATAACCCATCCGTCAGCAAATCCTGGAAGGTCAACTCTCAATATGAATCCACAACGTGACCCCTTCTCTCCAGGTTCACTGCCAGCGCCTTGGGCTGAGCCACCAACATCTCACGTGGATTATCTCATTGCACTCCCTGGCTCCACTTCAGCCCTCTGCAGTCTATTCTTAGCACTACAGTCAGATTGATATACTGTATTGCTTCTCTATTCTGTACCCACCAACAACCTTCTATCTCATTTTTTCTCACTTTTTTTTACTCGTGTTAAAATGTACATAACACAAAATTTACCATTTTAACTACAGTTCACTACTTGGACAGCGAGGGGATTAGGGACGTTGACCCTCTGTGCAGTCAAAATCCAGGTATAATTTATAGTCATCCCTCTGTATCCGTGATTCCTCCATATCTGTGAATTCAACCAACCGTGGACCGTGTAGTACTGTAGTATTTGCTCCTGCAAAAAAAATCCATGTGTAAGTGGACCTGCACAGTTCAAATCCATGTGGTTCCAGGGTCAACCGCATTTTTCAGTGTACAGTTCAGTGGTATTAAGTACATTCACATTGTTGTGCCCATCTCACTTTCAGCAAAAGCCAAACGCTTGCTGTGGTCTGCAAGACTGTACGTTATCTGAATCTCTCAAGTCTGTTACCTCGTTTTTCCCTATTGGCACTGCTCCAGCCACACTGGACCCCTGGCACATGCATGTTGCTCTGTTGGGGTCATCTCACCGTCTCTTGCCTCTTTCTAGAGCACTCTTCCTAAGATGCCTACATGGTGAGCTCCTTCCCCTCCTTCAGGTGTACTCAGTGAGGCCTGTCAAAACCACCCTATTTAAAATCTTAGCCCCCCTCTCACCTCCAGCACTTTTGATTCCCCTTAGCTGTATTTGTTTCCCATAGTACGTAACATATGATGTAATTTATTATGTTCCTTGATTATTATCTTTTCTCCACAAGTGGAACATAAGTTTCATAAGGACAGATATTTTATCTCTTTTATTCATTGATGTATATCCAATACCTGGAATAGCATTTGACACATAGTAGGTGTGCTCAGTGAATATTTGCCAAGTGAATAAATAGAATGATGAATGATTTGATCAATGTTTAGTCTTTCCAGACTTTTCTACTTTTTGTATTATTCATTGGTATCTAAACTGCTACATGAACATGAAATCAGATATAATGGATTTTCTAAATATCCAATTTTCAACGGATTAAAAAAAGCAGTAAGGATGTACTATAATGCTTTTGCCTGATGAATATTTATTCAAGGTTGGGTCATGCTGTTAATAAAAATCAACACGTTTATTCATTCTGTCTTTTATTGTTTACCTACTATGTGTAAAGTACTGTATTCAGTGCTTTAAAATAGGGACATTATCCATAAGAGAGTAACGTATTATTCTAATCTTCAAAACACCACAACTCCTAGCCAGAGAGAGAGGGAGGAAGGCAGGGAGGGAGGGTGGGGAACAGGAACAAAGAGGAAAGAGACAGAGATGGAAAGAGAAATACCGATTCATAGAATTATAAATAGCACATTTCGTTCTAATACTTTCCACTTTCTTTGCTAAGACCATTGAAAAACCATCAGAGCATAATACCTTATGAACTGTCAGCAGCATCTTTATTTTGTTTGACATAGAAACCTCATGTTTTAGGAGGAAAAACCTGAATACATTCTTTATTCTTCTCTTTAGGCTCACCTAGAATTTAACAAAGGGACATATTGCATTTAGTGTTCATTTTGTCCTTTGGAGAAATACAAGAGATTTTTTTTTTTTTTTAATGCAGGGCTGTGGATGAGATGTAAGTTATCTTAAGTTCCAGTAGTGACTTTCTGTTGCCCTCTGGGTCAAAACTAGGATTCTTATTCTGTGGCTCAAAGACTTCCTTACAGGGTCTTTGAACAACCTCTTCTCCAACATTATTTTGCTGTATCCCAGTCTACCACTGCCCCCCAGTCCTCTAGATTGAAAGCTCCTTGAAGGCAAAGACCAGATATGTTTTATTAGCATATCCCTGGCACCCAGCCCAGTGATATACACATAATAGGTGTTCATTAAATAGATTCCCTGCATCTCAGATCTAACTACTCAAAATCCTCTTTGGGTTGTCTCGTTGCTACCTTCATGCCCTCTCTCAACTAGCAACCTACCCCAGTACCCTCTCTTCACCAACCCACCTGCTCTCTTCTCTTCCTGTGACTCACAGGAAACTGCCAATGCTACAAAGCCTTTTAAGGATAAAATCTGTTCTTTACTGACCAACCTATCTGGTTCTAAAGCCATAAAATACTGTTCCAAATAAGAGCTTCCCCTTGCCTCATACCCCTTAAAAAATGTTTCTTGTATTCATCCAGCATAAGTATTTTGTTCATTGATACTTTGCTTAGAGTTATTCATTCTCTATGTGTTGGTCCACTTTGGCATTGGCTCTTTTTGGCCCCCATTTGGTGATCAATTAAAGAAAAAAATTAAGAAGCATCTACATTAAGACACTAAGCTAGGCACTGGAGGTTCAGTGGTGAACAAGTTTCTTGTGGACTTGACATTTTAGAGACTGAGAAAGGCATTTAAAATGGTTCTGTTACCATTGTGATAAGTGCTAATGGTAAGTGGTGATAACTGTGATGGAGGAGAAGTATGGGAAGCCTTGAGGCTGCATCACAAAGGGAGCCATCTGGGTTTGGGGAGAAGTCATGGAAGGCTTCCCTTAAGAAGTGATATTAGAGCTAACCCACAAACATGGGGATCTTTAACTCCCACAAGTCAGGTGCCATGTCTTTCTGAGTTCAGAGCATCTGGCACAACAAGATTTTTGACCAAAGACATGCCAAGAGACTCCAAGGCCTGCCCAAGAGCACCCCACAGATGTGATGTGCTTTCTCATCTTGGACCCGGGGTCCCACTGACTTTGAGTTCGGTGCTATATGGTCCTATATTGTGTAGATAATAGATCTGAATGATTGACAGAGTTTGTATCACTTGAGCAGTTAATTACTCCTCTGCTTTCTGAAAGAGTGGGTGACAGATGGTAGACACCTTGACAGCAGATTCCACTGTAAATCACACAGGCTTGAAGGCAAGTCTGTACTACTACCAATTTCCCACTGGCTTTTTCTGTACTTAGAGAACTCATAATTTTTAAAATTCCTTTGCCCTTTAGGCAAGTTTTGTTCCACTACAGGAAAATTATCTCTTCTCAGCTTCTGTGTTGCAGGAACTTGTTTTGAATGAAAGGCAATCTCCATCAACCCCCATGTCCTGGGCTGTCTCAAATCTGGTTAATGCTGGGGATTTGGTCAGTATGGGGAAGCTGTGTGCATTTTAATGGGAACAGCATGGCATTCATTACTCACCTGCTTCTTACCATCTGGATTTTCACAGCCCAGCAAGCATGGTGGGCTTACTACACATTAGCAGGGAGAAACTTGGCTCCTAAGGAGGGCATGGCTAAGTCCCTTTGAAGTCATAATTTTATGATGGACACCATGATAAATTGTAGGGGAGAGGCATCCTATCCCAGTAAGCTGCTTTCATATATATAATGTTTTAATAAATTTATTTATTTATTTATTGGCTGTGTTGGATCTTCACTGCTGCGTGCAGGCTTTCTCTAGTTGTGGTGAGCAGGGGCTACTCTTTGTTGCGGTGCGCAGGCTTCTCTTTGCAGTGGAGTCTCTTGTTGCGGAGTGTGGGCTCTATGTGCACGGGCTTCAGTAGCTGTGGCACACAGGCTTAGTTGCTCCACGGCTTGTGGGATCTTCCCAGACCAGGGACCAAATCTGTGTCCCCTGCATTGGCAGGCGATTCTTAACCACTGCACCACCAGGGAAGTCCCTGCTCTCATGTATGAATGGTCAAAAATTAATGCACCATTGCCACACAGGGGAAGAGGGGAAAATAAACACCTCAATACTGGGAGCTAACCAAGTACGAAGGAAAATTGGTTGTGTGATAGAGTGAAATGAAAATGTGAGTGTGAGAGTTTGTGCATGGAGGTTGCAGGACAAGAGATCATTTTTTCCAATTCAATGTGCATTAATAATCTGGCCCTGTGCAAAATGCTATGAGGAAAACAAAGATGGGAAGACATGTCTATTAGTATGCATTCAGATGCAAATAACAGAAAAATCTATCTAGCAGTGGCTTAAACTACAGGGTATCTTTTGTTTAACAAGTCCAGACATTGTCTGTTCCTAAGGTAGGTTTTTGCAGTTCATTGATGTCACCAAGGACCTTGTCCCTTTCTTCCATCTGTCATACTCAGACTCTTGGCTTGACCTTACACTTTTCACCTCATGGTCACATGATGGCTGCCACAGCTCCACATATGGCCACATATAACCACATACAAAGATAGTATTGGGCTTCCCTGGTGGTACAGTGGTTGAGAATCCGCCTGCCGATGCAGGGGACGCGGGTTTGTGCCCCGGTCCGGGAAGATCCCACATGCCGCGGAGCGGCTGGGCCCGTGAGCCATGGCCGCTGAGCCTGCACGTCCGGAGCCTGTGCT
>NC_041221.1:142102943-142108129 GCF_002837175.3 Physeter macrocephalus | reverse complement strand
CCACAACAGAGAGAGGCCCGCATACCGCAAAAAAAAAAAAAAAAAAAAAAAAAAAAAAAAAAGTATTATACAAGGAGTATGTCAGTGCAGCCAGAAGCCTTCCCATTACTTGCTTCCTTCCTTTTATTCAGGGAAGAAAGATCTTTCCCACAATCTCTGCCTCTCTGCCCCCCAGCAGAGTTTCCTGTATGCCTCATTGGACAAATTTGGGTCACATGGGCACCCCTAGCCACAGGGGAGGCTGGGAAGCAAGTATCTGGATTTTTCAGCCTCTACAGTGGGAGGCAGGCAAGGAAGAAAGACACTGGAGGAGCAGCCAGCCAAGAGCAGCCACAGCACATTACCTGCTCTTAATGAGCTTGGTCTACGTAGGAAGGCTGACATTTAAACTGTGCCTATTTTCCAGCACTGTGCTTGTGGTTAAATAGGAAGCAGCAGTTGTGATAAAATCTTGGGAATTGGGGCCACTGGACCCTTCTACCTGCATTCTTTCATACAAGAGGATTACCAGCACCAGGTTGAAGTTTAAACTAGTATGCACAGAATTAATTATATTCAAATTAAAGGAAAAAGATTCCGTATCTAAATACTAGACATCAGTCAGGTGACAAAGGAATCAATTCTGGATCCAACAGAATGTGTATATTATATACAGTAGGCCAGTATAGCAAGCAAGTGGCATCTGTACAGCCTCTTTCCAAGCCAATGCCCATGACAGACATGACTATTTGGTCACAACACCTTCCCACCAAGCCCAGCTATGACCTCACAGTCATTCTCAATAGGCAGCTTCTGCCAGTAGATCAAAATTGGTAAGTAAGATTAGATCCATTTGTTATCACTTCTCAGAACTTTCTATTTACTGCTTCAGTCACTAGGACCAAGCTGAAGGAATGTGAGAAGTAGTGTCAAGAAGTTAATGCTACTGAACCAAGGACTCAGACATCATCCCAGTTAAAGGCAAGGGGATCTTTGAATCAAAGGGCAGAAAACCTCAGGCATAAACCTAGTTTGTGATACAGGTTAACAAAGATATATTGATGAATTGAGCTTCCCAGCACTCTAAAAACAGAATTGTAAATGGTGATAATATCGAAACAGTAAAATTAAAAATATAAAATCTTTACCTAATGAGAAAGTGATCATTGGCTACAAGTTGAGTTGAGCCATATGTATAGAGACTAGTAGTATTAAGCCTCTGTATTTGCACAGCTTCATTTGGAAGCTCTTATATACCTATCAGCTCATTTGATTCCCATAATTTTATTCCTTTTTGAAAAATTGTTCACTACAGAGGGGCAATATGAAGGAACTTTGGTGGGGGGGTGATTAAACTGCTCTATCTCATGAAGATGGTAGTGGATACACATGTATTCAATACATACATTTATCCAAACCCATAAAACTATATGCCACAAAAAGTGAATTTTACTACCTGGGAATTAAAAAAGGAATTTTTTAAAACTCTAAAAAGTCACTGAGGAGACCTTCAAGATGGCAGAAGAGTAAGATGTGGAGATCACCTTCCTCCCCACAGATGCATCAGAAATACATCTACATGTGGAACAACTCCTACAGAACACCTAGTGAACGCTGGAAGAAGACCTCAGACTTCCCAAAAGGCAAGAAACCCCCCACATACCTGGGTAGGGCAAAAGAAAAAAAGAAAAAACAGAGATGAAAGAATAGGGATGGGACCTGCACCAGTGGGAGGGAGCTGTGAAGGAGGAAAGGTTTCCACACACTAGGAAGCCCCTTCACTGGCGGAGACGGGGTGTGGCGGGGCGGGGGGGAAGCTTTGGAGCCACAGATGAGAGCACAGCAACAGGGGTGCAGAGGGCAAAGCAGAGAGATTCCCGCACAGAGGATCAGTGCCGACCAGCACTCACGAGCCTGAGAGACTTGTCTGCTCACCCGCCGGGACGGGCGGGGGCTGGGAGCTGAGGCTCGGGCTTCGGAGTTCAGATCCTAGGGAGAAGTCTGGGGTTGGCGGTGTGAACACAGCCTGAAGGGGCTAGTGCGCCACAGCTAGCCAGGAGGGAGTCCGGGAAAAGCTCTGGAGCTGCCGAAGAGGCAAGAGACCATTGTTTCGGAGTGCGCCAGGAGACGGGATTCAGAGCATCATCTAAACGAGCTCCAGAGACAGGCGCAAGCGGCCCCTATCAGCTCAGACCCCAGAGACTAGCATGAAACACTAACACTGCTGCTGCAGCCACCAAGAAGCCTGTGTGCAAGCACAGGTCACTATCCACACCTCCCCTCCCAGGAGCCTGTGCAGCCTGCCACTCCCAGGGTCCCGTGATCCAGGGACAACTTCCCTGGGAGAATGCACGGCACGCCTCAGGCTGGTGCAACATCACGCCAGCCTCTGCTGCTGCAGGCTCGCCCTGCATTCCGTACCCCTCCTCCTCTAACCCTGTCCTGTCTGAGCGAAGAACAGACGCCCTCAGGCGACCTACACGCAGAGGCGGGGCCAAACCCAAACCTGAACCCCAGGAGCTGTGCGAATAAAGAAGAGAAAGGGAAAACTCTGCCAGCAGCCTCAGGAGCACCGGATTAAATCTCCACAGTCAACTTGATGTGCGCTGCATCTGTGGAATACCTGAATACAGAGCGAATCATCCCCAAATTGAGGCGGCGGACTAGGGGAGCAACAATATATATATATTTTTTCCTTTTTCTCTTTTTGTGAGTGTGTATGTGTATGCTTTTCTTTGTGTGATTTTGTGTCTATAACTTTGCTTTTACTGTTTGTCCTAGAGTTCTGGCTGTCTGGTTTTTTTGTTGGTGGTGGGGTTTTTTGTTTCTTTTTAGTATGGTTTTTAATGCTTGTTTTCATTGGTGGATTTGTCTTTTGGTTTGGTTGCTCTCATCTTTCTTTCTTTTTTTTCTTTTTTAAATTATTTTTTAATTTTTAATAATTATCTTTTATTTTTTATCTTAATAACTTTATTTTATTTTATTTTATTTTTCTTTCTTTCATTCTTTTTTTCTCCTTTCTCTTCTGACCCGTGTGGCTGACAGGGTCTTGGTGCTCCAGCTCGGTGTGAGGCCTGTGCCTCTGAGGTGGGAGAGCCGAGTTCAGGACATTGGTCCACCAGAGACCTCCTGGGTCCACATAATATCAAGTGGTTAAAGCTCTCTGAGAGATCTCCATCTCAACGCTAAGACCCAGCTCCACTCACAACCAGCAAACTACAGTGCTGGACACCCTATGCCAAACAACTAGCAGGACAGGAACACGACCACACCCATCAAACTTCCCTAATATGGGAAAGGAAATAGTCAATCAAGTCCAGGAAACACATAGAGTCCCATACAGGATAAATCCAAGGAGAAACACGGCAGACACAAATTAATCAAACTACCAAAAATTAAATACAAAGAAAAAGTATTAAAAGCAGCAAGGGAAAAACAACAAATAACATACAAGAGAGGCTACCTAAAATCATAATAAGGTCACAGACACCCCAAAACACACAGCTGGACTTGGTTCTGCCCACCAGAAAGACAAGATCCAGCCTCATCCACCAGAACACAGGCAACAGTCCCCTCCACCAGGAAGCCTACACAACCCACTGATCTAACCTTAGCCACTGGGAACAGACACCAAAATCAATGGGAACTACGAACCTGCAGCCTGCAAAAAGGAGACCCCAAACACAGTAAGTTAAGCAAAATGAGAAGACAGAGGAAACACACAGCAGATGAAGGAGCAAGGTAAAAACCCACCAGACCAAACAAATGAAGAGGAAATAGGCAGTCTGCCTGAAAAAGGATTCAGAGTAATGATAGTGAAGATGATCCAAAATCTTGGAAATAGAAGACAGAAAATACAAGGAACAATTAACAAGGACCTAGAAGAACTAAAGAGCAAACAAACACTGATGAACAGCACAATAAATGAAATGAAAAATTCTCTAGAAGGAATCAATAGCAGAATAGCTGAGGGAGAAGACTGGATAAGTGACCTGGAAGATAAAATAGTGGAAATAACTACCACAGAGCAGAATAAAGAAAAAAAGAAAGAACTGAGGACAGTCTCAGAAACCTCTGGGACAACATTAAACGCACCAACATTCGAATTACAGGGGTCCCAGAAGAAGAAAGGGATTGAGAAAAGATTTGAAAAGATTATAGTTGAAAACTTCCCTACTATGGGAAAGGAAATAGTCAATCAAGTCCAGAAAGTGCAGAGTCCCATACAGGGTAAATCAAAGGATAAACATGCCAAGACACATATTAAACAAACTATCAAAAATTAAATACAAAGAAAAAATATTAAAAGCAGCAAGGGAAAAACAACAAATAACATACAAGGGAATCCCCATAAGGTTAACAGCTGATCTTTCAGCAGAAACTCTGCAAGCCAGAAGGGAGTGGCAGGGTATATTTAAAGTGATGAAATGGAAAAACCTACAACCACGATTATTCTACCCAGCAAGGATCTCATTCAGGTCCGACAGAAATTAAAATCTTTACAGATGAGCAAAAGCTAAGAGAATTCAGCACTTCCAAGCCAGCTTTACAACAAATGCTAAAGGAACTTCTCTAGGCAGGAAACACAAGAGAAGGACAAGATCTACAATAACAAACTCAAAACAATTAAGAAAATGGCTATAGGAACATACATATCATCTCATTCAGGTCCGACAGAAATTAAAATCTTTACAGATGAGCAAAAGCTAAGAGAATTCAGCACTTCCAAGCCAGCTTTACAACAAATGCTAAAGGAACTTCTCTAGGCAGGAAACACAAGAGAAGGACAAGATCTACAATAAAAAACTCAAAACTATTAAGAAAATGGCAATAGGAACATACATATCGATAACTACCTTAACTGTAAATGGATTAAATGCTGCAACCAAAAGACATAGACTGGCTGAATGGATACAAAAACAAGACCCGTTTATATGCTGTTTACAAGAGACCCACTTCAGACCTAGGGACACATACAGACTGAAAGTGAGGGGACGGAAAAAGATATTCCATGCAAATGGAAATTGAAAGAAAGCTGGAGTAACAATTCTCATATCAGACAAAATAGATTTTAAAATAAAGACTATTACAAGAGACAAAGGAGGACACTACATAATGATCAAGGGATCAATCCAAGAAGAAGATATAACAATTGTAAACATTTATGCACCCAACATAGGAGCACCTCAACACATAAGGCAAATGCT
>NC_041221.1:142102558-142102792 GCF_002837175.3 Physeter macrocephalus | reverse complement strand
AGAAAATTGAAATCATATCAAGTATCTTTTCCGATCACAATGCTATGAGACTAGATATCAATTACAGGAAATAATCTGTAAAAAATACAAACACACGGAGGCTAAACAATATACTACTTGATAACCAAGAGATCACTGAAGAAGTCAAAGGGGAAATCAAAAAATACCTAGAAACAAATGACAATGAAAACGTGATGACCCAAAACCTATAGGATGCAGCAAAAGCAGTTCTAA
>NC_041221.1:142101754-142102545 GCF_002837175.3 Physeter macrocephalus | reverse complement strand
AACCCCAAAGTTAGCAGAAGGAAAGAAATCATAAAGATCAGATCAGAAATAAATGAAAAAGAAATGAAGGAAACGATAGCAAAGATCAATAAAACTAAAAGTTTGTTCTTTGAGAAGATAAACAAATTTGATAAACCATTAGCAAGGCTCATCAAGAAAAAAAGGGAGAAGACTCAAATCAGTAGAATTAGAAATGAAAAGAGAGAAGTAACAACTGACACTGCAGAAATACAAAGGCTCATGAGAGATTATTACTAGCAACTATATGCCAATAAAATGGACAACTGGAAGTAATGGACAAATTCTTAGAGACTGAACCAGGAAGAAATAGAAACTATAAACAGACCAATCACATGCACTGAAATTGAGACTGTGATTAAAAACCTTCCAACAAACAAAAGCCCAGGACCAGATGGCTTCACAGGCGAATTCTGTCAAATATTTAGAGAACAGCTTAACACGTATCCTTCTCAAACTCTTCTAAAAGACAGCAGAGGGAGGAACACTCCCAAACTCATTCTACGACACCACCATAACACTGATCCCAAACCAGACAAAGATGTCACAAAGAAAGAAAACTACAGGCCAATATCACTGATGAACATAGATGCAAAAATCCTTAACAAATTACTAGCAAACAGAATCCAACAGCACATTAAAAGGATCATACACCATGATCGTGGGGTTTATCCCAGGAATGCAAGAATTCTTCAATATACGCAAATCCATCAATGTGATGCACCATATCAACAAACTGAAGGAGAAAAACCATATGATCATCTCAATAGATG
>NC_041221.1:142100747-142101744 GCF_002837175.3 Physeter macrocephalus | reverse complement strand
GAAAAAGCTTTCAACAAAATTCAACACCCATTTATGATAAGAACACTGCAGAAAGTAGGCATAGAGGGAACTTACCTCAACATAATAAAGGCCATATATGACAAATTCACAGCCAACATCGTTCTCAATGGTGAAAAACTGAAACCGTTTCCACTAAGATCTGGAATATGACAAGGTAGCCCACGAAGTAACAACTGACACTGCAGAAATACAAAGGCTCATGAGAGATTATTACTAGCAACTATATGCCAATAAAATGGACAACTGGAAGTAATGGACAAATTCTTAGAGACTGAACCAGGAAGAAATAGAAACTATAAACAGACCAATCACATGCACTGAAATTGAGAGAGAAGAAAAAGAAATAAAAGGAATCCAAATCAGAAAAGAAGAAGTAAAGCTGTCCCTGTTTGCAGATGACATGATGTTATACATAGAGAATCCTTAAGACTCTACCAGAAAACTACTAGAGCTAATCGATGAATTTGGTAAAGTAACAGGATACAAAATTAATGCACAGAAATCTCTTGCATTCCTATACACTAATGATGGAAAATCTGAAAGAGAAATTAAGGAAACACTCCCATTTACCATTTCAACAAAAAAGAATAAAATACCTAGGAATAAACCTGCCTAAGGAGACAAAAGACCTGTATGCAGAAAACTATAAGACACTGATTAAAGAAATGAAAGATGATACAAACAGATGGAGAGAT
Source organism: Physeter macrocephalus (assembly GCF_002837175.3). Classification (NCBI taxonomy): domain Eukaryota; kingdom Metazoa; phylum Chordata; class Mammalia; order Artiodactyla; family Physeteridae; genus Physeter; species Physeter macrocephalus. Next base: position 142,101,028 of record NC_041221.1, on the reverse strand, counting down.
GTGCCATGTTCGTGGATTGGAAGAATCAACATTGTGAAAATGACTATACTACCCGAAGCAATCTACAGATTCAGTGCAATCCCTATCAAACTACCAATGGCATTTTTCACAGAACTAGAACAAAAAATTTCACAATTTGTATGGAAACACAAAAGACCCCGAATAGCCAAAGCAATCTTGAGAACGAAACATGCAGCTGGAGGAATTAGGCTCACAGACTTCAGACTATACTGCAAAGCTACAGTAATCAAGACAGTATGGTACTGGTACAAAAACAGAGA
>NC_041221.1:142061203-142100095 GCF_002837175.3 Physeter macrocephalus | reverse complement strand
AACAATAAATGCTGGAGAGGGTGTGGAGAAAAGGGAACCCTCTTGCACTGTTGGTGGGAATGTAAATTGATACAGCCACTACGGAGAACAGTATGGAGGTTCCTTAAAAAACTAAAAATAGAACTACCATATGACCCAGCAATCCCACTACGGGCATAGACCCTGAAAAAACCATAATTCAAAAAGAGTCATGTACCACAATGTTCATTGCAGCTCTATTTACAATAGCCAGGACATGGAAGCAACCTAAGTGTCCATCAACAGGTGAATGGATAAAGAAGATGTGGCACATATATTCAACGGAATATTACTCATCCATAAAAGGAAACAAAATTGAGTTATTTGTAGTGATGTGGATGGACCTAGAGTCTGTCATATAGAGTGAATTTAGTCAGAAAGAGAAAACAAATACCGTATGCTAACACATATATATATAAGAAAAAAAATAAAATAAATTGCTTCTGAAGAGCCTAGGGGCAGGACTGGAATAAAGATGCAAACGTAGAGAATGGAGTTGAGGACACGGGGAGGGGGAAGGGTAAGGTGGGACAAAGTGCGAGAGTGGCATGGACTTATATATACTACCAAATGTAAAATAGATAGCTAGTGGGAAGCAGCTGCATAGCACAGGGAGATCAGCTGGGTGCTTTGTGACCACCTAGAGGGGTGGGATAGGGAGGGTGGGAGGGAGATGCAAGAGGGAGGAGATATGGGGATATATGTATATGTATAGCTGATTCACTTTGTTATAAAGCAGAAACTAACATATCATTGTAAAGCAATTATATTCCAATAAAGATGTTAAAAAAATTAAATAAAATTAAATTTAAAAATAAGTAAAAAGTCACTGAGGTAAATGTTATAATCTTGTATTTAGTTTGAAAGTCAATTAAAATTGCTTAAAAGTTAAAAATTGTTCAAGTATTTATGGTCAAGGTAAAAAAATTAGAAAATACTGAGAAATTAGAAGACTATAAAAAAATTTATTTAGTCTTCCATGTCCTACCCCAAAACAATATCATCCCGTACTCTCCCTGACGGACTTTTTCCTATGATTATTTGTGTGTGTATTTATAGGAGTAAATTATTATCTTTGGGGGATATTTCAGTTTATATTCTAATCATCATCTTGGTATTAATGGAAGTTTTAGTAAGTATATATTACTTTACCAGTTTAAAAAAACATATTTTAAAATGTAAATACTTTAACAAAATTGAGGTCATCTGACACATACTATTTTATTACCTGATTCTTTTTTTAAATTTTATAATATATTAATATCTTTTCAACATGACCATTTTGGCATGATCCCAGTAGCAGTACTTGGGTATACCTTGTCTGGCCAAAAACAGACTTCCTTTTCCCCCCTATTTTGGTGGAAAATATACTCCAATGTACTATTTCAGTGATCCAAACTTACCAGGGAAAACCTTATCCAAGAAAATGGATGCCGACTTTGGACTGTGAACCAGAATGCAAGGAGTCCACAGTGTTATGTAGATGGAAGGAGTAGTTTTAATTCCCTCCAGGGAGCCTAAGAATCCTGTTTGTTTAATGATCCACAAAGTCAAGGCCAATCTAGCCGGAAACTCCTATACAGCAGTGACAAAGGCTCCACATGTCACCTCCCCCCACTGCAGGAGCCACTGCCAATTAATCACAGCACTTTGACCTGGAAGTGGCCTCCCAAATTCTTCTCAACACAAACTTTCTGGCAGCTACCATCATTTCACCATTGTCATCCACTAGGAAACCTACTTTCCATTCTTGCTGATATCCTTATCCTAGCTGAAGAAAAAGCAGATTCTGCTAGAACTGACCTCCTCATCAGGAAGAAAGCCAAATATTGCTTGTGCAGAACTAGTCAGCTGATAAAGTACATATATGACTTTATAGTATTATCTCCCAGATGTTTCCAAGATGAAAGATACAACATTTAATGGGCTCTGAAGGCTAAACTGCATTACTGTCTCATTTCAATCCCTGTGATTGATGCTGAGAGGCCAATGCTAGTGACCTGGTCAGTGAGATCTTGTCCCATCAAAGGATTTGGCTTTAGGTCCTAAGTCTACACTGAGCCATCGTTTTATCAAAAATCACCCAATACTAGTACTCAGCCCAGTGCTCTGGCATTGCATAGACTCCAGCCTAGCATGGTATACTGGGGGAGATTAGGGCATGAACAAGGGGGTCCTTCCTTTTCTTTAGCCTCACAATCACATGCATATAATTGCCAAGTCAATTTCTATTATTCAGTTAAATGGAAACTTTATGTATGAACTTACTAGTCTGAAACCTTTGAAGGATGCTGAGATTGATTTTTAAAATGAAAAACGTGATCTTATCAGTGCCTTTTGAACTAGAAATGGGGTTACCAGGCCACCATCTTGTGGAAATTAAATCAGCACAAATAGATGTGGAGCAGGGCAAACGTCATACCTCCCAGGATTTCCTTAAAAAATCATGTTAACTACATTTGACCTCTATAACTGTTTTTGGCTTCTGCTTTTTGTTTTTAGTCAAAAACATACACTTCATTCACATCTTTATAGAACAGAGAGAAAATGCTCAAGTTTATAGCTTTTTGCATAATAGCATGATTCAGTTGGGCATTTAAGAAAATGAGTTGTCATACACACTTATCATTTAAAGGCAAATGTCCTCTAATTGAGCTTGATGAACTGAACCTTAATTGAACTTGATGAATTGATTTCTGCTGACCATGATTTCAGGTGACGTTATCGTTTCTAAGTTTGCCAGTTTATTATTATCTCCATAACCTCTTTCTCTACTCAACAAAAGTCATGTTCTTTTGAGCATTGTATGTTTTCTAATTTAAACTGCTCTACCAAGAGCATGTTGCAAGCACAGGAGTATTGTATCAGAAGTTTCTGTATCTTGAAATTGGAATGTGGGGTGATTCATGAATTTTGCATCAATTATTAAACAGTCATAGATGAAGCTATGCAGAGATGGATAGGGCAGCAAAATACTCTGGTTACACCTACTGGTTTAGCCACGATAAATGAGTCAGGAAACATAAAAGTTCAAAACAGGTATTAACTTGAGCTGCAATGTATATGTTCTGAAGGGAAGCACACAGTAGCCAGATATAAACAACCCAATATACAGACCACCTGCCTGGCAGGGTTAAAATGAAGGCAAGGACTTGGCAACAGACTAAGGAATTTCAGAATCCTGCCATGCCAGTCAACCTTTCTCTGACAAGGTTCTTGAGGGAGACATAGCACAAACAATGATAACACTTGGAAAATGAAGGGGGTATTTTTATAGCTGGGACCATGCCTGATATCCCATAGTCCAAAGTTCTAACAATACTGCCTTGGATCATGTGGCTTGGACTTGAGCTTGAACCCTACCTTGTTTTGACCTGTGTGCATCTTAAAGAGAGAGTGAAGACATTTTCAAAGAGTCCAGGCAAAAAGACAATATGAATGTCATCCCTGGGAGACTGAATTTTGTTTCCCTTGAAAAGACATTTTCTTGGAAACTGAGCCAGAGGCTGATCTTGGAAAGAGCTACTTACCTCTTCCTTCCAATACTCAGTGTCACCAAAAGGGAAGACCCATCTCTTTGTTGTCAGTGCACTAGCCCTGGAACCCACCTAGAACTCCAGCATCTGTGTTCACACAGCTGCTGAGAGGAAGGGCTTCAGCTGCCCTTAAGTCGAATCTTAGCCCTAAAGACATGAGTATGGCACTGTTAACCCCCAGGCCTGGTCTCCTCATCACCCTCTCATTGCTTCTCACTTGTCTTTCTCTCTGTAAGGTGTTTGACTCATTTTTTAGTACCTGACAGAAGCCTGGAAGTGAAAAGAAATAGCCTTGTCTGCTTTAGGTTCTCCCCCAAAGCCAGGAAACTTGGTGAATAACCCCATGGCTAGCCTCTCATCGAAAAGCCAGAAGCAGGAACTAATGTTAGAAGTGTATCCTAGCACTCGAGTGCTTTTCAACCAGGGCGTTCTGAGGCGGCTGCAAACGTTAAACAGCCTTCTTGTCTCCTCTGTACACGAGCGTGCTTTGCTAAGATACGCAAACTCTAATAAAGGAACGTGGCCGATAATTCACTCCGGGTGGCTGGCTTCCCAGCTTTGCTGGGCTTGCATGCTCCTCTCTGGGCATTTGTTCTAGAAATGGGCTTTCTAAACTTACTTCAGGAACTGAGTAGCCATGCAGCTTATTTTGTGTTTCCTTCAGGTACTATTCATTTGTAGGGGTCTTCTTGAGCGAATGGATGGGATGTCCAGTTGAGATTGTCAATAAGGATTGGGGTGGCCTTTTCTGAAGGCAGACTCCAGAGACCAGAAGTCAGAAGCTGGTGACCCACAAACCATTTTCAGCTGATAGACAAGATTATATTTTTTTTAATGAACAAAATAATTGGTTGCCAATATGTAAAATTTAAGCAATTTTGCATAAAACTCTGGATTTCCAGCTTCTTTTTTTTAAAAAAATCAGAATATCTGGCAACACAGGTAATATTTCATAGTCACAGTTGGCTTAAACTGAGTAGCCACTTGTCTTTTAAGAGGGAACACAAGCTTGCTACTTCACCTGGTTTACTTCACTCCACGTCCCCTCGTGGCCCTGTAGGATTTGAATCTGCTACCACTGGGGTCAGTTATCTAAGATGCCAAAACAGAAATCATGAATTATTCTTTTAAATGTAGCTGGCTTGCAAGTGCCTGTGGTTTATGCCTTATTCTTTGTCCTTCTGCACAAAGAATGACCATTCGAAGCTTTTTCATGTATAGAAAAGGACAGTTAGAAGCAAAGTGGAGAATTTTACACTACTTACCTGAATCAATCAGGCATACAAAGAAAATCCTGAAATGATGATATTAAAGTAAGATTTGAGATTTGAATTATTCAGGGGTAATTGCCTTAGTTTTCCACCTCACTGTTTCCCCTTTGCTTTCCTTACATGGACATAATCTTCAGAATGTACTTCTGTCAAAGGCCACAGTCATAATTCCCCAGCTTCCTTTTTTTTTTTTTTTTTTTAACTCATTTGCACTCTCGGTAGCAATTGTTGGAGCCCTGCAGGGGAATAATTGCAGAGGAATTAACCTCTGACATTTTTCTAAAAATAGCCCTAATAAATCCAATCATAGGTAATTTACCTGTCCGTGTTCCTCGGGGGGTAACCAGCATTGAAGAAAGACTTGGCAGGCTGGCATTCCTTCAGCAATTATCTGTGAGCTGAGTTCCTGATGCCTGTGTATTTTCTCTGTTTAGAAATACAGAGTACAAGAGGGAGGGGATATAGATATACATATAGCTGATTCACGCCATTATACAGCAGAAATTAACACAACATTGTAAAGCAATTATACTCCAATAAAAAAATACACTTAAAAAAAAAAAGAAATACAGAGTACAAATTTCTCTCTTCCCTCTGACCTCGTGACCCTGTTTTCTCAGCACCTTTCTCCTGGGGTTGCAGTAAGGCCCTGCTCTTCCAGAAGGGTGTGTTGGGCTCACCAGAAAAGAGGGAGCATTTGTGGGGTCCCTCCTTGAATTTCCAGCTCTGGAGATTTCCCGACAATTCCTCTGTGATCCACCCCTTTGTTTTCAGTGTCTGAGCTTCAAGCATCTCACCCCTTCTTCCTCAGTCTTCAGCCCTCATTTGGATTCCACAACTGAAACTCATTTGGGGAAGTTTCCGGGTGTAGAAGAAAGGGGAATGCAGAAGGACATGGGTGGGAAAAGAGCCTGTGGTTGGTAGAAATTATCAAAGAAAATTGCCATTTCCCTGAGCTGTAAAGAAATTCATTTTCTCTTGCCCAAAACAAAAGGGTCTGAATGTGCTTTTTCCTTTTGTTCTCTCCAGTTGTTCCTAGAGACCACGGTGCAGGGTGGGCATCTAGGAAATTTACTTTCCCAAGTGCCACTTCTAGTGGCACTTAAAATACAGAACACAAAATCTTTGTAAATTCCACCGCAGAGACAAAGCCCTAAGCCCTTAAATGCACAGAAAAATATGTCTATTATCTATCGTTTCAAAGTAAGTGTGCAGTTACTTAAATTGCCTTTGTCTTCTTTTTTTCAGCTGACATTATCTCTACGGTAGAATTCAACCACACGGGAGAATTACTAGCGACAGGGGACAAGGGGGGTCGGGTTGTAATATTTCAACGAGAGCAGGAGGTAAGTGGCAGTGAATGCAAAATATCCATTTTCTTCTTTTAAAGAAGGCCTCCCACTGTTCCTTAATCCTCCTGTGTCGCCCTTAACCTTGCTGCTTGGCTTGCAAACTAAAACTGCCAAAAAGTCATTAACATCAGTAGTTACACACTCAGGCTCACCAAAGCACCGGAAAATAGAGCCTTTTCTGGGCAAGGTCTCACCTTTCCAAAACTGGGTATTGCACATTCAAAACGACCTCACTTCTCATCTGACCTGCAAAATTCCACGGGTGCTTGTTGAATGTAACGCCTCCTTTTTCAGTGGGGTTTATCCTCCTCTAGCTGTTGAAATTCAGGGACAACTGACAGAATACCTAGGATAAAAAATATAACCCTTCCCCAACAGATATGAAAAGGTTAACTTGGGTCAGAAGAGAATACATACAATTTACAGGCATACTTCAGAGATACTGTGGGCTCAGTTCCAGGCCACCACGATAAAGGGAATATCACAATAAGGCAAGTCACACCAATGTTTTGATTTCCCAGTGCATATAAAAGTTATATTTACACTATACTGTGGTCTGTTAAGTATGCAGTAGCATTATGTCTAAAAAAACAAGGTACATACCTTAATGAAAAATACTTTATTGCTAACCATAAAAAAATAAAAGAAGAAAATGGTAGCTCTCCCCCTACCAAAGGGAGTGAAATCCCAGAAAATGACATCTGAGCAAGGCATGTAGCCCACACTTTACTATAGGTGACACGAAGTTCCCTGCAGCTGAATGCTCTATGCGTTCTGAGCAGGAGTTCTAACTCCCAGTGAATCTCGAAAAGCCCATTTCTTCCTGAGAGTTGGGTTCCACTAGGAATTGTTTCTCTTTTTCATATAAATTGAGTTTTTTGGTGTCTGCTTCTGTTCTGTCAGAATGAAATTATGGCCCAATTTGATTTCCTTGGCCTCCGCCGGCGTGGTCCTGAAGCTTCCAGCAGGCCAGTCTGTGTTCAAGTAACTCTCCCATCTGCTACTGCCTGCCTCGGAGATTCACCCGGCACAGCGTAGCAGGAGGGCCCAGTGCAGGAGGGAGGTTTCACAAGAGACTTCCCTAGCAATTTAAAGCCTGCTTTGTGCCTCAAAGTCATTTGTGTTCCACCTCCCCTCAAAAAAGGAAAGCCTCATTTAGAGGTGATATATTTGGTAATTGCACATTATTTGCAATTAATTTCTATAAGGGCATCGTAATCCCTCGGGGTTCTGTATGAATTCAAGTGTTCAGCATTAAATCAGGCACCCAGCCTATTCCATTGGCCCTGGAAACACGAAAATGTTGCTGGCAAGTAGGAACTAATAGCTCTTCGTGACCTGGAATTTTTCCTGCTTTTCCAGAGCTGCCTAGTGCTAATTGGTCTGGCACATCCTACACACACTTGACAGTCTGATTTGGATGGTAGCAAATCAACACTCGTAAAAATTTATTGTTCAGGTGGACTAGCTCTCTCTGCAGTAAACAGGATAGGAGCGAGTATGTCAGCCTTTAAAGTCCTTTTAAAACTGATTTTCAAACCTTCTTCTTCAATTTTTTAAAAAATCCAATTAGGGTTCATAGTGATGATAAGGGGAAACCAGAGGATCTGTTTAGCATAAATTACCCAAGGCAGGGTGTTGCCGGTAATATTCTGCTCCATGTTTCCCATTAGGTATTTATAGGTTTCACCTATTTTAATTTACTGAAATATTTGGGGAGCCTGATTCATTAGTAGAAAGAAGAGGGACACATTTTCCAAAGGAGGCGTGGTTTTGTTCAATAAGGAATAAATGTTGAGGATAATAACCTGCAGTTAAATGTTGAGCTTTGCGGTGAGACTTGGGGTCGAATGAACACCGCGCTTGAGAAACACAGCCATGTGACAACATCTAGGTCAGGCCTCCTTTTGATTCCCGTGGGTGGCTCCTGTGCGTGAATCCTCAAGAGGTGCTGTCCTGGAAAATTTGTTCAAGGAACCTCAGTGCCCTCACAAGCACATTTAACATCTGGGTATCAGTGCCATCACCCATCAGTAAATTGAGACTTGGGTTTGAATGTTCAGTATCCACCCAGAGATAAAAATTTTTTAATTGAGCCTTTTATTAAGAGTCAAGCATTTATGACAAATGCCTAGCAAGACCTGGATTTGAATTTTTGAACACAGTTTTCCAAAGCCTGAATCTTGAGGCTCTTGGTCACTAGGTCCTAAAATGCAAACCTCTCCTCCTTCTTTTCCCTTCTTCCCTTTCTCTTTCACACCATCTTTTCCTCCTGTCCACCTTTCTTCTTTCTCTTGTCCCTTTCTGCACACCCTTCCTTTATGTTTTGTTCTCTCACCATTTATTTAGTTCCTGCTGTGTGCACTTTGCATAATCAGCGCTGGGGGAAAGCCAGTGTAAAGTCTTATGGTTCTCCTAATGATTCACATGTCATCTCTGCACTCATGTCTGTTTTGTTATTCATGTTGGAAAAAGGAGAGGGAGAGATCCACTGCTTATAAGCTGTGTGACCTTTGAGAAGTCATTTTAATTTCTGTGAGCCTCTTTTGTTCACTTCCCTGCTCTGTGCACCTCTCAGAGATTCTGTGACGATCTGATGAGATTTTAAAAGGCCAGTGAAAGGTGCAGATGCTATAGCTTTGTGTTCTTGTTAAAGGATTGATACACGTCTGTATGGACATCAGCATGGAATGACTCACTCCTAAGGGTGTCCAAGACATGCAGCAGTTTATGTATATACTTTATAAGTAAAAATTTGTAAATATTGAAGGTGCCAGTATTTACCACCAGGGGTGCATGATCAACAGCCTGAGGGCACTGAGCTAAGGAGGAACCCATGGCCGTCGTAGTCCTGCCCTCAGCCAGCATGGACACGGCCTGCCCGTCCCACCCCTCATGACTCTACTCAAAAAGAGGAAGGAACTGGTGAATTTGCAGTTGGCTTATGTGATTTAATCTTTCATGTGACTTTTTTTTCCTCTTCCTACAGAGTAAAAATCAGGTTCATCGTAGGGGTGAATACAATGTTTACAGCACATTCCAGAGCCATGAACCCGAGTTCGATTACCTGAAGAGTTTAGAAATAGAAGAAAAAATCAATAAAATAAGATGGCTCCCTCAGCAGAATGCAGCCTACTTCCTTCTGTCTACTAATGGTATGTGGAGGTGACTTGTCTTCTTTGGTATTTTCAGAGATACAGTCAGCAAACCATATATTTCAATCTCTTTTAGCATCCATTTTCCTTTTTACCTTGCAGGCTGTTGAAAAACTTAGAAACCATATTTGCAAGATGTCTAGCAGAATGCCTGGCAGAGAATAGGCCCTCAGTAAATAGTACTTATTCTTTTTTAAAAATAACAAATTTATGGTCGAATTATGTGAGACTTGTTATCTGTAGTTTTTGACTAATGCAGATTATTTCCAGGTGTTTTTGGAATGTGACTTCTTGTCTAAAGATTTACTGAATGTTATTCTGGGAACACATTTCAGGAAAGTAAACATGCTGTCCCTGTGTGTTTGGCATACTCAATAGAAGTTATTAATCCCTGAATATATTTGGGGGTTTGGAAAGCAGATGTCCTTGTCTGACACAATCAAGCTCTCTTGTAGAAACACAGGTCAAGAAGAGAGGGGACCCAATCAAAAAACTGATCAAGTAATGGTTTCTTCTCTTTCTCCCTTCTCCTTCATACTCTTCTTATATCATTTGTTGGTTTAGGGAGAGTTGATATAAATAGGTCAGAGAGAGAGAATGTTAGGGGTTGAACACAGAAGCCGATTCCGTATTAATCTGTAAACCTTTATACAGTGGAATTACCAACCCTAAAAGTTCTTAATACCCTTGCTGTGAAAGAGGCCATCTACACTCAAAACAATTCAGAATAAAATCATATACGAAAGGGTGCTAATTGAATAGCATAACAATTAGAGGATTAGTGTACACAAATTAAACACCATCTCCCAAGCAAATAAGCTGGAGAGTGATTCATTTCATCATCCTGTGTGTGTGTCTTTGAGGAGTATACATTTAAATATAAATCAAGAAACAAGGGATTTGCTTTCTGCCTATCTCCACCATTTATTAAGAAAGGGTAATGCTCACATGTCAAGTTAAAAAAATGCAGACTGTGTATATACTACGATCAAACATATATTAACATTTTTAAAGACTGAAAGGAAACACACTGAAAGGTTTATCATGATTAATTTTGACTGTGCATTATGGGTGACTTGTCAATTTATTCCTTTTATTGTTTTTATTTTCTAAGTTTTTACAATGAGTTTTATTTTAATCTTATGAAAAACAGGGGGGGAAGTTTTTAATGCATAGGAACCAAAAAAATCCCTCAAATGAAAAAGCCAGTGTATAAATCTATAAAGTAACAGTTCTGAAATAGCAAGTTTAGGGTTATTCAAGCATAGCTTATCTCAGCATGACCAGATCTCCACTCATCTGTTCTTCCAGATTCCAAGTAATTTAAATTTTTCTCATTTATTGTTTTGTTTACTTTTTTTGATCTTGATTTCCCAAAAGTCAAGCCACATGAATTTGTTTCAGTCTCTTCCCTTTTAGTTTTGTTTAAGTTTCCCTCAAAGGCTCAGCAGATTCAACACAACTTAGAATGGAAGAAACTTCTGATGATTTTGACTTAATTACTTTAGGCAGAGAAAAAGCGTCTGATTATCTTCTATAGCTAGCATACTTTATATTATGAAATTTAGCCTATTGATTATTACAATAAAATTCAAAGACATAAAAGACATATTAACTACTTTGTGGGGGGGATGGGAAAGAAATCAGTGAAATGCAATGAAGATTAATTATATAGCATAATCTTCTGTTAATTGAGTTTTTAAATAGTTTTTTGATTAACAAGGATATTATCTTCACATTTGGGATGCTATTTCATATGCCAACAGCATCTCAAAATGATTCTTAGAAGAAAAATTCCCATGCTCATATGTGATTTTCTTTTTTATACTAATATTGAGGTTGAGAATCCCCCTTAAGCCAAATAGGTTAACATGCAAAAATTAATGGAAGACAATTGGAATTACTGTACAAAAGAGAAAATGAAGATAGATGATAAGATTGTGTTTAAAAGCTGCCACAAGTAATGATAAACTACTCAGAGAGCCAGCCAGAAGAAAGAAAAAACCATTACTCATAGTAACAGCCACATGTTCCTCAGACTTTTTTATCCAGAAAGCTTCAAGCTACTGAGTCAAGAAAAATTGTGTGATAATAAAGTCAAGAATAACTCCAGGCATCCCAACCATGGGGAATTGAATTGAATTCACCATCAATTATCTTTTTTAAAAAAATTGTGCTTATCTCATTATAGCTGGGTGCAGTTTTTATCTTCTGCTAGAATACATTCCCAGCTTTAGAAATTTTAATGAAAAATAAAACCAACGTTCAGTTGTAAAGATAGACCTTAAAATTATTTGCCAGATGAAGACACATTGCTTTACCTAGAATGTCTACTTCTATCTTAATTCCTATGATGAGAGGAAAAGGTATACTTAATTTGTTTTTCATGCTATGAAAGTAATGTGTTCATTGTAAAAAATTTAGAAAATGCAGAGAAGCAAAATGAAGATAAGGAAAATGTTCCTATCCAGAGAGAACCACTATTAATGTCTTTTAAAGAGAAAAACAAAGAGGCATGGATAAATCTGTTTGTTTCTTAACAAAAATATGGCATATTCTATAACTGTTTTGCAACCAGATTTTTTTATATAATAATATAACACTTAGTAACAGGAATATCTTCCTAATTATGAAATATTTCTCCTAAAATACCGTAACATTTTCAGTGACTGCGTGGTATTCCCTTGTATGGTTTTTTCTATAGTTTATTAATAAATCTCCCATTACTAGACCTTTAATTATTAACTAATTCTCACTATTATACATTATGTATTTGTAGAAATAGATGTTGGTATAGATAGGTAAATAGGAAAAAAGCATATTTAAACTATGTATAGCATGCTACATCTACTAAAAGCTATTTAAAAAGTTATATAATTCCACACACAAATATAATACAAGGATATACATAAATTTTTCATAGTAGTTGTCTTTGTCTACTAGAATTGAAGGAGTTTTTAATTTTTTTATTTTTATGTTCATTTTCTACAATTTTATGTACCAGTTGTGTAATAAAAAGAAGAAAATAAAATGAGAAATGTAAAATCTATGTATGAGATATTTATAGGTTTGTACCCCTCTTCAAAAAAATGCATAGAAAAAATACTACAAGGAACTATGTAAAATGTTAACAATGGTTGTCCCAGACTGCAGGGATTTTAGGGATTTTTATTCTTTATGTTTTACCTCCAATTTCTCTCTTTCTCTGTATAGCAATTTATCATTCCTAATAAGAAAAATATAAGAGAAGAATTGCCTTGCAGTTGGGATGGGCTACATTCCAAAGCCCAGCAATAGAAAATAATCAGTATTAAAATTCACTGATTTGGGTTCTTCTAAGCCAGAGTAGCTAATCTACTCTGATCTCTGATTTGTAGTTAATCAAATGACTGAATAAATATGGCCCATGTTTCATCTTCTCACCCTAAAAAGCAGGTCATTATGCAGCCTATATTCAGAGACGGTAGGACCAGAAGAGTATAGATAGAAAATTCTAAATTCAACCCAACATCTGGGAAAGCCTTCTTCGCCTTCTGTCCCAGTACAAGCCGGGCTGAATGCACAAATCTTACACTTAGTAGACTTTACAGGCGTGCCAGCAGACATGACCAGCCCAAGTGATGCCCACATATTAGGAAACAGGGGCCCTTCTCTGTTAGAGTAGCCAAATTGTTGCAGGAAGCCCACTTCACAATGTGCATTTCAGACCGCTGAGGACAAGGCATTTGCCAAGGAGAGATGGAGGGGGGAGATGAGGGGCAAAGGAGCAAGGGAATCCTAATACAGGCAGGATACAGGGGTGGCTTTCCTCCCCTGACAGCCTTACAGAGAGGAAGTAAGGTGTGCTGACATCATCATGGGATGAAGCTCACGCTGTCAGAGCAACATCTTATTATTGCAGAACAGTTGCCCTGTTTGCTAATTCTAACAACAGCTGCTATTTGTGAACCATTATTAGAAGTGCAACACTGGGCTAAACACTACATGCATTCCTTCATTTAACCCTTAGAGAGCCCCATGAGGATGACACTGTTTTCCCCAATTTACATATAAAGAAACTGAGGCATAGAGAACTATCTCTATTTGTAAGACTGGAGTATTGAGGACATACTTATACTAAAAATGTACTCATATTTCTGAAGTTCAAACTTAATTGGCCACTCTGTACCTTTTCTACTGCTTTATCTGCTACTCCCATTTGTCTGTCACCCAAAGACTAGTTAGGTGCCTACTGCAAGTGAATCCCAGCCCTCGGCCACGTGGTGGCTGGAGTTGGAGTGGGGATAGGACCCAAGGTTGTCTGCTTCCAAAGCCACCCTGTGCAGGCACAGAGCAAGACACAGGAACAGCCGAGTGTCTGCCATCCAGAAGAGAAGTTAGAACAAATAATGAACGCAGGATCTGATAAGAAAGGCCTACAAAGGCATGCAACCACAGACGTGATCTGTTTGACCCAAACATGTTTCCTTAAAAAATGGATTACATATACACACTACTATATATAAAATAGATAACCAACAAGGACCTACTGTATAGCACAGGGAACTCTACTCAATATTTTGTAATAATCTATAAGGGAAGAGAATCTGAAAAAAGTATATATAGATATATATATATCTGTGTGTATATATGTGTGTGTGTGTGTATGTACATATATCTGAATCACTGTGCTGTGTGCCTGAAACTAACACAACATTGTAAATCAACTCTACTTCAATTTTTAAAAGATGGAATCAAAACCCTGCAGGTGGGGCATGCCATCTCCAGCTCCCGCGATGCCCTGCCCCCTTTCACTCATTCCCCGGGCACTGCCTACCTCTTGTAGGCATTGGAGTCCTCACCCCTGTTTTATTGCTGTAGAGAATGACAGGGGTCACCAAGTAGTGTAGAGTCCTGGGACAGTACAAAGCTGAGAAAGGTCATTTCCAGCTGGGGACTCAGAAAAGAGACTGCAAGGGGAAAGCATTTGGATGTATCTCCTCATTTGACTTCCCTGAGTACCGCTAACAAGATGCACTGTGTAAATGAGATGCATTCATTCATCCAACTCCTATTTCTTGAACGTCCACTATGCCCCAGGCACTGTTGTAGGTGCTGGAGATACAGTGAGGAACAAGACAGACCGAATCCCTGCCTCCAAAGATATTTAAATTACTGTGAGGGAGACGAGATAATTAAATTGCCAGAGAGTGAAACGTACTCTGAAGAAAAATAAAGCAGGAAGAGGGGATACAGAACGGTGAGGAAAACATCTTTCTGTAGGTTGGTTAGGAAAGACCCCCTCTGAGGTTGGGACATAAACAGAGGAGAGCAAAGTGAAGGAACAAATCTTGTGAAAAGGAGGGTAAAGGGCTTTCCTGGCAGAAGGGGCAGCTAGTGCAAAAGCCCTGAGGCTGGAGTGGGATTAACCTATACAAGGAGCTGTAAGGAAACCGGGTGGCAGGAGCACAGGAAGTGACAGGGAGTGTGGGGTAGACAATGAGATCATAAAGTGTGAGGACATAGGGGTGCAGGTCACGGAGGGCCTTTCCGGTCATGCTAGGGACAGTGTTTAGTGAGGTGGGATGCTGAAATGAGGATAATAATGATTGGACCTACATCTCAGGGTTATTGTGAATATTAAGTAAATTCTCCATGGAAAGCGCTAACATGGTTACATCGTTATAATTCTACATATGTTGTGACTACTCTTATTCAGTGTTCAGGACATATTATTATTGAATGATCCAATTTAAATGTAAGTTATAGATTTAACAGCCCATCGTCAGGGAAACCGTTTGTCTCAGCTCGATAAATGTTTTCGTTTTGAAACATGAGCTCTGCCTTCAGAGGCCTTGAGATTTATGCACTGAAGCCCTTGACATGAGCCGGTTTCCCTAGCAGTCCCTTCCATTGTGACCTTCACCTCTCCCTGCAGCCGCCCCCAACTGGGTCCTGCAAAAAAAAAAAAAGACTCCTTTACCGGCTTCCTCTGACTGTCATTTTGACTTCCTCTGGTTGCCCTCCGCAGATAAAACTGTGAAGCTGTGGAAAGTCAGCGAGCGTGATAAGAGGCCAGAAGGCTACAATCTGAAAGATGAGGAGGGCCGGCTCCGGGATCCTGCCACCATCACAACCTTGCGGGTGAGCCCAATGGCTGGTTTTTCACCTTCTTTCATTTCCTTGGCAACCAGGGTCAGGGGAAGTGGAGGGGAAGTTTGGCCGTGTACTGGCTGCTGCTATAGGTTGCCCCTCTCAGGTGTGAGGGAGGGAGATCAAGCAGAGACCCCGCCTACCTGAGTCTCTGGTGGTAGGTGAAGGAGCAGGACAGGCACCAACCTCTGATGAGTATAAATCCACGTTTCCTTTTGCCCCTGAGGACTTGCCTGCAGGGTCCCTGCCATGCATTACTGTGTTCTTAGCCTCTGTCTGTTTGCATCATCTAACATGTCTTCAGCACCTTCAAGGTACAGGCATGGAACTACCCAGATAGGAAGTTGGAGTCTTGTGATTCGGAACATGAACTTCTGAATCGAACAGGCCTGGGTTCAAATTCTGCCACTTACCAGACTCTCACATAGTCACTCCCTTTTTGAACTTCAGTTGTGCAAGTTATTTTTAGTTTCTCCATCTGCAAAACAGTGAACCTAGTACCTTACTGTGTGTGGGCTTCTGAGGCTAAAATGCAGTGAGGATGGAAAGCCCTTATTATTCCATGGCTGGTACTCAAGAAGTGATCTCTACTCTTAGTCTTGGTAGCTTCCTTTCTGCTGTCCAGAAAAGCACAGTCTGGTAAGGAAAGAGGATGGGTAGGACTAATATGCAAATGTTTATGACACTAACTAGAGTAAGATAAATGCAATGAGAGTCAGAGAGTTGCAGTCTGATCGAAGGAGTGAGAAATTATATTTGGTTCTGGGAGACTGGGATATGTCTGTTAGGGAAATGGTGTTAGAAATGGATTTCTAAAAGCAGACTTTTAAAGGAAGGCTCTCTAGATAGAGATTAAAATGATTTAGGACTGGGTGATGAGTTTAGTTTTGGAGTGTTCATTGTGAACGGTAAAGCCAGGCACATGTTGGGACCAGCCCTGGCCCCTAGCCACTTTCAGAACTGGGTAAAATATGTGCTTTCAGATGCCAGCAGCTCTACTGAAAACCAAAAACTGCGAAGAGACATAGAAGTATCAACACCTGTGGGGAAAAGAGGTTGTCGCCCTATATTTAGAGGCAAACGTGGGAATTGAATGATCATCGTGTGCCTGATTAGCTGGCTTGTTGGTTTGTTCATTCATTCATTCATTTGTTCATCTGTTTATTCAGCAGATGCTTTTTGAGCACAGACTCTTTGCGGCCCATAATGCTAGGCTGTCGTGTGTGTACCCAGTAGTAATGGGTACCTGGTCTTCTACTGAGCTTCTTCTGGACCAACAAGCATTGGCTGCTCTGTTTCCTCTCGTCTGCCTATGCCTTCAACCTGGAGAACAGCCACACAAGTTTACCTTATCAGACCGGGTCGATGCTCTAAATGCTCAGAGGTTTTGAGACCGGAGGGCAGAACAGTGAAGAGTGTGAACATTGAGTCACTCTGTCCCGGGTTAGAATTCTGGCTCCATTCCTTTCTGGATGGTGCCCTTGGACACATTACTTAAAGTCCTGTGCCTCCCATGTCACATCTGCACAACAGGGATGAGGGATGGTCGCTACTTCCTGGGATTGTTGTGAGGATTCAGTACAGTATTGTGTGTGATAGAGAGCTTAGCCTGTGTAGTGTCTCACTCAGAGAAAGCACTCAGTCATATTAGTTCCTGCTGATGGTTTTTAGTCTTACTCTCATCATCATCATTTTCATGACTGTTATTACCCCCTAGTGACAGTAGGCCTATGTGTTTGAGAAAATTCCCATTTTTCTGTTCATGCACTTTTTATACTCTTGTATTCACTCCTCAAGCTATTCACTGATGTCTACCAACTGGCAAGCACAGTACTGGTGATACAGAAGGAACAAGATAGTCTTTCACCCCTCAGGACTTTGCAATTGTATGGAGAAAACAGGTGGATTAGGCACCCCTGGGGAGTTTATAATGTGAACTTCTGCCCAGATGTTACCTTGCTCTTGTTCACTATGTGGATGGAATTTCTCAGATGCCATCTGTAGTCCCCACTCTGAATTCCAGTTGTCCATGCATCCAGTGGGATTTTGTATACCTGTATTTAGCCCCTGGGAGGATGCCATCCCCATGAGGAAGAAGAGAGAAGGACTCTCTGTAAGTTCCACTAGAACAGAGATTGTCCCCAAAGTGACACGGTGATGTTATGAAGTGGACTTGTACATATCAAACATGGAAGGAGGCCCGGAGGAGTGTCTGGGACTCAGAAAACCCCAGTTCTGGTTCTTGCGTCCTTATTAACCATCTGTGACCCTGGGCCAATGAATCTCGTTTCTCCTCTCCCTGCTTAGTTTCTAAGCAACTGAGCAGAGGACTGGGCAAAGTCAGTGGTTCTGCAACCGTGGGTGCCAGTTATAAAGGCAGATTCCCAGGACACAGCCTCAGTGATTCTCTTCAGCAAGTTGGGTGGTCCAGAGGGATCTGCCTTTTTATCCTGAGCCCCTGGTGGTTGAGACAAAGGGATCTGTTATCCCTGGACTCTTATCATCTCTGAGGCTCCTCCACGCTCTCATTTTTATGAGCCTCTGTTCCTTTTCAGTCATTTCAAGTTATTGTACCAGCTCATGAGACACATTTGCTATCATATTGTAAAACTCGTATCTGATTTCATCTCGTCTACCTTCCTAGGCTTTCAAGTATCCTCATTTCAGTGTAAACATCCACACTCCAGTGTTCTTTCAGTGCAAACACTGAAAAGGCCAGCCTGCTTTCTTTTTGATCCTGGTGGTAGAAGAAGAGCCAGGCAACCCTGAAAACCATAGTTTCAGAACAGTGACTCCAAACAGAGGATGAGCTGATGTGATATTAATCAGACCATAATTTACTAACATGCTCTGCTCTTGACATTTGCATTGCCAGCAATTGTAGCTTTTTTTTTTTTTGCCTTCCCTGTACTATGATTACCTCTCGTTCACTTTCATAGTTTCCAGTTCTACGTGGATCTTGAGAGTGAGAATGTTTAATAATACCCAACAGCTAATTAATCCTCACTGAGTAATGAACACTGTTCTGTTTCAGTGCTGGGAGGTTCAGCTTTTCAAAGTATGAATGTGGTTGTTTTTTTTCCTTTTTTCATGCAAGATAGCCTTTCAAATCCAATCACTCATTACCCAGAGAGACTTCGAGAAGCACTTCTATGGACACTACATCTCCTGCCTAATATTATAACATTCAGAGCAATAATCATGATGATAGTTTAATAATAACACCTTACAAGCTGTAAAATACCATTTTTATCACAAAGTGTTTACTTACTTAATTCCCTGATTCATCTTCAGACCAGCCAGGTAGGAAGGCAGGCGAAGATGCTGGGATCTAGTATTTACTGTGCATTTACTATATGCCATGCGCCATGCTGCACACTGTATCTGCATTGGCTACTTCATGAGGTACAGTTCACTGTTAAATACCCATTGAACAGACGCACTTCACAGAGTTTCAGTAAGATGCCCAAGATCATGCTAAGCAACAAACCTTGATCTATGGGACCCTGAGCCCTTCAACCTGATGCTGCCTCAGAGAGGGAAAATGACTTGCCCACTGTCTGTCAACTGGTTGTTCCAGAGCTGGGATTGAAAATCAAGAGTTATGACTCTTCAACTTGGACACGTACATTGGGCATTTTAAATGCTTTTCTTAAGAATTAGTGCCATTATTATTCTAGGTCAGGATGTATGCATGTGTCTCTCTCTCCCTCCCTCCCTCTTTCTCTCTCACCCACGCATTCACACACATGGAGTTTCCATGCCTCTGACCTCTGACCTCACCTTGAGGTCTTATGTAGTTCCACTTAGCAAGATTCTCCATGCCCTTCTTTCCAACCTCCCAATACCCACAGCTAAGAAGACCTCAGAGCCCTTTCCTGGCAATGGAAACTCATGGTTTGTGTAACTTAATCAGCCCGGGAGGGGAGATGGGTGGTGAGAAATCATACGTAGCGTACTTATCTGTGCAGAATGAGCCAGGAGTTATGATTCCCTCGTTAGGATTGGCTGCCAGTGCCCTGGGAACCTAGGCCAGGTGGAAATGTGCTTTTGAACCAGTTGTAAAAGAGTTACACAGAGTCTGTCTGGAAGGTGTGAGCTCCCAACCTGTGACACCATAACTCCCCCAAATGAAGGGGATGTAATGAACTCAAGTTTTCTAATGGATGTTCCTTACAGCTAATATTAATAATAATAACAGCCACATTTTTTGAGTGCTTACTATATGCCAGGTGCTGGATTGTATACCCTTATATCATTCTGTCCTAACAGTAACTCTCTGGGGTTCTGTTATTGTCTCTGGATCATCCAAAGCCTCCCTCCCTCCTTTCATTTAAGTCTCTGCTTAAGTGCCACCTTCTCAGAGAAGCTCTCCTAGAATTCTGTAGGGGAAGTAGCACACTCACATCTTCCTGTTCACTCTCGGTGTCCTTACCCTGCCCCTTTATTCTTAACTTTCCTCCTGGCCAGATGTATCATTGATCCACTGTCGGCCTCCCCTCCCCCTCCCCTGAAATGTAAGCTCCGTCAAAGCAGGAACCATGCGTCTCCTCTCCTGTAGCTCGTGCACATGGTAGGTATTCAGGAAATGTTTGTCAAATGAATAGATTACATAGAAGTGGAAACTGAGTTTCAGAGTAGACAAACGGTTGTTTGCTCAAGATCTCATGGCTAGAAAGTAGTGGGGCTGGGATTCAAGCCTAATCCATCTGACCCCAAATCTGATGCTTTTCATTACGATTCATTACAGCTATATCCTAAGAAAATACTAATTCATGATTGCAGAGCAGGGGAATTTCATTATTAGTGTCTCCCAGAATTCTTCGGCAAAGCTTTCTTTTTTTTTTTTTTTTTGCTGTACGCGGGCATCTCACTGTTGTGGCCTCTCCCGTTGCGGAGCACAGGCTCCGGACGGCTCCGCGGCACGTGGGATCCTCCCGGACCGGGGCACGAACCCGTGTCCCCTGCATCGGCAGGCGGACTCTCAACCACTGCGCCACCAGGGAAGCCCAGGCAAAGCTTTCTTAATGTAGGAGCTAGATTTTGGGGGGAGTGGAGGGCGAGGGTGAGTGGAGGGCTGCAAAGGCTTTTCTGCCACAGGTTGAGCACACAATGGATGCGCTGTTTTTTAGAGAAAAGATTCAGTTATATCATGTTTTTACACACATGCCTTCTGCTGGTGACTGCTTCTGTCTTTCAGCTCAGGACACACGCATGCTTGTGACTCTCCTGGACTAAAATTTTTCCACCTAGCATGACCCTGATGTTTACACATCCCATTGGTGGCAATTTAGACACCCTCCTCACCACAGTGTAAGACACCGTGGCAAATCTACATGAGCGTTCACCAGCTCCAAATTCTGAAGGGAACGTCTTGAGGATTATTGCCAACAGGTCATGGGATTAGACAGCTTGGCCAAACACACTCTTTTCCTAGAAATGATCGTTTTTGTGAAACAACTAGTTTAACTGCCTGATCTGTTTTCTAGAGAACTGATTAAACAGACCACTGGTTTACGTTTACCAATAAAAGCAACTACATTGATTCAGCCCTTCCTAGGGACAGACTCCACACTGAGCAGTTTTCTGTACATTTTACACTTGGTTCTTCATCACAATCCTATGGCTTATGCATCATGCCCATTTTATAGGTGTGTAAACAGAGGATCGGGGAGGTAAGCACTGGCTTCAGACCTCACAGATAATAAGTGGCAAAGCCAAGAATGGAACCCAGGTCTGTCTGATCCCACAGCTCCTGCTTTTCACCATCATACAGGACTATTTACTGCATGGTCCTTGATCTAGACAACAATGAGGATAATAGCATCTGACACGTAGAACTTTTCAGTGTATTTTTTATCCTACTTATTGAGTGCCTTCTATGCACCAGGCAATGTGCGAAGTACATACTACAGAGCGGGTTTTACAAAGATGAGTGAAACATGCTCTCTGTCCTCCAGGGGCCAGGAGGGGAATGTTGCAAGTTGCTGCAACATGAAATTAATTCAAGCAGTGGTTCTCAAACCACAGTGTCCCTCACAGTCTCCTGGGATACATTTTAGAACACAGGCACTGGTCTCATCACTAGGGATTCTGGTTTAGAAGGTCTGAGTTGTACCCAATAACACCACTGACCAGGTCCCCCTTAGAAAATCCCCGGGTGATTCTGACACAGGTGATCCCTGGGCCAAACTTTGAGAAACACCGGATCGGGTAAGTGTCCTGAGAAAAGCACAGACGATTGCCATGGCAGTTCAGAGGGAGAACAGAAAGAGAGAGGTATAGGACCAGGAAGGAATGTTCAACGTGCATCTTGAGGGATAGATGGCCTTTCATGCTGTGGGGGGGTCTTATTTAATGCTCCCAAGGATCTTGGGGGGCAAGTAGGACATGAATTGCTGTTTCCCTATTTCTGGTGATCTGGATGTGATTATCCCCAGTAGAAAAGAGGAAACTGAGGCTCTGAGAGGAAGAACTGAGAATCAGATGTGTTCGGTCTAGACACAGCCTTTGTGCTTTTTTGCTGCCTCCGTGGTGACCATGTGGTGATGCTCCCTCCAGGAGAATGGGTAATCCCAGGCCAGTAACAGGGCAAATTACTGGTTGTCAGGATCGGCCATCACTGCCTTAGGTTTTCATTTTGGGCTTATGCTTGACAACAGAGGCCTCTTAGGACACAGATACAGTCTTCCCCTACCCATTTTTAATTTTTCTAGACTTCATTTTATGATGTATTGCTGCTCTAGGGGCTTCATAGCCAATCCTTTTACAGCTTCAGCTTTCCTTTCTTTATATTTGTTGCAAATAAAAATGAAGTGTTTAGCTACTGCAGTGCAGAATCAATCAAGGCTACTCCATATTCACATGCTTGCAGTGGCACCCGGACGGCCCCTGGATTAGATTAACTTCGTGAATGTGTCACTCTGGTGTGGGTAATTTCTCAACCTCCACTCCATCCCTTCCCCGTCCTGTCTCAGAGAGGGGATGTTGCAATCCCCCGTTGATTGACTACCGCACAAGTGAATGCTGGCATGTGATGTGTGTAACTCAGCAGGATGCACATACTCTGTGTTTATGAAAATAAATAATAATTTCTGTTATCGTTATTGATTGCCATCATTATCTGATTCTATCAGTCTGTGTCATGGGGTTTCATTTATGGGATCAGAAAGCACTCCACAGGAACCCCGGGCACTACCCTCACCACCAAGCCTCAGTGTTTTGACATGTTTTGCCTTTTAGGGGCGACACTTGTGTATGTCCCTGTCCTGTTCTTTGGCTAATATTCCGTGAGACAACATTAGTTGGGTTCAATGTGAGGCAAAGGAACTAACTGAAATAATAATAAGAGCGGCGGACATGTATTAGCATTTGCTCTGTTCCAGGGACGCTCCATATGTTGGCTAATTTATTCTTCAGGATAAATCTATAATGAAGGTAATAAAATAAACCTCATTTCAGAGATGTGGGAACCAAAGCCAGAGAGGTTAAACATCCTGCCCGAGGTCAGACACTAGTAAGTGGTAGTACTTGGACTTGAATTCATGGCTTTTTTTTTTTTTCTTCTATTTTTTGGCCACGCCGCACGGCATGTGGGATCTTAGTTGCCTGACCAGGGATCGAACCCGTGCCCACTGCAGTGGAAGCATGGCGTCTTAACCACTGGACCACCAAGGAAGTCCCCGAATTCATGTCTTTATGATTCTAAAATCCATACTACTATCCTGCCTCTTGTATTAAATAGAATGCCTGATATATTCCTCTGAATATTTGGTATAAACTAAAATATGAGTAAACAGGGACTAGAGAAGAAACCATGAAGGAGATGGTAGATGCTGCGGGAACCTCGGGCCCAGATGGGGTTTCCGTTTTGTTTGTTGGGGGGGAAGGTGGAGCAGAAAGGATGCGTGGAATTAGATTACGGTTTACCAAATCTGGATGATCGTCAGAGTCTAGAAATGTCTTAAATCACCCCCAGCTGACTGATTCAGAATGTCCAGGCACAGGGCCAAGGGACCTACCCATAGTTCTCAGCTGTATCCCGGGTAGTTCTGAAGATCAGCTGGGTTTGAGGACTATTGGCATAGTGACCACTGAGGTCCACTCCAAAGTGCAGGTTCTCTGATTTGATTTTGTAAGTTCTTCCTTTGCCTGCTTCCCTCCACCTACGTCAAGGCTCTATGTGGAATAATCTGAGGGCCACATTAATATTGCCTTTACACTGAGTGAGTAATTTGATTTGGAGTGAGCTTCTGCAAGCCAAGCACATTTGGGTTGTGTGTTCGGCTCTGCTCATTATAACGCAGGTTCTTTCCCCCTCTTACTCCTGGTCAAATCTGGGGGGCAGCCCACCTAAAGGCCAGTGTGCTGTAACAGTAACAATAGTGCAGACGTTAGTTAAATACACACCGTGTGCCAGGCCTTCTGCTAGGTGCATGCAAGCACCATCTCATTTCAGCCTGACAGCAGTCCTATGGGCTGAGTACTGTTTTTATCCCCATTTGACAGATGTGGACATTTGATTCAGAAAGCTGAAGTTACTTGCCCAAGGGCTGCAGTTACTAAGGGGCTGAGTCACATTTTTAACCAGGTTCGGTCTGACCCCAGAGTCTGTGATCTTAACACCATGTTACAGAGCCTCCAAGAAAGGGCTAGGGCTCTGACCACATCTCAGCCATCATCTGAAAAATGGAACTTATCCTACATTCTTCCCACAGAGGTCATGCTAATAAAATAGAGTAATGTGTTGACAGTACTGGTGTGATGCCTTATGATTGCCAGATGCTCGATATATGTTATTACCTTTCTCCTCTTCCTTCCCATCTTGTCTTTCACCTGGACAGCCAGGAGTTTCAGGAAATTCTGATGAATATATTGAAAAAGTTCAAAGCAGCATTAAGTTTTGATAATAGTGAATCCAGCAATCCATTCTGCTTTATTTTGAATGTGTGTTTGCCCTGGCTCTCCAAAGCTGCCTTGGATTCAGAATTTTTTCACTGACAATAAAATATTTTCTTTCATCTCAAAGCTACCTTTGTTGTGCTGCATTTACCATGTAGTAATTAGATCCAAGATAAATGTAAATATAAGCAGAATCCTATACCTGTCTTAAGATCAAGTTCTCTTTGTCTCTTGCCCTTTGGAAGGCAGCCATGGCTTCTCGAATGTGATAGGAACTAGTAAATGACACTCCCCACAGGTATACTCAATGACAGTGGGAAGCTGAGAAGTCCACTAGTACCAGAAGAAGAAAAGGATCATGTTAGAGAAGAAAATTTCGATGTTTCCATGGTCTCTGGTGCAGTTTATCTTGAGAATCCCTGCTTAGGAGACACAGTATTCTAGACTATGACCCATTCTCTCTTCCTAACTTTGGTCATTAAATGGTCTGAATTTTGGAGATGTGGGTTGGTTGGTCAGGCCGGGGCAGGTTGCCAACCTTTTCCAGGCTTTGCAAGCAAGGATCTTGTCATTTGGTCAAACCTAATTCACACTGACCCAGATGGATTTTTCTCAAAAGAGAAGTTATTAGAATGATTTTCTCCATCTTTTCCTTTAAAGAGCTCTCTGTATACTTTTAGAGTAAATGGAAAATCCAGGGCATAATTGGATGATTCGAGGAAGAAAAGTATCTCCATTTTCTGAATCTTTCAGATGGAATTATCTGAATTATGAGTGTCATGGGAAAGACATTGTCCCCAGACCAGGTCCTGGCTCTCCAATGTGAGCCCACTTTTGCTGGAGTAAGAGGTGTGAGGTCCAGCCCCTGAAACTACACATGCATGTGTATGCATGTGCAGGCGTGCACACGGCACAAAGTACCAAGAAGCTCATTGTTCAGGAAACCTTAGAATGTTAACATAGCCTAGAGCTGATTTATAGTATTTGTTTTTCAATTGGACTTATTTAAATAGAGATCAAAAATATGAGCCTAGGTCCCTTTTGCTACCAAGTTATGCAATGAACTCATTTGAAATCACAAGAGGAATTCTAAGGCCTCTGCTCATTATACGTAAGAGTTTTCTAGAAAATCATTAACACAAAATGGATTTGGAGTCAAGTTCAGTAGAAAACAAGATCACTTTGATCTTAGTACATTGCAAACCAGACTTCCACTGATGCACTGATTTTAAATACCCGTCCTTACCAGAGAAAAAGGTTTTAAGTATTTCCCTAGAGGTTAGTGTATAGAGGAAGATACTTTCTTTTCTTTGGTGCATAAGTATAAGAAACTGATTGGAGGAAAATATTTTGTAAGGGTAGTTTTATGTTAAAGGAGATTGTTATCAACTGGAAAAAGATTTAATTCTCCGGTTTCCTTAGAATGATTGAACCAGTAGGAAAGGAATTTCTACCAGAAAGGTACTAGATTTGTGTGTAGTTGAATGGAGGAGAGTGGATCACACTCTTGTAATTTGTTGTTTTCATCAGATGATCAGTTGAGCTCGTGTTCTTTACCAGAAAAAATGTTAAAAGCGGTTGTAAAAATACACACACATACATGCTCACAAATGTTTCTTGCTCAGGAAAATATGGTAAATCCTAGCTTAAAAGCATTTAAACAAATTTATTTACTTTGGGGTTTCTCAAGACCTTTAATATACTAATGTACAATATCAAAGTCTAAGAAAAATATAGTGCACGCATTATTTTCCACCAAACCTAATTGACCATGAAAAACGCTTTTCGCAATTTATGGGATTACTGTTCTTTTTAACATTTTACTCAAAACGTGGTCCTTAGCCCAGTGTCGGTCCACAACAAGATAAAGAGCTTGTACCAGAATATGAATCGTTCACATCACTAATCCACTGTATAGTTCAGCTGACACTTTTATTTTCCATAGCAAGACTTTCTCAGTGGATGAAGCAGTGCACTGATTCTGGCTTGAGCTCCTTATCTTGTCATGGACCATTAGCAAACAGTTCAGGGATCCGTTATTTTGAGTAGTACAGTGATAGACCTCACTTTGGGAGATGCTGACTGAAAGAATTGGGTCAGGGAACAGGGGTTAGCCTGGCAGCGTTTCCACCCCCATTTTCCTGCCGTCCAGTCTCAGAATCCCATGATGGAGAAAGAGCCTTAACAGAGCCTCCCTCTTGACATACAAGTTCATTAACATTAACTGAGAACTTTCTGGTGCCTGACACTATTCCAGACACTTTGCATGCTTCCTCATTTAATCTTCACCTTAACCCTATCAGCTGAAAACTATTATCATCATTTCCCAGATGAGGAAACTGAGCTCCATATGGAGGAAGCAACTAGTGCAAGGTTGTTCGCTAGCAAGTAGCAGAACCAGAGTTCACCCCTGACTGTCTGACTGCAGACCCCCACTCTTAACCACCATGTTATCTGGCCTCCCAATAGCAATGGTTCTCACCCATCTGGGCCAATGTGGGCTTTATCCTATTGTCAGAGACTTCTTGAAACAGAAATGACCCTTTGGCCAATCTAAAAACCATCACTGTTCATAAATGTTTCCTTCTGTATAAGCTATCATCTGTCTAATTTGCATTTATTAAAAAAGGTTCCACATATAGAGTCATGTGTGGTCCCTGCCCTCACATGGGCTTATAATTCAGTGAGGAATTAGCTGGCTACAAGCTTTTATTTGAAAATAGTAACAGCACCAACCTCGTGTACCCATGCCTGACATCACGGTCAGTCCTGTTATGTATTTAAACACTGCCTGAACCCCTTCTCAACATTTTCTGTTCTGCCCTGTGAGCCCACTTCCTCTAATTATTTTCAGGAGTTGAGAATTCTGCAACTTTGAGTTAAATGAGGACATTGTCTGTTTAATGCCAAAACATCCAGCCACAAGGTGAAAACTTCATCCAATTATCCTGCCCTTTCAATTCCAAACATGCAGATGTTTAGAAACTTCTGAAAGCTTGATTTAAAAAAAATAATAATTTGCTTTCCAAATTCAAAGAGCATCTGGGAAAAGCATCCTAAGGAGGGGATATATAAGACTATCAATGCAGACAAGAAAGCAGGAGTTCAGGAGTTGTCAGGTTAGATACTGAGACAGAAGTGACAAAACAAAGCCACACTTGGTTACCATTATTCCTTCCCATAATAAAGTCATCTCTGCACATGAACTCTCAGATAGCTGTCACACCAGTCCTGATTAAATGTGCCTTTCCCTACTTGATGGTCAAATCAATGAAGAACATAGGTGCCACCTAGGTCTCTTGCTTTTTCATTTTTTCACTAATTCCATAGGTATTTATTGAGTATCTACTGTAAGCCAGGCATGGTGATAGGCCCTAGAATTACAGCAGTGAACATGAATGGCACGGTCCCTGCCCATGACCTCATGCCCTCATTCTCTTTGGTGGGAAGAGCATGAATCAAATGCCCCTGATATAAAACTGACACTGGGATGGGGGGGCTGCAGAGGTGCATAGGAGAGCAGATGATGGAGGAATTGCTCCATTCAGGAAGCACAGAGAATAATTTCCTGAGCGGTTAATAGAGCTGAAGCAGGAGGTAGGTAAGGAGAGGAGTGGGAGGGGCCCTCCAGGCAGAGGCAATGCCGTGGACAAAGACCCTGAGGTGGGAAGTTGCACCAGAGGACAGGCGATGGAACGAAGGCCAAAGTGGCTGGAATGCTGATCCCAGGGGATATGTAGTACCAGCAAGATGCAGGTGACAAGGCAGCCAGGTTACGGCCATCATAGACCTTGCTAGGGAATTTGCTCTTTCTCCTAAGAGGCAATGCAAACCCTTTCTTCTCTGCTCTGGTCATTTTTTGAAACAGCTCTTCTTTGCTCAATAGCTCAATGCTCTGCACCCAAGACAGGATACACACCAAGGCCGAAAAGCTGCCAGCACAACATAGAAAACTCCTGGCAGATATGACAAGTTTAAATTCCAGAAGCCAGTGGCATTTGGTCAGTGTGGCCATGTTGACCTCTAGCCCTTGACTGCCGCTGTTTTGATATATGTCAGGGCATGGCCTCCATGGAGCTCCTCCAATATCAAGGTGTCCTCCCTCCAAGGTGAATCCTCCCATGAGTGATTGAATTGTTTGGAGGGTCATAGAACCTGACAGCTCCGTGTTACACAAAGGAAAAGATCAGCTTCCGATTAGTCCTGGGGCTGGCGGAAGCCAAGATCGAGTGCACCTGTCAGAACTACTAACGGCATATAAATCATTACCTCAATTTTCCATGCAAGAATTGGGCCAGAGAGAGAGAAAGCAAGGACTGAGGTTGTGTAGCAGTGCAGAACCATATCAAAGAGCTCTCGCTTGGCGCCTAAACAGGATTTGTTCTGCTATCCATGCAGAGAGAACAGGGCCCCATGCCCAGAGGAACGACAGAGACAAATGCCCACTGGCTCTAGGAAGGGGCGAGTTGTTTCCCTGGCATTTCCTAAGGCTGCTATTGCTAATCTAGCAATAGCAGCCACCAAAGCTTTCCCAGAGTCTAAAGGGGAGCAAGTTTGGTACTGTGCTTGCTCTCTGTGTGGTCCTAGATTTCCCGATTGTGTAATCACCACAATCATCATTGCTCTTGTTGCCATTTTCCTTTCTCTCATTCACTGGGCAGAAATCTCTGAGAGTTAGGGACCAACAGTGGCTAACCTGCTCTCTTATCATCCAGGATATCAAGGTATTTATCGGGGCCAAAAAAAAAAAAACAGCATAAAACTGAAAAAAGATTGAATGAAGGACAGGAAATCAGAAGATGTTCAATATAGATTTCAAAGTTGAAATCGATTGGGCAGTGCCCAAATCCTCACTGCATTTCATGTCCATAAAATACCAAGTAGCTAGCAAAACATGAGAGCCTGGAAGACTCCAGGTGGAGAAGCCCCAGCACAGAGTAAACTCAGACTACTAACTTGTACCACAGACCTCAAGAAACACTCTTTTGTGTTTCATCTGGGCTACTCTAGACAGAGTGAGCAAAACTGTGGGGGAACTGCTTCATTGTCCAGGATAGACAGAGTTAAAACCGGTTCCCAGAGCTTTTGAAAGGGGCTTTGGTCAGTGGCAGTTGTGTGAAAAGGGGGCCAGGTATTTGTCCAGCCCAGATATTCCTGCTGCCAATAATGGAGGAGCCTTTCTTCTTTTCCACCCTTTGCATATTTTAAAGAGAAGTATATCTTCAAAATTACAACATAACCTGAAATGTGTTGGCTGACAGTTAAAATTCCCTAGGACCTAGAAGAGAAATGCAATATATTTTATGTGAACAAACCCAAAATATGAGTCAAGACAGTACACAAAGAGATATGGGAGCTGAAGGAACAAGTCATAGGGATACAATAAAACAAAATAATTGCCTGTTTGTTCTGAAGGTGTGAGCAAAATATCCTCACTGCCAGGAGAAACGTGAGGCCAACTTCTTTCCACTTAACCTCTGGTAGGGGAGGAAAGCCCACAGTGGGAACCATTCTGGGAAAGAGTCTAGTGTAGCGGTTAACAGACTTTAAAGGACCAGCTCTGGATTCAAATCCCAGCTCTGTCTTTGTATGGCTTTGGGCCTTTTACTTAAGCTCTCAAAGTATCAGTTTTATCATCAATCAAGTACCTACATCATAGGACTTGTTATCAGAAAAAAAAATACTAACACAGTATCCAGCTTTTAGTAGCGACCATTCCATAATAGGTAGCTAGCTCCAGTTTGGAAATCAAGAATTCTCAGAACAGAGAGACAACTGGTAGACCCCAGCTGCTGCTTGTGGATAGAAGCATACAGTTCTGTGAGGATAGGTAAGAGGGAAGAGTCTTCTAACTTGATCCTATGGTTAGAGTTTATTTGCCTAAGACATATCAACCCTAATGTTTAAGACTCTTTAGTGAATGACACATCTCTGGCCTAAAAGAAATTCCCATTAAAGATTCTTAATGAAACTCTGTAAGCAAAGATTAGGAGATAATGGAAAATAAATCATCAATTTGAATCTCTCTGGATAAGTTGAAGTAAGTGTGTTCCCACAGTGCCATACCTGTTTTTGAAGGACCAGTGAACTTTCAAGTTCTCCCTGAGCTAAGAAACTTTATGTGCTTTAGTAGTAACTCCTCTGTAGGGAAGAAGCTGCAGCCACATCTCAGGTGAGCGGCCTAGCGGGTGGTGGCATCAAGAACTGCCTGTAAAGTTGTTCAAAGTTGACCCAGGACTCTGGTTGTGAATCTTCCTTTAGTTTCTCCACCTCAGCCTCTAACCGTCAGTCATCAGAAATGCAGAATTTTCTGCCTAGGTCAAAGGATCCACTGTCAGACGTTAGACTTTCTGTCTTTATTTTCCATTAGCAATAAAGAGAAACATTCCAAGTAGGTCACTTTTCCTTAAATAAAAACAACCAAAATAAGTTCTCTGGATATTTTCTCCTTTGTTTTGATCATTTAAAAAAATTCTATTTTTCTCTTCCAGCGCAAGCTCATTACCAACCTGTTTAACATTTGCAAATTCAAATACAACATTGGAGATCAAAATTGACTTTCCAGAAATTTTCCCCTTAATTGGTCTGGTTTTTTTTTATATAGAAAGCATTCTGCCAGCATCTGTGGTGAGATAGATTCTGGAAAAACAATGTGCCAGGCCAAGTTATCAGGTAGAATTACATTGCTCTCTATTTCTGTTTGATAACAGCACTGTGCCTTTGCATAATTTTTACTGATTATCGGAGGGAAAAAGCCGTAACTCAGGCAGATGAGCTGTATTGGCATTGGTCCCTTCTGGGGAAGAAAAAAAAATGTATGAGCAGAAGCATTTGCAAGTGTCGTATATGTTGAGAGATTGAAATTCCAAACAGTCTGTAAACTTAGCTCGCCTAAATCTGCAACCTTAAAAAATGAAAATGCCTCTCTGTATTTGGTGTCATAACTCAAGAGCTGGTTTGTCTCATTTTCTGTAATTCAAGACAAAAGAAATTGCATGCCTATAAATATATCTGGAATAGAATGTCACTTTAAATGAAAGAGTTCTCATGAAGGAGAAATAAATAGTTGGGGAGAGTCTTGAGTCAGACTCCTTCCAAGACTTGGAAATTAACAAGAAGTTAAATGAACGCTTCAAACTGAACAGCTGCATATACTGCTTATATAGGAAGGGAGCTTTGTCCTCCACCTTTGTTTGTTTGCATGCTGAACCATAGTATGGTTTCCATTTTCCAGAGCTGTCCTTAATTATCTCAGTTTCTACTAGTGGTTTCCCCTGTCAAGAGGGATAATGTAACTTTCATCTGTAATGTTTGGATGAACTCTGCTTACCCTTTGTATGTCTTTCAAGGCATGCCCCCACTCAAGCAGTATCCTAGCTGAGAAGCGATTCTTTTGCCTCCAATTCTAGACTCTCCTCCCCTCTCTGGGAGAGTCCACAGAAATCCATTGAGCCCACTCCCTAAGCAAATCTAGATCTTCTCTGACTCAAGCATTATGAGATTTAGGAATATTTAGTCCTAACTGTCATGTACTCCAAACAGCTTCAGACACCTGCCAGTAGTATCAAGGGCCTCTTGTATCATTTGATCCTTGTTCAGCATCAAACCCAATGCTTTAAAACAAACAAACAAACAATAATCAGTGCTTTGCCTTTTGACTTGAAGGCAAGAATCTTACTACATAATCTTCTTCCCCTGGGAAATTTACATCTCTTGCCTCCTTGGACATCTCCCATTGTGAAAACTGCAGCAAATAATTTTCCTCCTTTATGTCTTTCTTTTTGTCACATTCTTACTTGTCAATCAATAAATTACCCCCTGCCAGGCTCCAGCAGCCTGGCTTCCTTCTTTACCACTTACATTCTCCTTTTGTGTTTAGAAAAAGAGCCCATTATTTTTCTCTTAACCTCCAGTGAAATCATCCCCTTATTCTCTCCCTTTGTTTTGCTTATCATTTAAATTAATTCTCTGTCCAACAGCGCCCATCTGCACCTGCCTTGATTCTCTGCTTTTTCCCCTTTAACACCAGAAGTTAACGAGACTATCATTAGAGTCACGTGCTCCTTTTCTGATCACACCAGGATAAGGAAATGGGATTTAAATAGCAGTAGCAGGTAATACTATAGAAGAAAAGTCTTAATACAGTAAGGATTTCAGTTAGTCGGGTAGGTAGATTTATGCTCTCCAGGCTGGATAAGGTTTCCTGTCAGAGCTGTGCCTCTATGTTCTCATCTGAGAAATGAGGTTAACCACCACTTACCATCCCTGCTTTGTACGGTGGTTGTGAGGATTAGGTGAGATAAATCATGCCATGTGCTTGATGGGGCGGCATATAGCAGCCCTCTGGAAGCATTAGGTACTATTAGGATTATAGGAAGCAAATGTAAAAGACACAATCCCACACTTTTTTGGGTTTGGAAGCTGCAGCCATACCTGGGTGAGAGAGATGCCGTCAGTGACCATTCAGGGGTCCCAGCTCTCTACAGTGGGTCCCCCTTATTTGCAGGGGGTATATTTCAAGAGCTGCCAGTGGATGGCCAAAACTGCAGATAGTACAGAGCCCTAAATATACTGATACTATGTTTTTTCCTATGCATACATACCTATGGTAAAGTTTAACTTATAAATTAGGCACAGTAAGAGGATATCTGAATTGCCAGCATCACTACTCTTATGCTTTGGGCCTATTACTAAGTAAAATAAAGCTTACTTGAATACAAGCACTGTGATACCTCGACAGTCAATTTGATAACCAAGAGGACTACTAAGTGACTCATGGGCAGGGTATGGAAAAAGGGGTGAGTCACGTCTGCTAGATTTCATCACGCTACTCAGAACAACGTGCAACTTAAAACTTACGAATTGTTTGTTTCTGGAATTTTCCATTTAATATTTTGGACTGTAGTTGACTACAGATAATTGAAAGCAAAACCACGGGTAAAGGGGGGACTACTCTTTGTTTATGCAAATAACTCTGTGAAAAGGCATGTGAAATAGCATTGAACAACCTAAGGACATAGACTATCTTTTTGTTGTCTTATTCCCAAGACCCAGACTTGCGCTTTACACAAAGTAGGTTACCTATAAATACTTGAAATCAACATATATTAATCACCTAAAGTCCAGATACTATGATGGTCACCTTCAAAGATTACTGTGTTGCCCGAAGTCTGGGCCTGTGTTTCTCTTGGTACAAGACAGCTTTAAGTAACTGTCTTTGAATCACATAACTGAAGTTTTTCTCTTTTCATTTCTTTTTAAAATTGTTCTGATTACAGGAAGCCCAAAGTCTTACTTTGAGTTAATATTGTGTTAACCCGTCTAATAACACTTATAAATCTTAATTTTTTTAAACTGAGAGCTGGCCTTAAGCTCTGAGTCCTTCCAGGTGACCGTATCTGTCTAGAATTTAAGAACATTTTTTCATTGTATTTATTTTTATAACATTCTTCTGGTTTTTTTGGCAGTTCATTGGAAACTAGTTTTTCATGTATTGCTGTGATGTAAAGATCCCTATCAAAACTAATGGAGTTTACTAAAAAGCAGATTAATTTAAAGAAAATATTAAGTAAATAATAGTCTGGGTAAATAGATACGGTAAAAAAAACTTGTAGAGGATACTAAAAGAACAGGTTTGACAAGCACTAGGCTAATTTCCCTGCGGTTATTTGGGAGCTTTTTAAAAATCAAGATACCCAAGCCCAACTGACTTTGAATCTCAAAGTGTGAAACTGGACAATCTGTATTTTCTTTTTCTCTTTAACAGCTCTCAGGTGGTTCTGATGAAAAAGAAACAGTCTGGGACTCTCTGAATGAGAAAGTGTCCAATTTTCGTTATATAAAAAAGTTTTTTAATTCAATCAACAAACATTTGTTGAGTGTCTACTATGTGTAATGCTCTGTGTGTTGGGTGCTGGCGAGAAAATGGAAAACATTATGGAAGCAGACCCTACCACTACGGAGCTTACATTCTAGTAGAAGCTCGTAAATATTGTGTTCCCTGAGTTTTTGCCTGCTTAAGAATTTTGCTTCTATGCTAGATCACAGCCCGAAAGAATATAAAATCTTTATAACTTTGTGGACACTGGTTCTGTTTCTGATGTGGGGTTTACTGTGGAGGGAAGTCTGAAACCAGCCTTATTTTTACCTCTTATAAATTTGACTCATTTTTAAAGCTCTGTATAACCCATAAATCTTCTTTACACTTGAAGTGAAATAACTTCACCAGAGTATGC
Source organism: Physeter macrocephalus (assembly GCF_002837175.3). Classification (NCBI taxonomy): domain Eukaryota; kingdom Metazoa; phylum Chordata; class Mammalia; order Artiodactyla; family Physeteridae; genus Physeter; species Physeter macrocephalus. Next base: position 142,065,495 of record NC_041221.1, on the reverse strand, counting down.
CTTGTATTAACTCTCATCACTTTTTGTTGGTATACTGTACCCTTTCAATCCTTGCAGTCTTGGATTTAAGTCTTTGTTTCAGGCATTTTTTAAAAACATATTTTAAGTATTTTTTCTGTTTACTTCTTTTGGTCTCTTCATGACCAACAATAATACATACATTGGATCCTCTTTCTTTTCTGCAAGTATAATCTGCTTTCCACTGATTTTTATGTCTTAGTACTTTTCCACTTTGTTTTGTGTCATTTCCTCATGCTTATAAACCATGTTGATAACTATGTTTTTCAGATTTTTCTCTGTTTTACTGTTGTTCCTTCAAAGCAGCTTTTATCTCTGTAATTGTTTTATTTTCTCTTTCATTTCCTTCCTAAGTTCAGCTAGCTTGTTTCTTACCTGTATCCATCACTACCATGTAAAAGAGCCTTCCAATTGTTCTTCCTACATTCGCTCACTCTCTTCCCCCTCACATTTCACAATCTGATAACCACATTGCTCTTCGTATGATGTTTTAAAATTATAGATCAGATCATTCATTACCCTATGAAGAGCCTCAGATATTTTCCCCTATCACCTAGAATGAATTCCAAAGTCCTTATCATTACTTACAAGGCCCTGTTATTGACCCCTGCCTACAAATTATGTGATGAGTTTCTTGTATTATTAGACTCTTTGTTTTGTCTTCTCAGTTTGTGAGCTGCTTTTGGAAAAAGATGATTCCATAGCCATAGTATACTAGTAGCACCTTGCATCTAGTAAGTGCTCAACAAATATTGCTTGGAAATAGTTACATTAACTCTTCCAAGTGTTAGAATATCTTACTGTAAGTTAGACCTTGACAAAGGAAGATAAAAGATCCCCAAGATAATCTAATGAAGAGTCTTAAAAGTATCAAGATTTTAGATTCCCTGGTGTGATAGGAAAAGTATGGTCTGTGAATTCAGATTATGTTTGAATCCTGCCTCTGCTGATCCTGAAAAAGGGTCAGTAAAGTGGGCAATTTTGCACAGGCTAGATTCCAAAGTCATCCCACAAAAATATCCTTGAAAAATCCCTTAAATTACCCATATGATATAGTGTACATAGTTTTTTTTAATAAACTCTGTACAAAACAATATTTGCATGTAAATATGCATAATATAAAGAATAATGTACAATATAAAGCTACACCCCTAATGTGGAAGGCCATTTATGAAAAAAGAGACTTCTTTAAACCTTAGTAGCTCATTCAACACATCAAGATGCTGGGAGATGATATCCGCACAGACCTGCCTGAGGAAAGAGCAGATCCACTGCCCACGTCTCATACTTACTTTGGTGCCTCCAACCATTGAATGGAATGCAGTTGCAACAGTCAACATTATTCAAATGTGTTTCCTTCCTTTTTTTTTCTGGCTTATGCTAAGCATATGTACTTGAATCCACATACTAATGCATACGTGATGCAGTTCAGTATATAATTATTCCTAGATGAAGGGCAAAATAAGTTCTTAACAGAATGTGAGGTAGGTGGAAGTGAGGTAGAGTAATTTGAAGTTCAACTACAGTGATTTTAAATGAAATGCAGATTTGTCCTCTTTTCCCTCTGTATGATTAGTTTTCCCTTCCCTTTCACTGTGAGCCTCAGAACCTTATGGTTTTTAAAGAGGTCCTCTGCTTTGCCTATTTGAGAAAATAATTCATATTTCTTCCTTCAGGAAGAGAAAAAATTAATGGAGCTTATAATCCTATGAGTCAACCTTAAAGGCTATAAGCTGTACCCTGTCACCCTTCCTCCTCCACCCCATCATTATATAGGCTCCCATTTCACAAAACTAGGGGGCAAAGAAGAGGTCAGGAATGAGTAAGGAAATGGATGACAACCTTGAAAACTTGAGGGGGACAGAAAGGGTGTAGAGTTCTAAGAGGACAAAGCACAGAGCTAGTGCATGTGGAGAGAAAATTCAACCATTCATGTGTAGAATGTGGAAAGACAAAGTGAATGTGTAAAAAAGACCCCAGGGTCTTAGTGAATAATAACATAAATGTGTCAGTTAAAACTCGACCAGGAATAAGTCATCCAAAATAGTACGTTGTTCCAGAAGAAGTAATTACCAAATCTTATTCAGTTCAGGATACACTCTTAGTCTAATACAGTTTAATGAGCTAGTGTGGAAAAAAACGTGATTGCCATGTAAGATTGACAGGCACATGGGGAGAGAATGTATAAGAGAGAGTTAAAGCAGCAGATTCATTGCTTGAAGAAGATTGAAAGGCAATTATAACAGCATTCCAAACAAAATAAAATTTCTATCCAGGGAATAGTGACCAATTGTGCTCTACTCTCTTTGAACAAGAGACTGCTAGAAGTCTAAATTATTAGCACTAGGAACTCAAGTTAGGAAATGATTCCAAGAAGGCTGTCAAAACAGTGCCAATTTGAAGAAGGAAGCTAGAATTTAGAACTCTTAAAAATATCAGATTATTCTCCACTGGATTGTGTGCATACACGGATGAGGAATGGGGTGAGTTCTGGAGCGATCGGGATCAAGGAAGGCTTAGGGAAGGGGTGTAGATGGAAGTGGGGTGAACAGGGGAGCATTGTAGGAAAAGATGTGGAGGTGATTGTGAATGCAGCGTGTTCAAGGGCAGGGATGAGACTTCCCTAGAAGGGTCTGACTATGTCTTTTCTTTCTCCCTACTGTGTTTCCCTTTCTGCTTGTTCCCTTCTCTCCTTTCGGATAGTGCTGCATGTTTAGTTTGAAAGTGGGATGGAGTCAGCGCTAGAGTGACTCACTGAAGGCCATGTTCAGACTGGTAAACAGACAGAGTTAACTTTTATTGGCAAAGAGAGAAGAGAGGGCCTGACATGAAGAGAGAAGCAGTTTAAGAAGCCAGGTGGCCCCTAAGAGAGACAGACACAGAGCCAGAAAGACAAAGTAAAGTTCCCCCCCCAGGCCCCTAACAGCAGGCCAAGGCCCTGTTCCATTTCACATCCTCCATTTTTGGTCCTGGTAAACTGCAAGATTTTTCTCTCCTACAATAATCCTTTTTTGGTTTCTTAAGTTGTTTTTGTTTTTGTTAAGTAAGTTTGAGAAGGTTTCTGTTTCTTGGCCTCTGAAGAGTCCAGACTAGAATAGAACTCCCCCCTGCCCCCAGCCTGCTTTTTTCTCTCTTTCCCCGTTCCCATATCCCTGGAGGCTTGCCATCCTTTTTTCTTTATAGTCCTGTGTGCAGCTGCTTTTCTCAAACACTCTTTTCTCTTCTTTGTCCCATTCCTTCACCTCTGTTCTTGGCCCATTCCTGCTTTCTCTCCTTGGAACTAGCAAACCTTCTCCTGGAGAGTTACGTCTTCCCCCGCCCACTTCACGTAACAACTTTATTTGCCAGGATCATTACATTTCAAATTCAGCCCCGCCACTGGGGAACGGAGGATTTAAAGTACCTCCCACCCTCCAGCCAAACTTCAGAACACTGTCATTGTTTTCTCCATATACCTAGCGCATTCACCTGTCTGCTGACCCATCATCTTCATTATGCAGAAAAATGCCATTATCCAGAATCCACAATTCATTAGATTCCTACATTCACATACCATACATACTCTTTCCCATTCCTGCATTTCACTTTTAAGAGAAAAGGATAAACCCTAAGGAAGAGAACTGAGGAAATCACATTCACGTTCAAAGTAGTTAGTAGAAAAGATTTGACTTGACATTAACTTATTTGAAAGAAGACCTGGAAATTTTAGTTGACACTGCAATATGGACTATTACAAAAGTAAATCCGTTTTAAGCTGTATGAGTAGGAAGCACATGTCTTGTACTGTATAGAAGAATACACGTCCCTCTGTGTTCTGAACTCTGGCAGATTGTGTTCAGTAAGGCAAAGCATCAGTAGAGGTGACCCAGCCCTGACCACTGGTGAGGAATAAAGATTGGAGGCTAAGTCCTGGTATAATTGAATGGAGAGTGGGATGGGTTGAGGTCTGTCCTCAAATATCTGGAGGGCTTCTGCATAGAGGAAGGGGTAGACTGGCTCTCTGTCAACCCATGGAACTAACAGGTGGACAGTTAAGGAAAGCAGATCTAAATTCAAAGGAATGAGAAAGCCATGCTGATTTCGAGCTGCTTATGCTTTCCCAGGAAGAGTCCAGTGCAGGCTGAAGAATCCTGAGAATCCCGCCCTGGCTGGACATGAGAGGCAAGGATTTCCCTTCTTTTTTCTTTCACATTACAAAACTAACACAGTGGGGCTCCCTGGTGGTGCAGTGGTTGAGAGTCCGCCTGCCGATGCAGGGGACACGGGTTCGTGCC
>NC_041221.1:142059284-142061093 GCF_002837175.3 Physeter macrocephalus | reverse complement strand
GCGTCCGGAGCCTGTGCCCCGCAACGGGAGAGGCCACAACAGTGAGAGGCCCGCGTACCGCAAAAAAAAAAAAAAAAAAAAAAAAAAACTAACACAGGGTTATGGCAACAAGTCAAATAACGCTATATCGTGACCCCACATGTTAAGGTAACTCATGTAACTAGTTTGGTGTGTGTCCTTCCATACCTTTCTCTATGTCTACACAAACATGTATTAACCTTAATGGATGGATATGATTTTGTTTTGTTTTTACAAACTCAAGATCATACTACACACACTACTCTGCTCAGTAATATAAACATCCCTCCTGGTCATTCATTTTCTTTGAAGTAGCTGCGATATTCTAAAGTATGAGTATACTATGACTTATTAAACCAGTCCCCTATTCATAGACAGTCACCTTATTTCCAGATTTTGTTACAATGTCATTGTAACTAACAATGCTGCAATAAATGATCTCAAACATATATCATCATAAACCAATGTTTAGTTTTTATAGGATAGTTTCCATTAAGGTAGGTTTTGCTAAGTCGAAAGATGTGCACATTATTGTATTTTAATAGCTACTTCCAGATCACCTTCTGAAAATCTTGTTGGATTCATACTCCCACAAGCAAGTGCCCATTTCCTCATACTATCTCCAGGATAGAATGTTATCAGTCATTGTAATTTTTGCACATCCCAGTAGAGATACTACCGAGAAGGGAGTGTAGGATAGTGGTTAAGGATAAGGATGCTCTTAGCCAGAACACCCAAGTACCTATCTGAGCTCCAGCAAGCACTAGCTGTGTGACTTTAAGCTGAGACACGTTACTGCCTTGTATTTTAGTTACACTTATTTGTAAAAAGAGGTATGATATGAATACCTACCTCATAAAATTGTTTTGTGTATTAAATGAATTAATAGTTAGAAAAGGCTTAGAACAGTAGTTGCATATACTAAAATTTTTATAAGATTAAAGATTAAAAGATTAATAAGATTAATCTTCTGTAAGATTAAAGATTTAAAAATCTTGCATCGCCTTGACTACTAATAAGGTTGGGTGTATTTCTATATATTTCTTGGTGATTTCCTTCTAGCTTTTTCTAAATGTTCTGTCCATGTTCTTTTGCCCATATTTTTACTGAGTTGTCTTTTTATCAATTGGGGGGAACTTTTTTATATATTACAAAGAACCCTTTCCTGTCATTTTTACCTTCCATCAGTTGTTACCTTTTAATCCATTTATTAAAATCAGAGGTTTTTAGAAAAATATTAACATAAAGACCTCAATCAGTGTAGAACTCTAAAAATAATTTTAAACTCGTATAATCTCATACTCCAACCATGGTTAAGAGTCTGTTGTATGGAAGCTCTTCCATTTACCCCCTCCAATTCACTGACTCTCAGCCTTGGCTCTACATATCGGTCATCCACGGGCTTTCCAAACGCTAGTACTTGGGTTCCACCTCCCAGGCATTCTGACTTAACAACACTCCCCAACACCACCACCCAGTGGCGGGGCCCAGGCATCAGTTTTCAATAAGAAGTCTCATTTGATTCTATTGTGCACCCAGAGATGGGAACCAGACGATGCAATCCTGAAAAGTCACTTTGCTCCTAAATCAGGATGTCACTAGTAACCACTACCACCATAGTAGGCAGAACTGACACAGTTTAGTTCTGTATATAGCTTTGTTCCTACCTATGAAAGGCCGTGTTTCAAAGGTCTTAGAGATACATCTTTGTGTATACCCACACCTTTTTAGTGTAATGACTTCTTTAGTGTAAAGACACTGATGACTCTTTTTTTTTTTTTTTTTTTTTTT
>NC_041221.1:142036754-142059107 GCF_002837175.3 Physeter macrocephalus | reverse complement strand
CAGGCTCCGGATGCGCAGGCTCAGCGGCCACGGCTCACGGGCCCAGCCGCTCCGCGGCATGTGGGATCCTCCCGGACCGGGGCACGAACCCGTGTCCCCTGCATCGGCAGGCAGACTCTCAACCACTGCGCCACCAGGGAAGCCCTGATGACTTTTTAGTGTAATAACTTCCAACTCTAAGATTCTTTAAGTTTATATCAAATTTATACTTATCTTCTTAGATCTGTATAAGCCACAGTAGTGAATGACAGAATATAGTGTGATACTCCTGAGATCTTGGTGATCCTTGATCATCAAAGATTCAGTGATATTTATCCTCATTGTTAATAGGAGAAAGCGTGTGGGCAGATTTCGGAAAAACTTACATCAATAGCAGTTTAAAAACAAAACTAAAACAATTTTTGTGATTAATCCTAACCAGACTTAAACCACTGCCTCTTCCCATCCCATCCCCTTCCCTACCTAAAAACGTTAATTGAAATTTTCCTCTACTGTGATATTTTAAGATGTCTCCTTTTTTCCTGTGGAATTACACAATGTGAAACATCAAGGGAAATAACAGGAAAGGCAGTGAACATGCCTTTCAGAATGCAGGGAAACACGCTTTGAGAAATAGCAATGTTGGCAGAAAATGGAAGTGTCTGGGAGAAAAAAACAAGATAAAACTGGCAGAATTACAGGCTGCTGCATGGGTTGGTAATTAGAGAGTGAGTTCATCTTCTGAGGGAAAGATATTTTTCCTCTCTTTTCTGAAAGGAGTCAAAGACACTGAGAGCATGAAATTGTTAGTCTGCCATAAAAACCATCTTTGATGCATTCGGTTTAAAAAATATGTATTAATTCCCCAGGTATTTTTTTTTTATGGGTTGTGTGTTATTCTTGTAGCTGGCAATAAGGGATAAGTCTTTGAGAGAGAGAGAGAGAGAGAGAGAGATGGATGGATGATCGATCTTTCCTATATTATATGTATATATAAAGACTTTTTAAACCAGAAGATCTTTATGGACTGAAACTTTTTGCTGCCTATTGTGGAAGTTAATACTGGGTTTCTTTTATCCACCTTTGATTTAGACTCTTTCCAGAAAAGTTTCCTTAAGAATTGGATTTTTCATTCTCAGAACTGTTGACATTTGGAGCCGGATAATTCTTTTTTTTTTTTTAACATCTTTATTGGAGTATAATTGCTTTACAATGGTGTGTTAGCTTCTGCTTGATAACCAAGTGAATCAGTTATACATAGACATATACCCCCACATCTCTGGGCCGGATAATTCTTTGCGGCTAGAGGCTGTCCTGTACATCGTAGGGCTTCTAGCATCATCCTTGGCCTCTACCTAATAGTACAGGCCCCATTGTGACAATCAAAAATATCTCCAGACATTGTCAAATGGCGGTTTGGCCCCCAGTGAAGAGCAGTGCTTATGGCTCTGCTTTTGGGGTTGAGGGAGCCGTCACTTCTTCAAAAAACAATGTACCTAACTCCCCAATCTAAATTAGAGCCCCTGTTTCATTTAATGAAAGAATATTTTTTCCTCTCTTGAAACAATACACATCTCTTTATAGCATCAGCGACAGTTTGTAACAATGTGTCTACCTCAAGTGATTAATGTCTTTCTTCCCTATTTAAGTGCTGCAACTAATCTGCTTTGTTCACCCTGTACTCATACTACCCAGAGCAGTGACTGGCACTTAATAGATGTTTGTCAAAGAATATATTCCTACGATATTTAAGACCCTGAAGCACAAAGCCTGATTTGGTCCAAAGGGGTTTTTCCTCTCAGGCTTATTTCAATCTATTTGACAAAGCCAGTAAAAGAAGAACTCAGGGACATATTGAGGCTGTTGAAGGGTGTGATCCAGGAAATCTAAAAATTATATTATTTGGATAGGATTCCCTGGGGGTTTGGCGGGGTGGTGTTGAGTGGCAGTTTCTTTCTGGAAACAACAGCTCTGATATGTCTCTGTAAACTGGAGCCAACCTCTCACTCCTGCTTTCTGAGCTCCATCCACCATTGATCCATGGAGGAAACAAGTTTTCTGACCAGGGTGAGGCTTAATGCTCCATTAATTCTCTGAGAGAAAATGCCCCAGGACCAGGAGAGGTGGGCCTATAGGGAAGATGAACCTCAATACAGACAGCAGAAGAGGCCTTTAAAGGCTTCTTTTCATGTTCTTAAAAAATGGAATTAAGATGCATATTTTTTAAAATGAAAAATGACTGGCATTCTTCCCACTGAAAATGGGAAGTAATTTAATTTGTGAGTGGTTTATTTTATTTGACAGTCTTTGTACATACTTGATTTGGTTTGTTACACTGAATTACCCTCTGATAATGGGTATTCAGAGTGCCAGACTGTGCCCCCCAGGTTGGTTTGATAATTGGATGAACGACCATATTGTACAAGGTTTTCATGACAATGTGGACAGAAGCTACTAGGAAAACTCCCAACCAGAAAAGCCTTCCAACTTTTTTCCCAACAAAGTTAATTGCTACCCAATGACCAGTCATTCCGCTGGCCACTTCTCCTGAGCATTGCTAAGTTCTATAATCATGACTGAAATCTCGAGGGTAGATGGAAGGGATGCCTAAACCCCACAGCCTATAGAAAAATTCAGAAAATCTTCCCTAGGCAGTCTCTCAGAATGGACCATTTTTTCGACAATTGAAAATGAATGTGAAGGATTCTAGTGATAACTACCATAGGGGCTCGAGCCAGGTGGTCAAGTTCAAAGGTACCTCCAAGTACCTGTATGACCTTGAGCAAGTTTCACCACTTCATTTGCTTCAGGATCCAAACCTGTGAAGTGGGAACAATATTAGTATCCACCTCTTAAGGTCATTGCGAAGATTCAATGACATGGTATACATACAGCATACATACAGCTTAGCACAATTTGGCAAAAGTAAGCTCCCCCAGAAATGTCTCTTTGGTAGATGGTATGTATCAGGCCATGTGCTAAATTTTCTCAACAAAGGTACAGAGAGCTGCTATCTCTAACATTGTGGAAGGGAGCCTTGAAATGGAGAAAGATGAAGTAACAAGCCCAGGGCCACATGGTTGGTAAATAGACCAGCCAGGATTCAAGCCCAGGTCTGTATGACTCTAAAAACTCTTTAACACCATGCAACTTCAAATTTTGTGCTTGTGTACCCAGTAGGAGAATTTTGAAAAGCCACATAGCTTCTTGAGCATTTTTAAGTAGACAGCTAATCACTTCCATCATAATGTTAAATACTTACAGAGGATGTGATTTCAGGAGTATTTTAAACATAGGCAGTTTAAAATAAAACTGTTACATCACCTTTTTAATGCATCCCATGGAATTTAAATACCATTGTAACTGGATACCCATCAATATCTATTAAAAGAATAATGAACAGGTTCTTTAAAAGTCAGAACTTCCTGTTGTTCCTTTTTCATCTTTAATTATGTATTTTTCACTGCACTTCCCCCAAATAAATGTTAAATGCTTTTTTGATCATTTCTACAATGAAAAATAGGTAGATTTTTTCCCCTCCCTATGACTATATGACTGTAAGAGTTAAAAATTCTCTTGTGGATTTAATTGTCTCTAAAATTATTAATAGAACACAATTGACCAAAACAACATAAAACATGCAATTCTGACAAATAATGATTAAACATAAGAAGTAAAATTTGATTAGAAATTCATATTATAATGAGCTGAGGGCGGGGCATTTATGGGGCTTTGATTAAAGGTGTCGTCTGATTGTCCCTCCCTGAAGTGTTTATACCTTGGATAGAGCCCCACAGTTAGATTCAGGATGGGGAAGGTTTGTTTCTTTTCCAAATGTGAGAAGGAGAGCCTAGGCTGTGGGTATGTCCTGACATGATTTGATTTTAAGAAGGAAATTATATTAAGTTAGAGATGGGGAAGTGGTTTCCTTTAAAACTGTTCCAGATAGCTCTTGGGAAGTCATTACATTCTCCTGTTTTGAAGACAGCTGCTCTGCACCGCTAAGCTGGGTTGCTTTGGAACAGGGATATTTATAGCAGGACCCACTGGCTCTCCCATCTTCAAGACGACTCACTCCCTCTTCCTTGGCAATGAAGTCTGGATGCTCTTTAGCTATTGGCTTTATCCCAAACCTACAGTAATTATCATTGGAGAGTCACAGAGGATATTTTTTGAAGGAAGCCCAGGAAAGGCAAGGTGGTAAACTTGAAGTCAGGCTGAAATCTGGAACTTTCTACCCTTTCCTCCATTGGAAATGGTCTTGAGACCATTTAGGGCCTCTAGATGGAATGGTATTATCACCCCAGATTCCCCACCAGGCCTTGAACCTGTGGTCCCAGAGCACCAGGGTCAGGGTTTCCCTGCACCAAGGGAAAGGTGGACAGCTCCTACCTGTTTCTTTTCTAGATCAAACAAACGTGGTTTCAGCTTCCCACAAGGGCTGGTTATGAACAAGAAGGGGTGCATAGGGGGTTGTGTAATCTCTGCCCCCACTAAGCTTTATAAGGCTACTCTGTGTGGTAACTGCCCAGCACGTAGTAAATGCTTAATAAATGTTTATGGAAGGTTTTACCTGGGGCCAGTGTGTGGTCATAACATTCCTATGTGAACTTCCTAACTGATGACATGGAACCCCCCAACACCATGGCCTGAATGTGTCTTGTCAGTCTCAATATAGAGTAATCTCAGTTACTGGGGAGGGCAGTGGGGAGCGTCTGTTGAATACTGACAAGGAGATAAGGGGCAAGCATGAAATTAAATTGATAGCAGTTTCTTCAAATTTCATGTTGATTGTACTTAATATTCCAAGAGTATTCACGCGTTTGTCTGCTGAACTCAATCAGATTTGACCCAGAGTTACAGCATAGCTGAAATCCATTCACATCCTTGTACTGATGGACACCTCTCTCCTTCCTTCTCCATGGCTCCATCTTCTTTCTTTTCTTGAGCTCCTGTCCGGCCGTCTCTTCTCTCTCAGACTCTTGCCTTGAATCCATCAACTTACAGGGTCACTGGACGTTGCCACGGTGAGCACAGCTGTTGTTTTTCCTCTGTAAAGAGCCCTCACCTCTAGCCTCTCTCCCTGCTGTGCATTTTCACAGGTGTCGTTTAAAGTGGGGGCCTCGGGGGCTTCCAGGATTCTGCTTCTCTTTCATCGTATGTCTGAAGGGGGCTTCGTGACCCGCCAACACCTGCTTAGGTGCCGCGGAAGACTGTGACACATCACCACTGTGGTCACCAAACAAGCCAAATGACAGCGGCATTCATTTTGTTAGTAAATGGGTTCTGAGAGGTGACAGATGCTCTTATATTTCCCAAGAGGAGAGGCGGGAAAGATAATGAGAAAGACTCGAAGGGAGGAAAACTGAAAGAGAGGTGGGGAGAGAGAGAAGGACGGGAGAGGGAAGGGAAAGAGAGCAAGGAGAGGGGGATTTCTTAACACGGAGGGGGATCAGTATTGGGCAGCTCCCTGCACCTCCCTGAGTCTTCCTCATCCGCACAGTTACACCTGTGATCCAGCCCTGACTACTTATCCCACATCTCCTACCACTTTCCTTCCCTGCTCACTCCTCTCCAGCCACAAAAGATCCTCACCGTTCCTCCTACCCTCTAAGCACGTTCCAACCTCAGGGCCTTTGCACTTGCTGTTTCCTCTGCCTGGAATGCTCTTCCCAGAAAGCCACATGGCTGGCGCCCTCCCTCCATTCAGCTCTCTGCTCAAGTGTCATCCCCTGAGGGAGGCCTTCCATCCTCACCCTACCTCACATAGCATGACGTCCATCCTCCACGCCCTCACCCAGCTCAGGTTTTCTTCATGTCTGATATAGAGGAGGGATTGATTCCATGTTTTGAGTGAATAACAAAATCGCTGACCACCCCCCACGCCCAGAAACACACAGAATCAAACACTTGCACGCATGCGCTTTGCTCCTTCCCCTCCAAGCTCTGCACACGCCGGTCCCTCTGACTGGAGCACAGCTTCCTCCCCTCCCCACCCCCAACTTCTGCCTGGTGGTTTCCCACAAACCCTTCACCTCCTGCTCGCCTACTAGTCCTCTCCTTTTTGAGGTCCCCCTTGAGCTCCCCAAGCAGACACGGGGCCCGTTTGGCTGACACTGTCCTGGGCAGTGCACCTGCACGGAGACATCCACGTGCGTACTTATCTCTCCCACACACCTGAGGGTGCTCCTCCAAGCCCAGAGGACAGAGCAGCCAAGGACTTAGACTCCGGAGTCGGGAGTGCCAGGCATGAGTATGAGCTGTGTGACTTTATACAGATTACTTAACCTTTCCGACCTCTGTTTCCTCATCTGTGCAGCAGAGATCATATTATCCACCAAGCTAAATGATAGGATACTGATAAGGATTCACTGATGAATTGCTTAACATTATGAGCAGTCAGCTGGGTCAGAGGATGGTGAGTGGAGGGTGTGCTATGTGAGGTGGGGTGGGCGTGGAGGGCCTCTCTCGGGGGGTGATCATTGAACAGAGCGCCCTGAGTGATGTGAGGGAAGGAGCCACGGGGTGCTCTGGGCTCCTCTCATCCACTAATACCCCAGCTGAGACACATCTCTGTAAGCCCCGTGGCAGGTTAGACTCTGAGGCTGCTCTCTTGGGCCCTGGGCCATTATTCGGCTGATACTCTAACACGATGCTTATTATCTTGCCAACCAGGCCAGGGTGCTCATCCTTCAGAATCAGGCTCCGGGTGATGAGCAGAAACTGAATCAAGGTCAGGGAGGAGTATGAGGCACCCGAGGGAAGGACGTGGATTCCAGCATCGCAGTCCAGAGCCACCTGTACCCTCCGAGGGCCAAGGGCTGACCCCCATTCTCATTCGCAAGCACAATGCAGCACCAGCCTTGTCTCAGGGATGAGTCTAGGCCCACGGCCCCTGCCAAGATAGCTCAGAAAAGAGGGTTTGAACTACCATTTAAAGGTCCTGGTTTGATCCTGGATTTTGTCTGGTTCTGTGGAGAATGACTCAGGCACCTGCTGTCGGGGGGCAGAGGAAGGGAGGCTCTGGGATGAGTGGCAGAAACCCAGGCTGTGTTGGCAACCCCAACTGGGTGACCATAGACATGGCATGTCACCTCTCGGGCTCCTGATTTCCTCATCTGCAGAATTTAGGAACTATCGGGGCCAGTTGGTCTCAGAATTTCCTTAACCACAGAAATAGTTATTTAAGCAAGATATTGATTGAGAATCCAAACATATTACCAGGAATGATGAAGAGGGTAAGGCCTAGACACCATGGCCTCCCAGTCTGCCCCCCACAACACACACTTAACACACACGACAGCCTTGAAAGAAGCTTTCATGGCCCTTCCAAGGTTCAGTGTTCCGTGATTCAATGTCACATCCATATGGCACAGTCCTTTCAAACTGTTAGGCTGAACCACATGAAATTACTGAGCTTTGACAATTTTTGACTTGCAGAAATGGCATTCTCATATTTCAACCTAAGAGTTTCATTTGTAACAGTGATTACGTGTGCTCACACAGGAACCAAATTGTCCCAGTTGAGCCCCTCATCTTCCTCTCTGTGTGACTTCGGACAGGATACTTCACCTTTCCTGTAAAATGGCAAACAAGGAGTCTTCCTTGTGAGGCCGGCTACTGAGAGGGCTGAAGGGCAGGGGTGCTGTAATGCAGTGACTGCTACTACAGGAAGCCCTCCATGATCTTACAGGGAAAGCCCAAATGGTTGCCTGTGGGCCGAACTCAAGGACCTGTGTCCCACTCTTCTCCCTGCCTGGCCCCAAGAGGAGTAGTAGAAAACACGGTCCCAACAGGGTTTCTTAACTGGTCATCCTGTCCAGCTTGAACTGCCTTACCTCCCTCTTCCTTCTTGTGAGGGGTGTCACTGGGCAGTGGATAGCCTTGACCTGGGCATGGGAATGGTGTTGGAATATCATGAGTGACGTTCATCCCCTGCCTTATCTGGGCAAAGCATTAGCGCTCCTTCCCCAGATACCTACCCGGAGCTTCCCCATTAAGTGCCACATCATGCAATATGTCAGCCTGAATTAGCAGGCAGGCCCATCACATTAAACTGAAGCTCTGGGCTGGCAGTTACCACTTGGTAATGCCTCTTTATCCTGGCTGTCAGGCTCCCTTCCCTGCCACCAGAGCCACGGGAAGCCTCTGCGGACAGTGCATGGTAATGAAGGAGGCCCAGGGAAGAGTTGAGGAGAAGGCACAGGAAGTCCTCACAGATTCTATTTCTTCCACAGCTCTGGGGATCCTGCTTTGAGCTCTACTACCCTGCGGGGCTGGGCAGAGCTCAAAAGCTCCAGGTGGGGAGTTCCTTTTTGCCAAACCGCGAGAGCAGGCACGTGTCTCTGAAAGCACACGGAATAGACGCCCTATTCAAATATCATGAACACCTATAGCACCAAACTGAGATTTCTAGAGGCAGCTTAACCACAGAATTCTATGACTACCACTCCCATTATTACTACCAATAATCCTATTGATTCCATAAATTCTATGGGCCCTGTACTCGTATCCCTTACAGAACATTTATCACGTCTTACCATGTATGCTGTTTGAGTGTGGTGTGATACAGTGGAAAAAGCACTAGATTTGCAGTCAGATAGACTCTGGGATCAAATTCTGGCTATGCGTCCTATACCTGGGCTACTCTGGGCCAATGACGTAGCTTCTCTGAGCCTGAGTTTTCTCTTTGTAATAGTACTTTGTACTACTAGTATCTGTTTCACAGAGTTGTTGAAACAATTACCTGAGATGGTGTATGAAGAATGTTTGACGCAGAGTCAATGCCCAATAAATGTTTGCAGGAGAGTTCCTAAGGGCAGAGGTACTTTTCTTATCCATTACAAAGCCTTAACTCAGACATACCCTCATTTGGCATTCGATAGTATATCACCTTCCTTTTCAAAGTTCTGCTTCATTCATCCTCTAACTTGTTTTCCACTCTACATCAGAAATGATCTCATCAAAACTTTGAACCTGATCATATCAAAATCATTGGAAATCTTTTGATTTCTTCCCATTTCTCTTAGGATGATGGCAAAAATCTTTCTTGGGGCCTGCCTCTTACCTCCCCTGTCACTTCATCTCCCACCATGGTGCTCATCACTCTCTGTCTCAACTGCATTGACCCATCGATCTTTCATTCTTGCCTTACCCTCACCACGGGACCTTTGCACACGCTCTTTCTGCTGAACGGAGCATTCTTCCTTCCCCTCCTGGCCTGGTAAACCCCTTCTCATACTTTAAGCAACCAATTCATACTTCCTCAGCAAAACTTCTCCAGACCTCCCTGACCGGGTTAAATCCTTCTTAAAGCTATTTCCTCTCCTTTTGTGCTTACTACAAATAAAATGTACTTACTACATTTTATTATGAGATGATTTTGTACCTACCTCTACCAACTGGACCAGCCATATGAAGGCAGGACCTGTGTCTGGTTTTGCTCACCAGTTGATCCCCCCAGGACCTTGTACAGAGCTCAAGCAAATGTTGCTGAAAGGGTGAGTGGGAGGGTGAACTGAAGGGCAAATCATCTCAACAGATCCCAACCTTCTTGATAAGCAGGGCACAGTGAGTATTTCAGATAGTATAACCAGAGCCCAGAAGGGGTAGGATAATTGCCCGAGGTCACACAACCTGTCAGTGAGGGGCGAATCTGTGGTCAGAACCCAGGGCTCCTAGTTCTTGCCATCCCTGGGCTTACACTATAGAACCATTATCCAGAACAGGGTGGAGGGCTCTCAAAGACTTTCCCTCCCATCCCACTGCTGGTTTTCAGAGGACCCCTGGCTCTTCCTACATCCGCATCTCAAGCTCCTCTGGTTTCCAGGATATCCACTGCCACATTTGCTTAGAATTCTCTGATTCCTCTGAATTGTTCATATAACTTAAAAACTACCTCAAAATCCTTCAAAACTGAGCTGGGAGAATTCTGTTTTGTAAAAGGTTATATTGTTGAGGTGACTGCACTCCACAAAATTTAACCTTTGTTTCCGCCTTCTTCCCCTCACCCACTGGGTTGACAGAAATCCAGAATTTGAAGTCTTGATTGACCACCTGGTATCAAATCAGGGCTCAGTTGCAAGAGATGACTTCCCTGAAAAGAAAATAGCTTTTGGTGCTTTTATTTTCTCATTTCTGTTAAAGGGCCAGGTCCGTGTTTTGTGTTTGTTGCATTGTGTTTTAGTCTGTCGCCTCTGAGGCGTTAGTTTTCCCACTACTTTCTCAGGAGCCAGTTCATCCAGGTGTAGGCAGAAGTGCCCTTGAATTCAAAGAGGGAATCAGAACAGCGGTGGGTCTTTGTTCCTATTTGCCAGGAAGAGCTTCTTGTGTGCAAAACTATATTTAACTGCCTGATTCTCTGACCCATGGGGAAGGTAACATTTACTCACATATTCTTACTCACTCACTTAACAAATATTTACTGATTATCTTTCATATACCAGTAAGATGACCAGATAATTTATTGTCCAAATGAGGACAGTTTTGATGTGAAAGTAGACACTGCCTTGTTGGTACTCCAAGACAACGGGTTAAACCAAGGATGTCAATGGGTGCCCTATATATTAATGGCTGAATTTGGGATACTAGAAATTTGGGTGATTATATGCTTTCCCAAAATTCCCTTAAGGATTGAGGATAAAGCCAGGATGGGGTCTAGACCTCCAAAGCCATGAAGGATAAATTTTATTCTCAGTTGAACTAGACGTTTCTAAAATTTTCCTACAGCTTCCTTTCAGAAATAGATTTCATGGTTAAAAAACAAACAATCTGGAACAACAGCTCTGGAAGCTAATGACCCCACAGTGGATTCTAAGTTCCCCTGAGATGAGGCCACTTTGAGGGCCACTTGAAAAAAAATCTTAGAATCTATAAAGGATGAAATTGCCCATTAGGGCTAAGGGATGGTGACATTTTTGAGGAAGGAATAAAACTAAAAGGAACCAAAGGAAATAGGAACAACATGTAATTTATCAATCTCCTTTTCTAGCTCAGAGCACCTTTGATGTAGTCATGACTTTGTATATGATAATAAAGGACATAAGCATGCACACTGTTTTCCTAGTAAAGAGCTTTGGTTCTGAAGTGATTTGTTTCTCTTGCATTCCAGGTGCCTGTCCTGAGACCCATGGACCTGATGGTGGAGGCCACCCCGCGAAGAGTATTTGCCAACGCACACACATATCACATCAACTCCATATCAGTCAACAGCGACTATGAAACCTACATGTCAGCTGATGACCTGAGGATTAACCTGTGGAACTTTGAAATAACCAATCAAAGTTTTAGTATCCTTTCTTTGGGGCCAATAACCAGTTGGCTTGAATCAAGAGTATTCAGGTATGAGCAAGCTTGGGGGAAAGTGGAATAGAAAGGGGCAATCACAATTGAAGACCTAGAACTTGTGGAGAACTGTTCCCTTTTAAATTGCATTGGCATCTGTGATACTCGTTCATCCAAACAAAGTTAGGGAAGTACTGAATTACAAGTAGTGGACCAGGACTACCTCTGAATTAGAACTCTGAGTCAATTCCTTCATGCAGAGGCATTTATGTGTCATGAATTACAACTGGATTTGACTTTATCAACTATAAGACCAGACCTTAGAGTTCAGTGTAGGGTTCCTTCCTCTTGTTAATGGATTCACAAATGGCCTATATGGACATTATGGACCACAGGTACACAGGAGATGGTTTTCATTGTATTGTAATAATGAAAATAATAATGGCAGCCATTTATTGAATTCCAAGCACTGAACTAGGAATATAATGCATAGAATCTCATTTTGAAAAATGCATATATCATTATTGTCCAGCTTGATGAATTTTCACAGGCAGAGCACTCCTGTGTAAGTAGCCTCCAGATCAGAAAACGAGACTTTATTAGCAACGCTCATGTCCCCATCACACTTCTTCAGTCTCTACCTGCCAAGAGTATATTTGATATAACAACCCCATATTGACATTATGGGGTTGTATTATTATCTTCTGTTCAGCTAAAATTTAGAGAAGTCAAGACAATTGCTGAATGAGTATCTGACCCAGTATTCTCACCCTACTATATTGACCCTCTATTTAATATTAAAAATCAGTCATTTATTCAGCACCTGTCACGTGGTCCATCCCATCACAAACCTGACTCTTCACTTGAATTCCCAACCTCAGTTAATGGTTTCACCATCCAGGTAGCTAAGCAACTGACCTAAGAGTCAATATTGATCTTTTTTCCCACTCACCAGCCTCCCCACCCCACAACCCAGCATCTGTGAGCCCTGCCATTGCTTCGTCTAAAATATATCTCAAATCAACTCATCTTTCTCCATCTCCATTCTACCGACCCGCACTAGTACAGGCCATTGTTGTCTTACCTGTGTGACTGCAATAATCTACTGTCTAGTCTCCATTCTCTCTTCTCTCTTACACAATACATGTTCCACATAACAGAGTACACCTTTCAACATGTAATTCAGATATCATTCCTCCCCAGATTAAAACACGCTGGTAGCTTCCTATTGAACTTAGAATAAGAGCCAAGTTCTTAACTCTGGACTGCAAGATTTCACATGATAGTGGCCCTGCATCCCTCTTTGATACCCTATCATACCAGTCTGCCCTGATTCACTCTGCTTCAGCCAACTATCCTCTTTTCTGTTCCTGGATAAACCTTGTTCTTACTTCCATTCTCTGCATGTGCTGTTCCCTCTTTCTGGAATACTCTGCCCCCAGAGTCCACATGGCTAACTATGTGTCATCATATAGACTTCAGTCTCCTGTCACCTCCTCAGAGGCACTTCCTCCCACTAACTCCCAAGTAACCCCCAATAAACCTCTATCCCCGTTAACTTCATAACATGTATCACTATTTGAAATTCGTTTTTTATTTGTGTATTTTGGGTTTCCCCATATTTGAATGTGAATTTTATGACAGAAGGAACTTGGTATGATCCATTCCTGTATCCCAGTACCTAGAATATTCTGACATACAGAAAGTACCATTTTGATTGGACATGTCAAGTTTGAAATAGTGGTAGGTCACCAAAGTGGAGATATCCAGTGGATAATTAATCATGAAATAGAAGCTGGCAATTTCACCTTAAGTGTATATTAGTTACAGTAAAGCTCTGAATGTTCTGATATAAAATAGACTCCATAATGGCTCAAAAATATAAAAGATTATTTCTCTTGTAAAGTCCAGTATTGATGATCTCCATCAGCAGGCAGCCTCCTCCAATCAGTGACTCAGAGATTCAGGTTCTTTCCATCTTATGGTTCCCCATTGTCACCATGCTTATCTGCATCTGTATAGCAAAAGAGGAAGATTGTGTAGGACCACACATGGGAGACTCCTATGAGTCAGGTTCTAAAGTAGTGTGCATTCCATTGGCTAGAACTCAGTCACATGATCACATCTAACTGCAAGGCAGGCTGGGAAATGTAGTATAGCTGCTGTGAATGAGTAAAAAGACCTGGTTTAGGTACACAGTCACCTGACTTTCACCACAGAAGAGTGCTCAAGGCTTTTCAGAGTTCCCCAAGGCTTTTCAGAGAATGCAGCTGTAAGCCAGTCGTGCAGTCGTGGTGATTATGGAGACTGAGAACTGACCATTAAGACCGTGACTGGCATCTTTTGTTGATCACAGAGCAGACACGACATACTGTCTGAGCCTAGGAGAATCTGCCTACAGATTTTGCCTGGAAGTGCAGCTGCTAACAGAACGAGTGTGGGTGGTGGTTCCCTTTCTCCCTTGACATCTATTCCAAGAGCCAGAAATCTGCTCAGGCTCAGCTGAGCTTCTGCTGTCCCCAGTCTAGGTGACATGCTTTCCAAATTTTGCCTCTAGGCCTTCAAGAGGGAGGGAAGTTTCGTTAGGCATTTTAGAAGACAGATGCCTTGGGGAGAATGCAAAAGGGACATATTAATAGCACAATTGAGGTTATATTCTGCAGATGTGTGACAGCCTGCCAGATGCTGGCATACAAATGAGACCGTGCCATTCACCCTTAAAGCAGCCATATGTAAAATAATCATTGTCATCATGAGAATGATGATAACTGATATCTATACAGTTATTTTCAACCAGACCGCCCTAAGCACTGAGCAGACTGTACATACTGACACCTTTTGCTTATCGTCTCTGAAGTGCAGCCACCTCTGGGGTGGGAAGTGGCCATCTTTCAAAATAGCCTCGGAAAAACACCAGACAGGCCTCGATAAATCATATGTTGTTTAGCACTATTTCTATAATGGCTCTTATCCACTAAGGAGGCAGAATAAACATGGTTCAATATAGAAAAGTGTGGGGTTCCCAAAGTATGGTATGAGCATCCCTGAGGTTGGAGGCAAGGTTCTTCTAAATACTACATGGATGTTTTTGTTTTCATAATTATGTATTTGTGATAATGAATATTATAAAATACAACTATCGTATCAATCCTTTCTGTATCCATTTAAATTACAAAGTGCATATATGTAAAGAAAAGTATTAGTAAATATTAAGGCAAGTGGCCTTGCAATATGGTTTTTTGTTTTTTGGTTTTTTTTTTCAGTATGCGGGCCTCTCACTGCTGTGGCCTCTCCCGTTGCGGAGCACAGGCTCTGGACGCGCAGGCTCAGCGGCCACGGCTCACGGGCCCAGCCGCTCCGCGGCATGTGGGATCTTCCCGGACCGGGGCACGAACCCGTTTCCCCTGCATCGGCAGGCGGACTCTCAACCACTGCGCCACCAGGGAAGCCCATCATTATGGTTTTTTAAAAAGTCATAACTTCTAGTGACTAGCATTTGGTGTGACATTGGCATTATGGTTGAGAACAGATTCTTTGGAGTCCAACAAGCTTAAAATTCTCACCCAGCTCTACTACTTGCTGGCTGTGTAAGCTTTAACATGTCTTTTAACTTAGCCAAGCCTCTACTTCATGATTTGTAGAGAGGAGCTCTGAAAAAGAGGATTATTAGAATTTTTTTAAAAGGTGTCTATACACACACACACACACACACACACACATATACACATATATATGTGTGTAGATATGTGCATATGTATATACATATATATACATATACATATATGCTTAGGGCAGTACCTTGCTAAGTAAATGATCAGTAAACGGACCACCACGAAAGGAAACTAGAAAAGCTGAGTGTTAGAAGGGTGGATTCTCTTCTGCTGAATTCATTATCTGGGTCATCTTCTCAATTCTAGACACCTCCTTTGGTTCTGCAGTTTGATGTTCTTTGCAAGATGTTACTCATTATACCCTAGTTACCAGGTATCCACAGGGTCTCTGAGGTCCAGCCCTTGTATTTAGCACCGTATCAGAGGGAAGCATTTCTAGCCTTATGGCACCTGGTCTTGAATCCTCTTCCTTCCATCTGTAGCCAGTCTGTCCCTGTTTTGTGTAACAGGTTCTGACTTAAAGTGGTCAAACTTTGGCCTTAATGGGTTAACTACATCAGGACAATAATGAATCATTTCTAGATTAGTGATTTTCTAGGGCGAGAGGCAGCCCTAACTTTTCAATAAAAGAAAATTGCTATAAAAGGATGTTTCTTAATTATGAAAACTATGGTATACCCAGGATCCTTTGAACTCTGTTCTCAGAACTAAGAATGAGTTGACCTGGGCTCCTACCTAGTCCACTATGAGACCTATTAAATAAACCCACATCGAGTAAAAAGTAAATATGCAGTCCTCAATAACTATGTACTGAGCACCTAGTTTGTGCCAGGCACTGCGATAAGCCATGGGGATGTAAGAGTGAAAAGAAACAAATTTTCTGCTTTCAGAATGACATTCACCAAATAATCACACTAATGATTGTATTATTACAAACGGAAATAAGTCCTGTGAAGAAAGGGAATATGGTTTTGTGAATGCATTTTTAAGAACCTGATGTAGACTAGGGAATAAAAGAAGGCTTTCCTGAGGACTGATTGTTGAGATTTGTAAGAGGAAGAGTATGAGCTAACTTGGCAAAGAAGTGCGAAAAGATCAGTCCACCATGTACAAAGGTCCTGTGGCAGGAGGGAGCGTGGTATGTTGGAGGAACTCAGGAAGGCCCGAGGGTGAAGTAAAGCATGGTGTGAGCAAGCTAGAAAGGTGAGCACAAGACACACCTTGCATATATCCAGTCTCTAGGCATGAGACAGATGCTTTCTCTGGGAGAAAACAACTGGATTCCAGGGGTACTTGATCTCTGACTTGGTCTTTATCAGCCCTCTGAATCAGCTTCGCTTGTCAACTGAGCTGAGGCCCTTTTGGATTTGATTCCCTCTCAGGGGACCAAAACCACAGCTCTTGGCTTCTAGCTCTGTCAATCCTTAGTACTATGGACAGCAGTCTTCCTTTTAATCCAATAGGATTCTGCCGGGCAAGCTTTGAGGGACGCTGTGGGGCTCGTACAAATTTCTCTCCCTTGTAGCTGCTGTGGCTTTCATCCACAACTGTACATATCAGTTGTACATATCAATCTTAGTCTGGCATTTAGTGTAATAGGAGAACATTCCTTCCAATGACACGTCCAGCACATTGGCCTGTGTGTGCCAGAGCAGCCCCCTCCTTGCCATATTAAATGCAGCCTTTGGTGGGTTGTCTTAGGCCTGTTGCCTTGCTTGTGTGGTTGCTGACCCTCTGTATCTGACACCAGACCTAGGGCTTTTGGGGCCTGGGGATTTCTCCTCACACAGAGCAAGCCCTTTGAGCCTCATGTTATCAGGGAAAGGGGCAAGAATGCAATTCTGCAGACTTCTTTTGGACTTCTTGAACGTCCTTGGGGAGGTATCACTAAGTAGTTGGGAAGGCAGACTCTGGAGTCAGATTCACTGGATTTGAACCCAGCTCCATCTTCTAAAATCTGTGTGACCTTGACAAGTTGCTTAACATTTCTCTGGCCCTCAATTTCCTCATCAGTTAATGGGGATAATAATACCACCTATCTTAGGAGGTTGTTGTGAGGTTTAAATGAGGTTGTCTTGTAAAGTATTTAGCCAAGTGCCTGCACAAAGAGAAGGCTCTATAAATAGTAGTTTTTATTATTTGGGGCATATCCCCAGCCCCCTGTTCTTCTTACCTTGTTGCTTGGATCCCATTCTCTCCTAAGAAAACCACAGGCTAAATGAGCCATACTATACAGGCCTGGCATCTTGGCCTATTGACCTGCTGTGAGTTTTCTGCATCTTAAAAAAAAAAACCTTCCCTAAAGAAGGCTGCTAAGTCATAAGAATGAAGTAAAGTAAAACCCAGAAACATTTTTTAATTTAATTTTTTAAATTAATTTTTATTGGAGTATAGTTGATTTACAATGTTGCGTTAGTTTCTGCTGTACAACAAAGTGCATCAGTTATACATATACATATATCCACTCTTTTTTAGATTCCCATATAGGTCATTACAGAGTACTGAGTAGAGTTCCCTGTAGATAACTAATAAGAACCCATAAACATTTATTGAGCACTTACTTTGTGCACTGGAGATGCCAAGATGAATAAAACTCCATCCCTGATATCATGGTCCATGTAATCTGGAGGGAGGGTGAGTTCAACCAGAGAAGCAAAACCAGTAGGAGAGGGGGTGTGTGTGTGTGTGTGTGTGTGTGTGTGTGTGTGTGTGTGTGTGTGTGTGTGTGTAGAGAGAGAGTGAGAGAGAGAAAGAGAGAGAGAGACAGATTGACATATTACCATGAATTAGCCTTGTAATTGTGTGACTGGCCAAGCAAATCCAAAGTCTGTAAGGCCAGCAGTCAGGCACAGAAAAATCATAAGCAAGCTAGAACACCACAGGCATAAGCATCACAGGCCACATCCACACATGGCCATCAAGAAGGAAGATTTAGAGAGAAGGGAGAGAAACTGTAGTCTCAGCATCCATTTGGAGTCTCTTCCTCAACGAAGACCTAAGCCTTTGTTTAAATGCCTTCCAACTGATGAGTTCAGGCCCACCCAGGATAATCTCCCTTATGATTAAATTAAAGCAACTGGTTAGGGCCTTTAACCATGTCTGCACAATCCCTCACAGCAACACCTAGATTACTGTTTGACTGAATAACTGGGAAAACTTGTGCATATGTGCAAAGTGGCTGCTTTCTCTCTTTTGTCCTTCAACTCACCTGAGAGACTAAACCTTGTTAGCCTGCTACAACCAGAAACATTTTAGAAATGTTTAGCCTAACCAAGTAAACCTATCACAAAGCTACCAAAGTGAGTCTGTGGACAGAGGGAGACAGACATGTAACCATACTGAGGAAGATGAGACTAACAGTTTTGGGGAGCCTTTATTAAGTAGCAGGTATATTACATCATCTCCTGTAGTTTTCTTCCTCTCTTTGTTGATAAATTAACAAGTTCAAAGGCATTTGAGATTAGGTAACTGGTCACAGAATTGAGAATTAAAATCTAGATCTGTCTCACGCTATACTCCAGTAAAATGTACTCTATCACACTATCTTAAATTACTCAAATAATAATAATACACGTTAAGTGTATTCATAGAGGTGCGTTCAAGGTGCTGTGGATACACAGGTAGAAAGAATCATGAAAGAAGGGCTAGAACACTTCATACAGAAAGTAACACTTGGGTTGGCCTTTGAATGAAGTATTGAATATCTTCTAATGGAGAAATGTCAAGCTCTGTGTCACATGAATAGGAAAGAGGCTGTGGTTATGGGACTTTCACATACTCCCCCTACCCGCAGTCATAAAGGACATCTTATCCCAGTGTCTTTTGAGCTCAACACATACGTAAAAGCAGTACCTAATAGGGCATCACGTGTCTCTTTGTCAGTCCTCTCATACTGAGTCTAGCGATTGGCAAAACCCTCCATGAATATTTGCACATTGGCTTTTTTTTAAGCTCTTAAGAGAGGAATATCCCTTGGAGTCCTCTTTGGAAATATCCAGCGTGTTATCATCAAGCAACATGTCCACTCAGCTGACAAGATCTGGATGCTTTGTAATCACTACTTTATATCCAAAGATTAAATTGAGACTTTGGAAATGAAATAAAGACTTCAAAGAAACTCATGTGCCCTAAAACGGACTCCAACTCTAATATGCTCAGTTTTCAAGGCCATGATAAGGCTATTCTCCATCTTCAGTATTGGCAGACTTTAAGTGCTATCTGAAAAGCTTCAACTGCTTTTGCACATGGGTATCTTACCCAGGTAAACTTAGATTCCACTCTCCAGCTCGGCCTGCAGAGAGGCCTCCTGCTGGACTCTGCTGTCATTGGTTGGTTTAGATAAAAATAAAGGGGAAAAAAAAAAACCTTGTCAGTATCAGCAAAATTAGCAGTGATAAAGACAGAAGCATATGAGGACACCTTCAAAAGCCCACAAACCTAATGCATATAAAAGCTGTCTTTGGAAAAATGCATGTTTTCTTTGAAAGTTGGGGTTATTCAGTCCACTGTAAAGCCCTTTAATAAATAGGTTTTTCTTTATTATCTTATTTGATCATCAAAATTTCTCAGAGACTGACAGAATTAACAGAATGATACCCATCCAAAGGCAAAGAAACTGAAACCCAGAGAGATAAAGTGACTTTCCCATGTTCTCCAAGCAAAATAGAGTTGGAATCAAAACTGAATCCCAATCTTTTGACCCCATTTTGTTACAATTACAGTATTTATCACAGTATTGTCTTCAGTTTTACCCAGAGATGAGGTTCCTGGTCTCTCAACTCTCTCAGAAATGGTTCTAAGCCAAGGAAACTACTTTTTTTTAACTGTTTGTTTCTTGGTTTAATAATATGTATTCATTATAGAGACTAAAAAATGACCTGTAATCTCACCACCTAATTTTGTGTATATACAACGAATTTACATCACAATTTTAACTTAATGCTAGCTAACTCAACAATAAGGGCTCAGAAAAATAAGTTAATAAGGAAATAAAGGGGAAAATTTTTTAAATGCTTGATTTATCCAGGAAGCTTTCTTCTGTTCAGTCTAGGGACACACACACACACACACACACACACACACACACACACACACACGTGTGCACATACACACCCCACCCACTCATACATATACACTTTCTTTCTCACTTCCCTGCTTTATTTGTCTGTTTAGCAGTTATTACTACCTAATATACTGTATATTCTATTTATTTATCTTGTTTTGTGACCATGTCCCCTACTAGAGTATAGGCTCCACAGATCAGGGGGATTTTTGGTCTGCTTTGGTTACTGCTGTATCTCCTGTACCTAGAAAAACCCTGGCAGATTCTTTGTGAATGTTTATGAAATACATGAAGGAACAGATGAATGAATGGACCCAAGCTAGGGTTACTGAAGGATAACTTGATGCCAGCCTTAGAATCTAATCCCCCTGTAAGATATAACTATGTTTTCTTCCATTCTGTTCTCTCTCTCTCTCATTTTCTTCACATGGCTATGATCAGACTGTATATATTTTGTATCTAACTTACCTCACCTAAAATTGTACATGTATATAACAAGCATAGAAAATATCTTGTCTTATTCAATCTTAAAATACTACAACTTCATTAAAAGAAAATGTGGAAATGAAAACTCATAATTGAAAAGAAAAATAGTCATAGACCCACCCCACTGGAATTATCACTAACATTTGGTACTTTTGCCTTTTAGGTCATCAGTTTCAGAGTGTAAGTTTTAAATGACAGTATGATCACACTAAAGATAGAATTTTTCATACAAGTTTTTTAACAGACTTGGCATTTCATTGCATAAACAATTAAATGAGATCGATCAGAATTTACTTAATCGTTTCCCTATTTCTGTATATTTAGGCTGTTGTCAATTTTTTTCTTTTATAATATTGCAATAGACATTTTTTTATAAAAATCTTTTCCAAATTTGGGTTTAAGGAAATTACTTTTGAATGGTCCCTATGCTACCCTTTAGCATCCTGCCGTAATCCCCTTCATTCCCTCACCCCACTGCTGATGCAATTTATGGCTCTGGCTTCTTATTTGTTTGAAGCTCATCCCTTTAGGGGTGACCTCCCAGTGTCTTCAATTATTATTTTAAATGATGCCTTAGGCCATTGCCTGGCACAGCAGTGCCCTCACCTTCCCGCCTTCGGCCTTCCAAGCATGGAGCTCAGCTGCCAAACTGGCTGTGCCCCCTCCCGTCTTCAGCACTGCTTCCAGAGTCCCAGCAGAGAGGCAGATTAACCCCTTTTGTTAGCAGAGGTAATTTGCCTGGGCTCCGCATTAATAAGGAATGCCGTAAGCGGTTGGGGTCAGGATGAACAGATCTGTCAAGCCCCAGGGTTAATTTAATAGCAATCTGTTGGCTTTCTGCCTTGTATATTAGCCATGAATCCAGTGCTCTGTTTTGCTTTTGCCGTTTAGTTCTTTGGGACAACAGGGAAATAATTTGGATAGAGAGCTCTAAAAGATAGGAGAGAGAAAATTGACTGTCAACATGCATCATTCCATTTCCAAGATAATACAGGGAGCCCCGCACTGCTCCTCTCCTTTCTCCTTCGCTCCCATCATGAAGGGCACAGCCACAGCGTGTATCTCCCTTTACAACAGTGTAACGGAAAAGGCTGGGTTTCTAGGTGATGCAGATGTGGAATATGCTCTCTTGTCATCCCCATAAGCCATTGAATTTTTGGAAACTAGACTCCTTCTCCCAAATGTTTTTAGAACTCAGAAAATCCTCCGCAGTTAACATTCAAGAAACCCCTTCTCACGTTTCTGTCTCAACTTACGGTTCCTGAATTTTTGGAAACTAGACTCCTTCTCCCAAATGTTTTTAGAACTCAGAAAATCCTCCGCAGTTAACAATTCAAGAAACCCCTTCTCACGTTTCTGTCTCAACTTACGGTTCCAAAAAAAAAAAAAAAAAATTCATCACTTCAGAGAACACAAAAATCCTAGGTCCGATGCTATGTCCAAATTCTGGTTCTGAAAAATGTAGCCCCCAGAGTGGTCGGTGAATTGAGAGAGCACAGGTTCAAAGCAGAATCCCTGTTGGATTAGCCAGGGGAGTTTCAAGAGAGCCAGAATTACATCACTCGGAAAGTCTGGCTCTGTGAGGGCCATTCATCAGGGGAGGAGAGTGGAGTGTGGTCAAGAGCCCCGGCTCTAGAGTTGGACAAACTTGGGTTCAAATCCCAGCTCCACCCTCTATGGTCATATGACCTTGAGTAACTTAACATCAGTAACTATTTCCTCTGCCAGAAAATAGGCCTATTAATAATATTAACATCAAAAGGGTAAGATGAAGGTCAAATGAGACAATGCATGGCACGTGATAAACATTAACTACTGCTTATTATTATCTTCCTTGTTGTCCTTATCATCACAGTTACTAAAAAGAGGATTGGGGGGCTTCCCTGGTGGCGCAGTGGTTGAGAGTCCGCCTGCCGATGCAGGGGACACGGG
>NC_041221.1:141968366-142036483 GCF_002837175.3 Physeter macrocephalus | reverse complement strand
TCCGGGAAGATCCCACGTGCCGCGGAGCGGCTGGGCCCGTGAGCCATGGCCGCTGAGCCTGCGCGTCCGGAGCCTGTGCTGCGCAACGGGAGAGGCCACAGCAGTGAGAGGCCCGTGTACCGCAAAAAAAACCACACCAAGAAAAAGAGGATTGGAGTCATGGTTTCTCCCCTGAACTCCATAGAGTCAGACCCAGACAAGCCCTCTAGTCAAAAGGGAGATGCTTGGGGATGAGGGATGGTAGGCAGGCTTAGAGGTCCAGGATGGATGGGAGGGAAGGAAGGAGGAAGGGTCCAGAGGCAGCAGCCCTAAGCAGACTCAGTTCTGATGCAGTTCTTGATGGTGGAGGATGTTCCTGGTTTCATATGTATGTTTAAGCCCTTCATTTTCACACATTCTAACTTTTGGGCTTTATTTTTAGGTGAGAAAAAAATAACCGTAGATGTGGCACCTCCCCCTACCACACAGCCAAGATCCCTTCCAGTTAAGCTTGTTTTTAGAGCTATACTGGTAGAGGTTGAGAAAGCTGACACCAGATTTTCTTGCCCTATTTTGGGAAAAGAGAAACATGCTCACTGGCACAGTAGGGTATGGAGGCTCTTTCTGGAGGGTGATAAAATCTGACAACAGCTGAACACTAACCTCTGCTTAACCCCACCCTGTATTGTGGCCACAAAGCCCAGGGCATGGGTCAGGGGACTGGGGAAACATCAGAGCTGCAGCTTGGGGCCTCCTTCTGGGGGACGCTGGTTCCTGCTCCCCAGCAAGTGATGCTATAACTGCAATAATATTTATAACTCTGGAAGCAGTTGAGTTGAAAGGTAGTATTTTGTGAGTCAAAGGAACCCACATGCTCTGGAGACCCAAGAAATATTTGCATCTGGATTCGTGAGGGAACTTGTAGTAAAATGAAATGTTAGTTGTCTCAAGCTAATTTTAGGAGAAAAACCCAACAGGATTTATAAGAGGTAATTGCAAGGGAAAGAGGCACAACCAAATATAAAGCCATTATTGCACCAGATTACATGCCAGAGCATGGGTGATGTTTGATAATAGATGACTACTTTGTTAGTGCTAATGTGACTAAAAATATCAGTACAATTACTCGTACCTCATCTAAACTCTAAGGAGGAGATTTTGCTACCAACTTCACGAAAAGCATAGCAGACTTTTATCCAACCCAGCCTAATAGCATCATCTCTATCAAGTTACTGCTTGTTGATTCAATGCAGTGTTTTCCAAAATGTGATATATAAGCTCCTGGTACAGACATAAATATATGTTCATTTTAATGGTTAAAAGCATTTATCTTAGGTACGGTGTATTATTTAAAATGTAACTAGCTCATTAACCCATGATTTTATGAATATTGGATTGCTGCTTAGACAAGGCTAAGTAAAGAAAAAAGTGAGTCGATTTAAGTTGATGTGGAGAAAAAATGTTAAGTTAAAAAAATGCTACCTAGGGGCTTCCCTGGTGGCGCAGTGGTTGAGAGTCCGCCTGCCGATGCAGGGGACACGGGTTCGTGCCCCGGTCTGGGAGGATCCCACATGCCGCGGAGCGGCTGGGCCCGTGAGCCATGGCCGCTGAGCCTGCGCGTCCGGAGCCTGTGCTCCGCGACGGGAGAGGCCACAACGGTGAGAGGCCCGCGTACCACAAAAAAAAAAAAAAAAAAAAAAAAAAAAAAAAATGCTACCTAGTGATATACAGGTGGGGCGAAATCACAAATGTGACTCAAAAGTAAGAATCATTTTGGTTCACAACATCCACATCACAAGGCCTGTTCCTTTGCAGGAAGTTGCTGGGTCCTTGGACAGCACCTCAGCCCCAGCCAGGTACCACCGTACCTGCACCCAGGTCCCCCGAGCTCTCAGTAGAGGTGGGAAGGGATCAGCCCAAACTCACTGCCACTGAAGACGTTTGTTTCCACTGGGTCACCATCATAGATGAAAGGTCAAATGTTTCATTTCAATACACAAGGGTGTGGTCTTTAAAAATAGAGGTATAATAATTCTTGATCAGAAAGGAAAATACTGAGGAGGAAAAAACCCGATGATAAAACTAACAGTATATTCCATTGGAGGCTAAAACTGTCATGCTGTACAATTGGATGGCTTCTTTTTAATGCTTAAACTCCCACATAAGCTCTAAAGTGAATCACAGCTTACAGAGACTTGAGGTCCTGTATATCTTCAGTAAGAGAAATTTTGCATAATTACTAAAGAATACAAATCTTGCACCTGGGATAAAATCTTAGTACTGCCACTCTTTAGCCATGTGACTTGGGGCAAGTTACATACGCTGAGCCTCCGTGTCCCCCCTTGAAATAATGGGGGTAAGAAAATGCTGATTATAGAGCTGTTATAAGGATTAAATGAAATAAAGTACATGATATGCTTTGCACAGTGACTGACCTATAGTCAGTGCTCAATAAATGGTAGTTGCTATTATTATTATTATCGACATATTATTTAAAAACATATTATTTAAAAACATCTAAGGGATTTCATGGAAGAGGATTTGCAGTCTGTCCTAGATATCATGGATCAGCCCAGGAGTTTAGATAAAGATTCACATATATTGGATTATTTCGTTGGAATGGGGCTGGTTTCTTAACCACTGTTGTAAAATGAGAAATGAAAGCCTTTGCAACTTGATACATTTTAGCATGATTGCATGAGCAGGTAACTTTGATGTGTTGGGGCATCTACATGTTATGAGGGATGAAATCCTAATAAGGAGCCAGGGAGGCCCGAGTTCTAGTGCTGCCTATGGCCACTGAGTAACCCTGGGCCTCATCTGCCCGGGACCACTAATACCTGCCTATTTGCTCACAGAGTTATGATGAGGATCCCCCGTGTGTGCTCATTGCTAACATGGCACAGTAAAATAAGGCGGTGATGCTACAGTTACCCCCCAAGGCTCTCCCCTTCTCCTGGTCCCCTCCTTGACTCGTCTGTGCCAGATATCGTCGACATCAAGCCGGCCAACATGGAGGAGCTCACAGAGGTGATCACAGCGGCCGAGTTCCACCCCCATCACTGCAACACCTTCGTGTACAGCAGCAGCAAAGGGACAATCCGGCTGTGTGACATGCGGGCGTCGGCCCTGTGTGACAGGCACACCAAATGTGAGTAGCCAGCAGCCCAGGGCTCGTGGCAGGGATGGGCCACTGGCCCCTGACGTGGGAGGAGAAGGGGGAGGGCCTGGAGGGGTTTGATCTCCTTTCCCACCTCAGACACACTGGGAGTAAAGAAACTACACGTGCTGGCCTGACCCGGGAGTCAGTTCCATGTTTCGTATTTTGATAAAGAGGAAACCTCATGTCCAATCCCACAAACACTGGCTCCCGGCTGTGGAATACAGAGATGAACAAGACATGAGCCCTGTCCACGTAACATTGTGACATGATCTGAATTAGGTTTTAAGATTCCTCTTGCTGCTCTGGGGAGAATGAACCTGCAGAGTAGAAGTGGGGGGACCAGTTAGGGGATGGTTGCGATATCCAGGCAGGAGATGCAGGTGACCTGGACAAGGGCGGGGTGTGGAAATGGAGAGGAGTGGACGGGTTCTGGACAGATCTTGGCAGTAGAGTTAACAGGACTTGCTGGACAATGTGGGAGGCTGAGAATATACAGGAATCAAGAATAGCAGCTGGGAACACTGACTAAGTTAGCACTGTATCGTGTATTTGAAAGTTCTTAAGAGAATAGGTCTTAAAAGTTCTCATCATAAAAAAAAAATTGTAGCTATGCATGGTGATGGATGTTAACTAAACTCAATGTGGTGATTATTTTGCAATATATACATGTATCAAATTATTATGCTGTTCACCTAAAACTAATGTTATATGTCAATTACACCTCAACTTAAAAAAAAAAAAAAAGCAGCTGGGGGAAAGGGTTAGTGGCTTCTTGGAGAGAGTGAGGCTTTGGGAACCAGCACCCTAGAAGGCCCAGTGATTCTAGTGGGCACCAGGGAAGGGCTTCAGAGAGAAGGGATGGGATAAAGTCCACCAGGGGACAGGCCCTGGGATCACACGGGAGTTTTCAGGGCGTTGACTGAGCAAAGCAGCTCCGAACTAGTGGGGGCTGAGTGCTTGGGGGCCAAAGGCTAAGATCGATGTAAGCGGGTGAAGCAAGAGTCAGCTGTGGTAACCAGAATGGGCCTGGAGCTAGCAGGGAGGTTTTCTAGAAAACAAAACTCTGCAGAGTAAAGATGCCTACAGGGCAGTGGTCACCCATGTCCAGTGTCAGACTAAATACCGTTCAGCTGCCAACATGTTCAGGAGCCATGAGAGCTGTTTGTCTGGCCAGCATCTTCTGCTGGGTGCCGCTCTACCACTACAGCCTGGACAGCCGGGGGTGAAGACCTTTCTCTCCCACAGCCTCAGCTTTCGATTTTAATTCCTATGGGACCTGAGCGATGTGATGACTCTCTGTGTAGGTGTATGGCTAGGAGAGGTGTGACTATCTGGATCATTTTGATCATTTCTGTTTGCTCATTCTCTGTGAGGAGTATTGCACAGGGGAGCTGGTATGTCTAGTGTAGTGGGATGTAGACTGTGTGGCTTCCAGAGTCATACAGACCTAGGTCAAAGGCAGACTTCACCCCTTATTAGCCGTCTGACTTTGTCCAACTTTCCTTTACCTTTCTGAGCCTCAGTTTTCTCATATGTAAAATGGGTAAGATAATAACATCCACCTCATGGGTGTGTCATGGGGATTAGATAACTAGTAAGAATTGTTAATGAGTTGTTTCATACTAAGTGTGTTTTATGCTTCCAGAAGA
Organism: Physeter macrocephalus; assembly: GCF_002837175.3. Taxonomy (NCBI): domain Eukaryota; kingdom Metazoa; phylum Chordata; class Mammalia; order Artiodactyla; family Physeteridae; genus Physeter; species Physeter macrocephalus. The sequence goes on along the minus strand of NC_041221.1, from coordinate 142,031,692 downwards.
TTTCAATTCAGATGATCCACGTTTCCAGTACTCAATCGCCATTGTGTAGCTAGTAGCTACCATATTGGACAGTGCTGATTTAAGATTTCCTTCATTGCAGAAGTTTCTCTTGAAGAGTACTGATGTATACTATTGGCTCCTTGAGGGTGTGGACTTACTTTGTTTTGTTCACTGCTGTTTCCCTAGCACCTGAAACAGTACCTGGCCCATGATAGATGCTTTATCGATGTTTGCTCGTGTCTGTGCTGGTGTTGATCTTTGAGCAGTACTTACTTATAAGCCAAAAAGGGGGAAATGTTCAAGGCAGAAGACTCGGCATGTGCAAAGGTGCTGAGGCATGAAAGATCATAACACTTTTGGAACTGCAGGGTGACTGATATGGCTGGCATATAGGGAATGACTTGGAGAGGGAAGAGTTGAAGTTCAGGAGGAAGACAGGAGACTGGTCCTAATGGCCATGATAATGGACTTGAATTTTCTCTCAAAGTCAGTGAACAGCCACTAGAGTAACCAGGGGACTGATTGGAATTATTTTTTGGAGAAGTTGCTTAGACTGAAGGCAGAAGGATGGAGGTTGGGTTCTGTCTGGGAGAACGAAGAGTCAAGAAAAGAGGTTAGGAAGATTCTATAACGTATGCAAGGATTTCTTAACCAGGCACTGTTGAATTGGGGGCACACTATCCTTTCTTTGGGGGAGGCAGCTGTCCTATGCATTGTAGGATGTTTAGCAGCATCCCCAGCCTCTACACACTAGATGCAGGCAGCAAAGGCCAGTTATGACAACCAAAAATGTCTCCAGACATTGTGATGTATCCTGGGGTGAAAACTGCTCCCAGCTGAGAATCACAGATCTAGACTAAAATTCATTGGCAATCCTTCAGCATGATCTTCTTGTATCTATGATGTATCCATTACTATTAAGCACTCTGAGGGGTACAGTGGAAAGGGTAAGACATCTCCTAACACTCAAGGAATTTCAAGTTTGGTTGGGGAGGCAAGATGTACCCAGGACACCCAAATGAGTGGTAGAGGCGATTAGGAGTTGGGATATTTGGGGAAGGGGGGAGGGAGGGACATTGGAGGTAGACCCCACAGGGGAGGCAGAGGCAGAGTGGTAGTCCTGAAGCACAAGTAGGATTTGGTTAGGTAGGAAATAGAGAGAAGGGTGTTTGGGGTTGTACACACAAGAATGGGCAAAAGCCTGAAGTTAGGAAATGACATGAAACCTTTAAAGAGCCTTAGCAAGAAGTGTTGGGCTTGGGTAAAAGGGGAAGATGGAGGAAAAGAGGTCAAATAGGGATGATGGTTTATATCAAGTCAGTCGTTGAAGGTCAGAATCAGAAGTTATGCCTTCATCCATTCATTCATTCATTCATTCATTGAGTACCTGCTCTATACTCAGAGTCTGGCTCCTATGGTAGCCAGTCCTTCTTAAACATTTCTACCAAGTACAGCACTCCCAGACCCAGGCTGTGAGCCTGGCTGCTCTGCAGGAAGGACACCAAAAGACAATCCAGCCTCTCTGATGTGCTCTGGGTGGCCCGGCCAATCAGCAAAGGCAAAACTGCACATGCCTTCCAGAGGCCTGAGGCTCCAGGGCAGGTGCTGACCACAGTGGATTTTCTTTGAAGTCTTATTTTGTCATCTTAAAATTTCACATGGATTTTGTATTTTATTCCCATAAAATGACTACTTTCCATTTAATTTAAATATTACATTTCTACCCATCCCCAAATTTCAAGCAAAGTTGACATTTCCAAAAGATGCAGCATTTATCTACGGCTTCCTGTACCACCTGGTGCACCCCCATATCGTCCTCCTTCCTGACCTCCAAGGATGCATAGATGTGTCCCAGTTTGAGAAGCACAGCTCCAATATGTGGAGAGCAATTGGAGATCATTTAGCTGGAGAACAGAGCTATAGAACTTATGTTTTATGGAAGATTAACACAGTGGTGGTGGGAAGAAACAGGAGAATTAGAAGGTTTTTGCTTTCGTCTCAATACAATGGAAATTCATAACCTAGATAAGAATGGTAGCAAAGGGAACTCTACTCCATACTCTGTAATGGCCTATGTGGGAAAAGAATCTTAAAAAGAGTGGATGTATGTATATGTATAACAGACTCACTTTGCTGACCACCTGAAACTAACACAACATTGTAAATCAACTATACCCCAATAAAAATTTAAAAAAAAAAAAAGGGATGGTAGCTATGGAAATTGAAAGAAAGGAAAGGGAAAAAGAAACATTTTTCTTTCAAAATAACTGTGGGGATGTAAAGCAATATTAGAGATTGGTGTTCATCACACGTGGATATTACTTGTTCAATATCCTTCCCCTCTAGACTGTAAACTCTCTGAGGACAAGAACTGAATCTGTTTTGCTCACATTGTATCACAAAGGACTGACACACAAACAGGTGCTCAGTAAATATTGATTCAGTAAATAAATTTATGCCTGAGAGTTGACATAAATGGCATGTGGATTGCAGACTAATAAGGAGCCATGCTGAAGGAGAGTGAACGGTTGAGGAGCAGTCTGGGACATGCTGTGTGGGAGGTGACGTAAGCTGTCTGACCGGGCTTGAAGGGCCACCAACCCAAAGTGGATGCCAGAGGTGGCACGAGAAGCCCGGTGTGTTCACAGCCCAAAGTGGCAGACACCAGCCTGGGCTCTGGGGTCAGACAGACCCACGGGAGGGCTGGATAGTGAGGAGGAAGCTGACTGGGAGGCTTGGTGAACTCTGAACTCAAGATGGAAAAAGGAGAAGGCCTTAGGCATTTCCGGAACTAGAATTGTTTAGAGAAGAAGCTTTGGAATCAGAATGCAGCTCTGTCTCTCAGCAGCTGTGTGACCCCCCCCAATCAAGTTTTGAATCCCTCTGAATCCCAAGTTCCTCCCTTGAACATAGAAATAATATAATAAAGACTGTCTCATCGGGCTGGCTGTTCCCAAGGAGTAGCTGTCCTCAAGTGTATAAGCGCCTAACCCTCTGCCAGGCACACAGGAGACAGTGAATGGCAGCAGCAGTTACCACAGTTACACCTCCTGAGTACCCCCTGGTTCCAGACCTGCAGCTCTAAGAGGCCTGAGCCTCCAACCTTTATTCCATGTCCACAAGCCCCATGAGTCATTTATTTAATTAGTACTTGTTGAGCACACACTATATGTCAGGTACTGTACCAGACTCTGGGGACACAATGGTGAGCAAAGCCAGATCTGCTTTCTTCCCTCTTAGAGCTCAAGGTCTATACTAGTGAGGGTCTCCAGAGGAATAGAACCAATAGGAGATATATATATATCATATATATACACATACGCATATATATACACACACACACATACACATATACACGTGTGTATGTATATATAAATGTGAAAGGTTTGTTATAAGTATTCATAGCAATTAAGGTCATGCAATCATGGAGGCTGACAAATCCCAGGATCTTCAGTGGGGCTGCAGGAGAGCCGATGAGGTAGTTTTAGTCCAAAGGCCAGCAGACTCTTGACCCAGGAAGAGCTGATGGTCCAGTTCAAGTGCGAAGGCAGGAGAAAATTGATGTCCCAGCTCAAAGGAGTCACGCAGGAGAATTCCCTCTCGTTGGGAGGACGGTCAGCCTTTTGTTCTATTCGGGCCTTCAACTGATTGGATAAGGCCCACCCACATTAGGGAGGGCAATCTGCTTTACTCAGTCTGTTAATTTAAATGTTGAATTCATTCAAAAATAACCCTCCTAAACCCCCAGGATAATGTCTGACGAAATATCTGGGCACCCCATGGTCCAGTCAAGTTGATGCATAAGATGAACTATCACACTGTCTAAGGAGGAAAGACGCATTCATCAGAGAATCACAGATAGATAATGACATTATGACTGTAATAAGTGGTGTGAAAAAGAGGCTTGTGGTGTCGTGAGGGGATGTGACAAGGACCTTATACCGCAAGGCAGTGACCACTGAGCTGCTACCTAAAGACTGAGACGTTCCCTGGGGGAAATACTGGGAAGGGTCATCGAGCCCACGCACCCAGGAACCCCCTGGGGGCTGCTTCTCCCTGCAGCCTTGGTCCCACACAGCCCTTGAGAAGTAGAGCCCAGGGGACAGTCCCTAGGGAGGCTGGGAGCTAGCCCCTGCTGCAGCCCTGCCTCCCCACGCCCCATCCCGACGCCAGCAGTGCTCTGAATTGCCAGCCGCCAGCCTCCTAATCTAATTAAGAAGCGAACGAAATTCATTTTCCTGACTCGTCCGAAGTGCCGACCTCCGTCAGTGTGCATCTCCCTTTGTTTGGCTGCTGCAGCGGCAGCGGCCCGAGCTCCCGCCAGCTGGGAAAACAAGTTCCATCTGACCCCGCACCTGACATTTCATATTGATTTTCTTCATGCTTCTCCAACACCAGCCTTCCGTCGACCACGGTTCAGCCCGGGTGTGTGTACGGAATGGAGACAGTTCATCAGAGTTCAAAATGAAAAGCAACATTGGCTTTCGGAGATGAGCTCTGAGAAGGAGGGTATTTAATAACCATCAGTGTTTAATCAAAATGCCGAGGAGCTCCGTGTTATCAGAGCTGCATATATTAATTTCCATACGTCCCTCGCTCTGCATACTCAGCAGGGGTTGGAAAGGATGATTCTCTTCCTCATCTCTCAGTTTTTTTTTTTCTATCGCTTCTGGCGGTAATGACAAGGGTTGTATCTGCAGTTTGAGATTCTAATGGCTGAAACAATAGGGTGTTGATGGCAGCAGCAGTGGCTGGCCTGAATCTTGCTGTTCCCTTTCAATGCGTGAGTACTGGGAGTTGAGTGAAGAAACTGGCCAGGTGTGATGAATGACAACCAAGGGAATGAGAGAGAAATTAAATCTAAACTCCTTTCCAAGACCCACAGGAATCTGGTCCCTGTCCACCTTCCCATCCTCAGTTCCCTGTAGTCTGGCCGCACTGATCTTCTTCCTGTGCCTTCAACACACCCAGCCCTTTGTGCCTCAGGCCCTTTGCACAGGCTCTTCCCCTACGTGGAATGCTCTCCCACCAGGCCCTCCCTTGTTTAGACTGCTCTCATTGTTTAGGTCTCTGGGAAAATATCACCTCCTCAGAGAGGACTTCTCTTTTCCCCCCATCTGCACCCTATTTCTACTGCATCACCCTATTTTATTTCTTTATGTATTTCTTAGTACTCAGCTATAGATGTTTGTTTTTCTTCCTCTGTCTCCCTGACTAGAATGTAATCTCCATAAGGGCAGGGGCTTTATTTTACCAACCCCTGCATTACCAACCCAGCTACAAATGGGGCTTCACTGAACAACTGCGGTAGAAAAGCAGGCAGGTGGGAAAAGACAGATGAAAGAAGGTGTTTTCATTTACTAGAGTTGCTATAACAAAATACCGTGAACTGGGTGGCTTAAAAAAACAAAATCTTATTGTCTCCCTGTTCTGGAGGCTAAAGTCCTAGACCAAGGTATCAACAGAGTTGGTTTCATCTGAAGACTGTGAAGAAAGGATCTCTTCCAGGCCTCTCTCCTTCACTTGCTGGTGACCATCCTCTCCCTGTGTCTTCACATCATCTTCTCTCTGCGTCCAAAACTGCCCTTCTTATAAAGACACTCATTATATTGGATTAGGCTCCACCCTCATGACCTCATTTGTTAATTTAATTACCTCTTTAAAGACCCTACCTCCAACTATGGTTACATTCTGAGGTACTGAGGATTAGGACTTCAACATAAGAATTTGGGGAGGGAGTACACAATTCAGCCCCTAATAGAAGACCTGAAAGTCATCCAGAGCACAGTCCCTGGAGCTCACAGCTCCAGGTGTGGGTCCCAGGCCCGCTCGTTGCAGGCAGCCTGGGCAAGGCGGCAATGCTGATCCTTTCCTCCAGGTGGTAAGGGTGAAAAGTGGTCACGGACCAGCTCTTAGTACAGCCCCTGACCTGTCGTGAGCACACAGTGTGTGTGGCTCTTATTGAACGTGGTGGGGGACAGAGGACAGGGGCAATAAAAACCTGTACGTGGAGCCTCTACACCTCCCTCGTGGTATCCATGTGTTTTATGGTGACGATGCCTGGATACTTTCCCATGGTGCCGAAACAGACTTGCTCTCTGAACAAAGAGGACTTAAACTGATTTTCGAGGCGATGAGGTGCTAAGAAGCTTGTTTCCTATTCAAAAACCACTCGTAAGGGGAGGGGGTCTTGAATAAGTAGTTTGTTTTTACAGCATGAAAGAAAAGCAGCAGGTTAGGAGTATGGGATTACCAGATACATACCACTATACATGAAGTAGATAAACAGCAAGGACCTACTGTATAGCACAGGGAACTATATTCGATATCTTATAACAACCTATAATGGAAAAGAATCTGAAAAAAAAAAAAAAAAATATATATATATATATATATACATATTTATATAACTGAATCACTTTGCTATACACCTGAAACTAACACAATCTTATAAATCAATTATACTCCAATTAAAATAAAAAAATAAAATTAAAAAAAATTTTTTAAGAAAAAACGAACAAGAAAAGTAGCCGTTGGAACCCTCAAATGGGAGTGGGAATAGAGAAAGAGGTTCCTGTGAAGGTCCATAGAGATGTAACCTGCCAACTACCTGTGAACACAGTTAAAGATGGAGCAGGTGGGGAAATGCTTAAGATAAATGTTAAAGCAGCAGGCAGGATTACACGCCCACCCTGAATTCAGCAGTGTGAAGAAGAATACGTGTAGGCAAAGACTGGGGCTCTTCGTGAAAGGGACGATGTCAGGGCAGCACAATTCGGGCAGCTTTCCTATTTTCCAGATTCTCCCCAAGGTTGTAGTTTTACTTCTATAATTGGGAGAAGCTTGGTGGATAACAGGAGAGCCCGCTGGGTACTCCAAGGGTAGAAAGAGGAGATTCCCTCTACACACACCGTTGACAGCACCTGTCTTAGGTACTGGGGTGGGCCAGGAGGTGGGGAGCCCAGGGTGATATTTCCTGTCTTAGTCCATTCGGGCTGCTATAATCAAATACCACAGACTGGATGGCTTAAACAACAAGTACTTATTTCTGGAAGCTGCAAAGCCCAAGATAAGACACCAGCAGATCCAGTGTGTGGTGAAGACCAGCTTCTTGGTCCACAGATGGCCATCTTCCCTCGCTGTGTCCTTGCATGGCAGCAGGATGTGAGGGAGCCTTGGAGTCTCTTTTTCGTAAGGTCACTAATCCCATTCATGAGAGCTCCACTCTCATGAGCTAATCACCTCCCCAAACCCCCTTCTCCAAATACCATCGCACTGGGGATTAGGTTTCAGCATGCGAATTTCAGGGGACACAGTCATTCAGTCTATAGCATTCCCTGTAAGCACAGCCCAGAACATGTCTGCTTTGTTTCTTCCCTTCTGTCAAAGTAAACTGACAGTAGTGAGTGACTTCAGAGAAGGGCCAAGATAGGGAAGGAAAATCAACATGGTGTCCACTATCAGTCTCTGTCCGTGGCCTAACTGGGTGATCTTAACCGGGTTACTTAACCTCTCTGTGTCTGAATTTGCTCACCTATAAGATATGACTAGTAGCAGCACTTACCTTATTAGGGGGCATGGGAGGATTAAATGAGAAGACACCATGAAGCCTTAGAACAGTGCCTGGCCCATGATAAGAGTTCCGTGTTTGTTATGGTTGCGAAGATGATGCTCTCTTACTTCCCTTCCAAACGTGCCTAAGAGCAGGAACGGGGGAAAAGCAGCTGTAGTCGTGATGTAGTCATGTCAGCAGCCATAATCACAGGGAACTTCTGTGACATTTACTATATCCAGAAAGTAAGCCAAGGTCCTGACAACCCTATGGGGGGCATCCTAGTATTTGTCACATTTTACAGATGAGGAAACTAGCTAAGAGGAGGAATGATACTCTACGGCCACCAAAGAACAAGTGACACCTGGGGTTTGATCCAGACTTGTGCCTCTTAACGAGGACTCCAGAAATCACTTGCTCAACTAAGATTTATTCAACATCCACTCATTCCTGCCTTCAGGGAGCTTACATTCTAGAGTGAAGGGAGGAAAGAAAATATATACTAGTACACAAATGAGTGAGATAATTTCTGACACTGATAAAAGCTATAAGAAAATTAAAAGGGTTAACGAATAGCCAGGGTGGTGAGGGAAAGCCTTTGAACTGAGACCCGAATTGTCAAAAGGAGCCAAACAGAGAGGTAATATCAAAGTAGGAAGACCTTGACATAGGGACAACCGTGTGTGTTCAAAGAAGAGAAAAAAGACCAGTGGATGGAGATCGGTGAGCTGGGAAACAGGGTGGAGGGTGACGCCGAAGAGGCAGGCTGGGGCCAGATCATGGAGAGCCTTGCAGACCAGGGCAGAGCGCCTGAATTTCATTCTAAGTGTGATGGAAGCTAGTAGACAGTTCTAAGCAGGCAAGTGAATACTCTGTTTATGGTCTTAATTTGCTAAAAGGGTTGGCAGGCCAAGAAGCTCTGGGACCAGTTAGGAGGCCCTTGCCATGGTCTGGGAGGAAATGATAGTGGCTCTCACCGGGGCTGGGGTGGGCGGTGATGGCGTGATAAGTGGACAGACACAGAATCTACTGATGCGGTAAGGCTAAGAGGACTTGCTGAGAGGCTGAAAGTGGAGAGGTGACAGAAAGGGAGGATTCTGAGAAAACTTAGGTTTTGGTTTTGAGCTGCCGAGGGTATAGTGGTAACACATACTGATGAAAAGACTCAGGAAGGAACAAGTTTGGTGTGGAAAGACCAAACACACATCTCTTTTGGATGTGTCCGGATTTGAGATTCCTATGATACGCACAGTTAGAGAAGCCTGGTGACAAATGGATACCTGAGTCGAGTCTGGAAGTCAGGGGAGAGGTCTGGGCTGGAGATAGAAATTTAGGAGTCATGAGCTTCTCGTGGTCTTTAAAGCCATGGGACAAGGTGAAGTCACTTAGGAGACAAGATGTAGATGCAGAGGAGTGGAGAGTCCAGGATGGAGGCCAAGGGCACGTCAGCATTTGCCAGTGGGGTTGGAGGGAACAGGGGGCAGCCTTTTACAAGAGACTGAGGATGAGCTGCCAGGGAGGTAGGAGGAAAACCAAGGGGTGGGGTTGAGTAAGCATATAAGCCAAGAGAAGAGAATGATTTAGAAAGACACTGGGATCAGTTATGTCAAATGCTTCTGCGAGGTCAAGAAAGATGAGAGTAGAGAGGTGATCATGCGATTTAGTCTCATGGAAATCTTTGGCCATTAATTAGTTAAAGTAAAAGCAATTAGCAGACTGCCTGGCACATTAGGTTCCCAAAGCGTATCTGCTGGATGAAATCAATCACAAATGTGAACTCCGTGCTCAGTGTCTGATGACACAGAGCAGATTCCTCAGTTGCATCTTAGTTCTGTCATAGTTTGGCCAGACCTGCCTCACTCCTCACCTGCCCCAGAGGTCCCGTCCTATTGAGAGGGTGTGGCTTGTGCTGGGGACTCGCAGGAGGTGAAGCTGGCTAGGGTGAGGAGCCATGGCTCCCCTCAGCAGTGGTGATGGGCAGCCGTGCAGCACCTGTCCTCTTGCATTGGCTCTACCGGTGAGCCTATTCTAGCCCCAAGGCCCTTCCACACTGGCAAATCTGCAGCTCCACATGTGGCCACAGAAATTCCCTCCTTCAGATGAAACCAAGGCAGGCTGGCTGTCAAGGGGTAGTCAGCCGCAACCCTGCAGTGCACTTAAATCTGCCTGTCTTAGGCCTGGTGTGAAGATAATCTGACTTTTCCATGTTGTGGGGAGAAGGTATAAGCACTTTAGGCTTTAAAGTCTGAGGTGTTTTAGTGAATAGTGTCATTAGAAAAACAGCTTGGTTTCCAATGCAAACGGGGCAAAGTTTGATGCCTGACCTAATCATCTAAATCAGAAATGCCATTTTCCTTTAAAGGTACGTATAGCGGAGGGGGATGGATATTAGTTTTGAGCTCTTCTAGGTCTCAACTAAGTTTCATAGCAACCGAAGAAGATTGGTTTTAGTAACTCCAGTTTACAGATGAGGCACAGAGAGGTGAAGAAACTTGCCGCAGACCACAGTGAAAGAGCCAAGACTTGAACCCAGGTCCGTCTGCTTCCGGGAGAAGAATGAGAAGAACGAATTCTTCTCCTGGGTATTTGACAGCAGGAGAAAGAGTGTGATCTTTTTCTAACATCCACCAGGATAATTTCACGGGACTCCGTTTTATATAATCCCCATGAGCTGGATTCCTCAGCCCAACAGCTTCCAGTGGCAGCACTAACTCTGCCCTTGCACAGAACATGAAATCCGCTATCTCATTCATCCCCTTCATCTACAAACTTAATTGCCAAGTCCTGATTCTATAGGCCGCTAGATCCCTTAATAAACCTACAGCTCATTCCCCAGATCTCTGATAGAATGTGTCCAAAGGCATCAGCTGAGGCTGCAGCTGCAATGCATCTTAAAACCTCTGAGGTTTGGGACAGCTTCCAAAAGGGGTTCAGTATTGATTGGGGGTGTAATTAACAGTGTTGATTTCAGGGGGGGCTTGGTTAGGTTAAAAAGACAAGGCCCTGTATTTAAAATGCTTTTAATTTTATTAAAAATCCTGATGACAGGATTACAAACACACACAGACACCCACCCTCCTGCTCCTGGAGAAAAGCCAGAGCCGTGCTACGAGCAGCAGAATTCACGGAAACCCACCCACTGCCCCAGTCCAGCGTCTACCCCATTCAAGCTTAGCAGCAATATGCAGCAGAGCAGGCAAGGCCCAAACCATATAGTATAAATAGAATCCCTTCCCCCTTCCTTATTTCCATTTTTGATTAATTTAACCAGTTCTGTCAATTAGTCATCCTGGAGACTCCAGTTGAGTGGATTTTCCTAAGAACAAGAAAGCTTATTAATTTTGGAGGCAAGTGTCATTCATTAGCAATTGCCACTGTCCTAGGTCCTGCCCTCTCCCCCGCAGGAGGTGTCTTAGATAAGAAGGCAGCAGAGGCTGAAACTGGTTCAGGCGTGTGGCTGCAGCCCCAGAGACACACAGAACAGGAAAGGTTGGCCATGAGGTTATAGGTGGCTCTGGCTGCTCTGGGCTTGGGACGTCTCAAGGCCACTTACCTGTCATCATGGTCCATGACAGGCCATCACTGGCAAAGCAGTCACAGACACTGGATGAGCATTCTCAATTTGAGGTTCAGGAGAATGCCAGTCAAGAGGATACCCAGGAGAAATTTTCCCCAGGGAGGGACGTTGACCTGACAGAGCCTAGGGAGGGCTCTGGCCAGGGCAGGATGGGTCTTACAATAGCCTGTCTCTTCCCACCAGAGGGGACATCAAAGTTCACCTCTTCCTTTTTGTATTTAGTTTCCTATGGCTGCTGTAACAAATTACCACCAACTGAGTGACTAAAACAACATAAACTTGTCATCTTACAGTTCCTTGGGTCAGAAGACTGACATGGGTCTCACTGGCTAAAATCCAGGTGTAAGGAGGGCTGTGTTCCCTTCTGGAGGCTCAAGGGGACAGTCTGTTTCTTTGCTTTCTCCAGCTTCTTGAGGCCATCGCATTCCTTGGCTTATGGTCCCTTTCTCCATCTGAAAGCCAGCAACAGTGGGACAAACCCTTCTCCTGCCCTATCACCCTGACTCTCCTCTTCTGCCTCCCTCGTCCACATATAAGGACCATCGTGATTACAGTGGGCCCACACAGGTGATCCAGGCTAATCCCCTTACTTTAAGGTCAGCTGATGAGCAGCTTTAATTCCATCTACAATCTTAATTCCCCTTTGCCGAGAAAGGGAACATATTCATGAGTTCTGGAGATTAGGACATGGACATCCTTGAGAAGGCATCATTCTACCTATCATACTCTTCAAGTTTCACCAAGTAGGCTAAGTACCCTCCATCAGATCACCTGATATGATAGGTTGAAATGACCTGTTTCCGTTTCTGTCCCACTAAATGGTTTTCCTCCATGATGGCTAAGGCTGTTTATTTTTCCCTTCTACACTTAGCACAGTGAAGGTGCTAAATAAATGCTTGTAGAGCAACTAGAGTCACGCAGTTTGATGAACTTGTACCCACCCAGCGCTTCTCTGTACACAAATGAAGAGGCTCCCACCAAAGAGTGGCTTACCCCATCCGTGTTCACTCATTTCTAGCTTTGGAACGCTTTGGCATTTGTAGGCAAAGGGAAGTGGGGTCTATGAAGTGATGGCAATCCACCTACTGTTCATGTATTCAACAAATATTTCTTGCTGCTACTATATTCCAGGTGTTGTTCCAGGCACTAAGAAAATGGTACCTCGTTCCCCCATGGCACTCTATCCAGGTAGATTAAGAGAGACAACAAACACATAGGTAAATAAGATAAGGCAAGACTTGGTGAAAAGTGTTTCTGGAGAAGCAGCAGCAGCAATACAGAGGCTGTGAATCTGCACTGTGCTTGGCAAGTCGGTGGCAGAAGGAAGACCAGTTTGGCCACCTATAGTGTCGCGAGAAGGAGCGACAAGAGGGGGAATGGGAGGAGGAGGCCGGTGGCTCAGATCGCATGAGGACTCTGCACTCAGGGTAGTCACGGCCAGCGACCCAGGGGCCTCATTCTCATTGGATTTTTTTTTTTTTTTTTTGAGAGCGTGAAGAGTTTGCCCAAGATTAAGAGCTAGCAATTGGGGGAACTGGGGTTTGAACTCAGACGAACTTCAGAGGTAATAGATTCACGTGACAGAACATTAGCAAAGGTACACAGGGGAATTCAATGAAAAGTCACCCTTTGCCCCACGTTCCCCAGCCACACATTTCCCTCCTCAGAGACGTCTGCTTTTGCCGTGCCGTGGATCCTTCCAGAGAAATATTTATACCCCAACATGTATGTATCACAATTTATTGACTAATCTGTCCCACTGATTTGAAATGTCACTTTTATGGTATAATAGATTCTTATACCTAATTAGATTACTCTTTTTTTTTAACATCTTTATTGGGGTATAATTGCTTTACAATGGTGTGTTCGTTTCTGCTTTACAACAAAGTGAATCAGTTACACATACACATATGTTCCCATATCTCTTCCCTCTTGCGTCTCATTGGATTCTATGCAAAGGACTTGGGAGTTAGGCAACATGGTAGCCCTGTGGGCAAAGGTAAGGAATTTGGCTTTTATTTAAGAAGGAAAATCTGGTAGGTAGGGTTTGAGGAAAGGAGTAACGTGGTTATACCTGTAAATATATCACTCTGTGGCTATGTAAAGAATGAAGCATCAGGAGGAAGAGTGGATACTGGGAGGAGAGTTAGAAAGCCATCAGCATGGTCCAGGCAAGAGGTGATAGTGGCTTGGACTAAGATTGGGCCGATTTGGGCTACATTGTGAGCGTAAAGTTAACAGGACTTTTTAAAAAATTTTTATTTTATGTTGGAGTATCGTTGATTAACAGCGTTGTGTTAGTTTCAGGTGTACAGCAGACTGATTCAGTTATACATGTACATGTATCTATTCTTTTTTCAAATTCTTTTCCCATTTAGGTTATTACAGAGTACTGAGCAGAGTTCCCTGTGCTCTACAGTAGGTCCTTGTCGGTTATCCATTTTAAATATAGCAGTGTGTACATGTCGATCCCAAACTCCCAATCTATCCCTCTCCCCTAACCCTTCCCCCCGGTAACCGTTAAGTTGATTCTCTAAGTCTGTGAGTCTATTTCTGTTTTGTAAATAAGTTCGTTTGTATCGTTTTTTTTTTTAGATTCCGCATATAAGCAATATCATATGATATTTGTCTTTCTCTGTCTGACTGACTTCACTTAGTATGGTAATCTCCAGGTCCAGGACCTTTTAAAAAAACTAGATGTGGAAGGTGAGGTTAAGGGAAGAATCCAGGGCGATGCCTAGCTTTTTGGCCTGAGCACATGCTTCGAGGAAGGGCATTGAATGAGTTGGCAAAGACTAGGGGAGGGACAGCCTGGGGAGGAAACTCACAAATTCCGTGGGCCGGAAATTTCACATAAAAAAACAAAGCATAAAATGATTAAATGGGTACCTTTTACTGTTGCACACTTTACCACTTACAGGACCCCTTCTCGCCCATTATCTTAATTGATCTTCATAAAACTCTTTGAGTTCAGAGTCTTTCTTCCTTTCTACAGCTGGAGGAAATCAAGGCCCAGAAAAGATAACTCTAATACACTGACAAAGATCGTGGTTTATCATGGGTTTATTTCTTGTTTCATATAATGAATTCAGCCACCTCCAGTACTTGCCCAGCGCTGGAGGATAAAGAAGGGAAGGGGTAATCTCGTTCGTGTGTAATTGACACATGTTTAAGTATATCAGCTAATTTGAGCCCCCCCCCCCCCCGTGCAGTTCACGTAATTCTATTTTGACAGCTCGGTAGGTGGCATCAATAACTCAGCTGTGAAATCTGCTGTCCACTCAAGCAGCTTCCAGCCCCATGCGTGCAGGTCCCTTTATCTGCTGAATTACTCGAAGCACCTGCTGGCCTGCCATCATCATCCAGCACAGCCCGCGGGCAGCAGAGGGCAAGAGAATGCTCACCCCCAGGGGGCTTAAAATGATACTTGCTTTTCTCTTCTCTTATATCTTTAACCTGAACATAAGGATTTAAATAGGATTTATCTCCTAGATGGTCATCCTTAATCCCGGGGTCGACTTAATCTTAAAATTTTGGTGTCATCTGAAAACCCCTATAATGTAGTGAAATTGTCATTGAAGAGTCACATCTGAGATAAACGGGATCATCAAGCTTAGGAAAAAGATGGTGAGATCAAACAAAGCAAGCAATCTGTCAATAAGTGTGTGCAAGGTATTGTGCTAAACACAATGGGATGACAGCCTTATAAGATGCACTTAACTGCTTCAGTGTACTTACTATGGTGGGACAAGAGGATGTGAAATTATGGAAGGTATCTAATATAAAGTTCATTTTAAATTGAATGTGAAATTTAGATTCCCAACATCAAAGAGAGAAAATGCTGACCAAATAGTGTTTATGCTGGACATTGTGTTAGATGTTGAAATGAACTGTGATGGCAAACGTCATCCTCATTGTATCCTAGGTACTCCCCAAAGTTCTGACAAGTAGCATTTTTCAGTCCCTGTTTACTGAGAATCTTCTGTGTTCATATCACTGTAACAGCACAAAACTACACGTTTGTATTACTACAACACATGGTCGCTAGCCCCTAGGAAGGTTATTAAGTAGTAGAAGCATTCTGAGGATAGTGCCTGATGTATCATGGCTACTAAATCATACTGAACGAATGAATGAGTGAGACATGTTCATAAAAGATCTAACATCAGATAAAATGTGGTATGTGTCTCACAATACACTAGTGCTGTGATTCTTAAACTGTGTGTAAATGAAGGCATCGGGTCTTAGCTTTTTTCTTCAAAGTGAAAATTCTCTTCAGATTTCTTTTAGTTAGATTAGCGAAAACAGATACTAGTGTAGGTCTTTTGGAGAAGCAAAGTGGCAAAAGGCAAACATCTGAAAAGCAGGGGATACCCTGCATGCTGTTGTGACCAGTGGTGTTGGTTCTAGGGTCAGACAAACCCAGTGTGAACTTAACTTCTTGGACTTGAACTTAACCTCTCTCTCTAAGCCTCAGTGTCTCCCTCTATAAAATGGGGACAATAACAGAGCCTGCGTAATTGGATGGTTGTGAGGATTCAGCAAGATAATGCCTGGCCCACGGTAAGCAGCCAGTATTTATTTATGAATGTTTTATTCTTATCACAACAATCCAGGAGCACAGAGTTACAGATGAGAAAGCGGAGACTCAAAAAAGCAAGTAATTTACATGAAGTCAAGGACTGAATCAAGGGTGGAACCGAGATTCAAACGCAGGTGTAAAGCCCGTGGTTGAAGCTGTTGATAGACAATGCCTAGAAAGGCTTCCCATCTTTGCCTCACCGGGCCCAAGTGGGAGGTAGCAGGGTAGGCCAGGTCCCGGGAGAGCAGAGAACAGCACGGGCATTTCACTGGTGGAGTCTGGCCTTCAGGAAATCAACACGCTATGGTTCCCTTGTTTCCTGATCACCTGCTGCGGGTGAGCCGAAGCGCAGGGTGTGAGGAACAGTGGAGATGGCAAGATCTCTTACTCTGCAGCCAAATTCAAAACGAGAACAGGGCACAGACGGTCCCTTCTTTCCCATGACCAAGTCATTCAGCAAAAGTGCTTGCAGAGGGGTAAAGCCTTCATTTTCTCCAGTGATTGCAAAATGTGTCTTCTCTCTGCATCCGAGCCCAGAGACTTCAGGTCCCAGAGGCCTCGAGGTGATGATGGTATGTCTGGAGCCAGTGGGAGGGCCTAGCAGGTAATAAGGTGCTCAACAGCTTTGACGATTGTTCTCCACGTCGCCCCTGGTGCCTGGTGTTAGGTCCATAAGAGACCTCTCCGCTCTGGTTAATTCTCTGTGGTTGGTGAGAACACACAGCTGATGAAGTCCAAATCAGGGGTTTAAGCCCTAGACCAATTCAATTCATTTTACCGGGACCATGCCCTCGGAGATGGGGGCTTCCTCTGCCTGTGAGCACCAGGTGGAAGGGGTCACCCTTGCTAAACATGGGCCTGGAGGAGAAATGATGCAGCATGGGGGGACAGTGGTGGGCTATAGAACCAGAGCTAGGTTTACATCCTAGCTCTGCCTCTTCCTGGCCTGTGACAAAGCCAGATGACTCTCTGATGTATCATGGCTACTAAAGCATACAGAATGAATGAATGAGACATTTAGAAAAGATCTAACATCAGGTAAAATGTGATATGTGTCTCCCAATACACTTTCTGCATCTGTAAAGCAGGCAGCTTGTGAGAGTGGACTGGACTATCACACACGTAAAGAGTCTAGTGCAGGGTCCGGTGGGTGGGAGGCAATGGCTCCACCTACTCCAACACGGTAGCTCTGGCCACTCCATGGATGCAAGTTCCAGGAGCATTCAGGCACAGCGCTGACTGTCCCTAAGTTAGGAGCAATGTCTGCCTGTAGAAAGCCGGTGCTGGGAGCTCAGAGGCATGCACAGGAACCGTGAGGAGACAGTGAGGCAGTGAGCAGCCCACACCAGCGTCCCTCCGTGCAGTGCTTGGCCCATGCCGAGATGGACCCTCCTCGCCCTGCTTTGCACGGAGATGACTGTCAGCAGGAAGCTGTTCCCCTCTCCCTTTCCGTGTTTATGCCTCTCATTGCAGTGATTATGTAGACAGCCTAGAAAATGGGGGCATCTTGGGAGTGCAGCCCTGGCCTCGCGGTGCCATGACAACCAGCTTCCGAGCAGTCACCCCTAATAATGGCCACACGCTCACGGTCTCTGCCACCTGGGCAGGGACTCCCAAGGGAGTTCGAGCTTCTCTTGGAGCAGCTGCACACAGTTTCCTGTTGGAAACAAATTATGAGAGGGAGAGAGAGAGAGAAGGAGAAAGCAGGGAGTTAAGACGTCTAACCTGTGATGTACGGAGCGCACCCAGGGACCTGGGGACACTGCATCATGTTCCTGGAGCCCACTGACTATATGGGAACACGTAATTCCACAGTAGGAGGTATACAACCCCATGGACACCTTTGTCGCCCACCCCCCGACAGAGAGAGGGATATCACGGAGTGAAAGACCAAATATGAGGGCTTGTAATGCTGGGCCTCACTGCTACCAGATTTCTTCATTAGGCTCCTGTCGAGACGCCCACTGCCAACTCATCTTGTCTGGATTGGAGCCGTCCTTTCCTGCTGCCAGCTGGCGAGAAGATGCTCAGAGCCCTCCTTCAATCAGTATCTTTCCAGAATGACAGTTCTCAAAAAGACACCTGCCCCCACTGGGCTAATAAATGATTAATCCTCACAAAGGAAGGACAGTCAGGCCCCCCATGAATAAACTTACCTGTGGATGTGAGCCCAAGTTCAGCCTTTAGAGTGACAGGCGAGCCCTGAGCCAAACAGGCTCTTGCCTCCCCTCTCTTTAGATTACAGATTCTAGCTCTTTCATGAGAAAGGTCTAACCCAGAGCTAAGGAACACTTAGGACAGTGTCCTCACCCAGGGAGCACAGGTCCCAGTCTCTCCAGGCTGTGAAATGAAGATCATCCTGTCAGGGAGCACATGCTGTTGTTATCACTAGTGCCACCTTTCTGTGGATCCCATTCCCTGAACTAGGATTACTTGTAAATTCTGAACATATATATGTTTTATATATATTGCATATATATATATATATATATATATATATATTTAATAACAGGGAGAAGTATGGAGAGGGACCAAATTAACCAGTAAGGGGAAGGAAAGGATGCAGGGGGCTGAGGTGGTCAAGGAAGTCTTCCTGGAAGAGTCAGTGAGCCCTGATGGTTGAACAGGAGTCAGAGAAACAGGGGAGCAGGGATAGAATGGTATTCTGGACTGATTGTATATCCCCCACAAATTTATGTTGATATACTAACCCCCAATGTCATGGGACTAGGAGGTAGGGCCTTTGGGAGATGATTAGGTCATGAAGGTAGAAAGAACCCTCATGAATACAACATGTGGACACAATAAGAAAATGACCCCCTGCATCCCAGAGTGGGACCTTCATCAAAATCAGACCATGCTAGCACCCTGCTCTCAGATTTCTAGCCTGTAGAGCTATGAGAAATTTCTGTTGTTCATAAGCCACCCAGTCTATGGTATTCTGTAACAGCAGCACAAACTAAGACGGGAGGGGAATGAGCATGGATCAAGCCCTAGCACATGCTAAATGCTCCATAAACATCAGGCATCATTTTTGCAGCATGTAAAACAGAGCTCACACACTACAGCCCGTATGGCTTACAGGTGGCTTGTGTTTGAGCACATACTTAAAATGTTTAATTACTTACTAACATTGAAACATCAAGGTTCCTCAGAAAAATTTAGACTTTGAGATGATCTGGCAACACTGGACCCACATTCCTGTGTGGCAGCAGGCAGCTGGAGCTGAGCGGAAACAGGGTGTGGACACTAGTTTGCCACAGTCCCTACCACTCCCTGTTGTGTACCCATGCATGCCTCATCTGTCTTACTACCTGATTGGGCCCTGGAGTAAGGAGTTCTCTGACCTTGGTGCAAATGATGAATCGGCCAGCCAGGTTGCAGTGGAGAATTTGAGCAGGAGAGAAGTGGGCAGAAACATTGGAGTGCTGATCCAGGGCCTGATACGAAGGGCCTGGAATGCCAGGCCAAGTGGGTGGGACTGGTGGCTGTTGGCAATGGGGAGTCACTGTAGGTGTCCGAGCAGGGACGTGGCATTGCTTTGGGAAGAGTTACCCAGCGCACAGCAGGATCACACGCAGCCTCATGTTCTACTGCTAAATCCCGATGGTCTGTGAGCCGCTTGGCTTGCTCTGCTTTGCAGCCGCTGTGTTCTAGTTTCTCTGGACTGGGTCAGCCTGTGGGTGCAGCAGCCGCAGTTGTGGCAGCAGGAATGCTGGGAGGAGATGATGGCTGAGCTGTGATGGTTCACGAGCTCCCTGGGAAGCAGCAAACCTGTTCCGGCCCTCTCTGGTCTGCCTGCTAGGCCAGCTGGAGAGGAGAAGCTGCTGAAAGGGAGCAGGCTCTTCAGGGACCTCTTCAGGGAGCCAGCGGCCACTGCAGCCCAGAGAAATAAGAGCAGCTTCCCAGAGATGCGGGGGGAGCTCATAAGCCCTGTCCCCTCCCTTTATTGACAGTCTGGGGAAAGAGGAGTATTAATTTCCTATTATTACTACAACAGATGATCACACACTTGGTAAACTTAGTGACTTAAAACAGTAGAAAGTTATCATCTTATAGTTCAGAAGTCCACAGTGTGTCTCACTGGGTCAGCAGGGCTGGGCTCTTTTGTGGAGGCTCTGCGGGAGGGTCTGCTTCTTGCCTTTTCCAGATTCTGGAGGCAGCCTTCCTTGGCTCCTGGCCCCTTCCTCCATCCTCCAAACCAGCGATCGCCGTCGAGTCCCTCTCACACTGCATTCCTCTGACGCTGACTCTCCTGCCTCCTTCTTCACTTAGAAAGACCCTTGTCATTACGCTGGGTACCGCCACGTGGTCCAGCATAATCGACCCATTTTAAGATCAAGTAGTCAGCAACCTCAATTCCCCTCTGCCATGTAACATAGTCACAGGTTCTGGGGATTAAGGTGTGGACATCTTGGGAGGTAGGAGGTGGAAATGAGCAACTTTTCTTCCCTGAAGGAAGAAAACAAAGCCTCCAGCCATGATAAGTAAGTAAGTAAGTGGGCCCACTCCTTGTTGAAGGAAGTGCCAGAGAGCACAGGACCTTTTCCGTCTAGCTCACTCTTGTAACCCCAATACCTGTCAGAGCGCCTCACACCTACCGGGCAGTCAGTACACGTTGGTTGAAAGGTGTGTGACACTAATAAGATTTGTTAACTTCTGATCATGTGCTGGATGCCGTGCTAGGTGGATTCTTACAACCATGCAAAAATGGGAACAGATGTCTGCATTTTCAAGGTAATGAAGCTGAATCTTAGAGAGGAACGAAAACTTGACAAACACAATCCAGCCTGTAAGTGGTGGGGCACGGGTTCCAGCCGAATGTGTCTGACTCCAAAGTCCATTAACGTCTCCTGTACCAGCCGGATGGACACGCCTTAGTAAATCTTCCTAAGCGATGATCTCATCCTCCAGCTTCCCACGTGCGCTCTCTGTGCTGCTAGTCCCAGGGTCCCAGGGTCCCCCCAGAAAGTATTTATCACCTCAGGCATTTACGCATGCCGATTGCCCTGTCTAGCATAGGAAGCACCCCTGAGACCGCCCCCAGCCAAACACAGTCATCAGGAGTCAGTAAATGGTGGTCTGCAGGCCACCTCTGGCCCACCACCTGTTTTGACACAACTCCAGCAAAGAACAAGGTTTTTACACTTTTAAATGGTTGAACAAAAATCGAAAAAAGAATACTGTTTCATGACACATAAAAATTAGAGGACATTGACATTTCAGTGTCTACAAGTAGAGCTTTATTGGAACAGATGCTCATCTGTTTACGTATTGTCTCTGCTGCTTTCACGCTACAAACGCAGAATTGAGCGGTTGCAACAGGGACCAAACGGTCCTCAAAGCCTAAAATATTTGCTCTCTGGCTCTTTACAGGAGAAGTTTGCCAACCTTTTATCTGTCTAGAGCTTACTGGTCATTCAAGGTTCAGCTTGTTATTAAGCCTTCCCCAATCAGAGCAGCCCAGATCACACCACACCAGACTGTCTCATCATTTCTGTCCCATGTGAATTTTTGGTCCATTTTTTTCTGTCTGGAAAAAAAAAAAAATTTGACTCATTCTATCTTCACTTTGAATGATTACTTATTAAAAGAGACGATATTGGGCTTCCCTGGTGGCTCAGTGGTTAAGAATCCACCTGCCAATGCAGGGGACACGGGTTTGAGCTCTGGTTCGGGAAGATTCCACATGCCGCAGAGCAACGAGGCCCGTGTGCCACAACTACTGAGCCTGTGCTCTAGAGCCTGAGAGCCACAACTACTGAGCCACGTGCCACAACTACTGAAGCCCGCGCACCTAGAGCCCATGCTCTGCAACAAGAGAAGCCACTGCAATGAGAAGCTCGCGCACCGCCACGAAGAGTAGCGCCCCCTCGCCTCAACTAGAGAAAGCCCGCACGCAGCAACGAAGACACAATGCAGCCAAAAATAAATAAATAATAAAATAAAAATAAAAGAGATGATATTTATGAATTATAATACATGCAGAAATATTGTGAAAACGGTTATACAAAAGCCAGGGACCAGTGTAACCTCTTCTAGATGAATTGCTCCTGCTTCATCATGCTATGCATCGTGTTGCTACGGTGTTCACTGTTGAACAGTTATTTGTAGAATTAATGAAGGGCTGTATGAAAAGCAAATTGCAAAGGTAGAGCCAATCTTCGTTGTTTCCCAGTTCAGAATCCTCTGAGTCTTCATCTGATCTAAGTTCCAGTCTCCAGCCCATGTCTGGAGACTATGTCATTAGGCCCATGGTAGTACAATAGCCACTAATTAAATCTTAAACTTCTCTCACTGTCCTCAGCTGGGTAAAGGCCAGCATTATTGGTCCATGGGCATTCTTACCCTCCGTGGGAAAATT
This sequence comes from Physeter macrocephalus, assembly GCF_002837175.3. Taxonomy (NCBI): domain Eukaryota; kingdom Metazoa; phylum Chordata; class Mammalia; order Artiodactyla; family Physeteridae; genus Physeter; species Physeter macrocephalus. The sequence goes on along the minus strand of NC_041221.1, from coordinate 142,009,617 downwards.
GTTGGCTGTTTCTCTCACTGGACAGAATGACTGAATGTGTCTTCTGTAGAGTAGAAATCACTGGCTGCATCTCAATCGGCGAGCCTTTCCTCTCCAGGGGCAAAACTGTTGCCTGCATATATCTCTGAAGGAAAATTGCCATCTGCCTTACTCTGTAGGAAGATTTCCAGTTGTGTCCCCATTATGGGGAAATTGTCAACCATGTCTCCAAACTGAAAAGCATGCCAGCTGTGCTTCTGCATAGAAAAAATGTCAGCAGAAGTCGGCGATTTAAAACCCTGTGCGTGATTCTGAGTCTGTTCCTTTTTCATCCCCCTCCCTGGTTTTCTTTACTCTCCCTCTCATCTGCCTGAGTCATCAGAGCCAGGGTGGTGGTGACATTGCTCAGCACCAAATGAGAGACGCGTGTACCGAAGAAGGTGTATTACAACTGACGGTCCAGAGACAAACTACTGTGTGTCTGTGTAACGGCCCAGATAGAAGACCTAGAAATCAATTTCACAACTGGTAGCTCTTAAGATCTGACCCCAGTGGAAAAAGACATAAGGCTTTTGGACTCACTGTACAGCAAGCTTGTCTTATGCAGCACCCACTTCTACATTGTTGCTGCCTCCCCTGTTATTCTGGGTACACGCCCTATGCTAAGTTCTTGACGTGAAAGATCTCATCTGTCCCACAGCCACCCTAGAAGGTAGAGACACCTCTTATGTCCATTTGACAGATAAGGAAAATGAAGCTTGGAAGGAGTCAAGCCACCTGTCCAAGGCTTCATAACTTATAAGCAGCAGAGCGGGATTTCTACGCAGGCCTGCTGCACTTGGAACCACCTGTGTGCTTAGCCCACATACTGAATGCGATGGAGGCTTTGGGTGCCCCTCCTGACCCTCCATCTTGGGCATGAGTTCCTGTGCTGTGTCCAGTGTGAGGTCCAGAGGAAGGAGCCCACCCAAGGTCAGCCTTTACCTGTGGTTTCCCTACTTTCTTTCTTCTGCTGTCCCAGACTCCACACCCAGCATACTGCATGCTTCCTTTCTACTTTTGCCCCACTCGTAATAAATGTAGTTTTAGCTTTAGCTTCTCTAAAGTCAGCAGTTTTCTTTTTAACTCTTCCTCTCTCTTATTTGTGATTTCAACTCTTTCCCATGAGTTTCCGAGACCTCATTCATGTAGCCAGTCATCTGAACTGTCTCAGGTGAATAGCCCTGTGCCAGGCACCACGAAGGATAACATCAAACATAAGATACTTTCAGCTCCGTGGAGAGGTATTCATGTCTGTACATGTTAGAACACAAAACATTGTCTGTACAGGACACCTAATACAGCCTATAGGTTTTGAAAGGAAGTGTCAGTAGCACTGTAACCCAAAATGTATTCTGGGGAACTCCGTTCTAGAGAGACACTGTCTAGAGAGACGCTGGCTGCAAGTGATTTTTCTAAAAAAAATAAAATGGAATGGGGAAGAGGGCAGTTGTGTGATCCAATAAGATCTGAAATCAGGAATAAGGCAGTGGTTCTCAACCAGGGGCAACCATGCCCCGCTGGGGGACATCTGGCAATACCTGGAGCCATTTTTGGTTGTCCCCGTTGGGTCATGGGGCTTAGTGAGCTGAGGCCAGGGATGTTGCTAAACATCCTACAGTGTCCCAAACTTTCTGGCCCCAAATTCAGTACTGCAAAGGTTGAGAAACCTGGATTCCTAGATAAAGAATTGTTTACCTGCAGGGCTTCTCAGCACTTTTAACAGGCTAATTGTATTATCAACCCCCAAAATTGAGTAGGACTTTCCAAAGCTCAGTTGACCTCAGACTCTGGAATCCCTGACGTATTCCTGAGTGTTCTGCTGAAGTCACTGTGGGAAGGCTAGCCTAGAGTAATGAGCATTAGGAGAGGAAGCTGACATTGCTTTTTAGCGGTTGTACTGTGATGTACGGTGTGTGTTTGTGTGTGTGTTCCTGCTTGGAGATTGTAGTGCTTTTAAAATAGTGTCCAGATAACTCATTAGTTTTGAAAGTTATCCCTTTTTTTTTGAAATACACTTTCTATTCTTTTCTCTTTTTCTTGCTTTTGGTAGCTCCAATTACATGTATAATTAACCTTTATCAATATATTCCCTGTGTCCCTGAAATCTTTTTATACTTTCTGTTCTTTGGTCTGTTCTTTTGAGGGAGATACATTCTCCACATATTCTAGTTCACTCATTCTCTCTTTAGTTGCTAAGTGCATTTATTGTGTTCTAATTGCCCTTGTTTCATTATTATTTCCGTTTTGTTCTTTTTAATATATTTTCTAATTATCTGTGAAAATTCTTTTTTTTTTTTTTTTTTTTTGCGGTACGCGGTCCTCTCACCGCTGTGGCCTCTCCCGTTGCGGAGCACAGGCTCCGGACGCGCAGGCCCAGCGGCCACGGATCACGGGCCCGGCTCAGCGGCCATGGCTCACGGGCCCAGCCGCTCCGCGGCATGTGGGACCCTCCCGGACCGGGGCACGAACCCGCGTCCGCCGCATCGGCAGGCGGACTCTCAACCACTGCGCCACCAGGGAAGCCCTGTGAAAATTCTTAATTGGGCATTTTATTTGTTGAAATTATGAAACACTTATTTTAAAATGTGTGTGTGATGTGTCCATTATCCATCTTTACTTGCTGTTTTATTCTCTGAGAAAAGAAGTTAGTTGTGTCTAGTTTCCCTGGTAGAGTATATCATTAATAAAAAACTGACAATTTTTTTTAACTTGTAGTTGAAATACAAGACCAGTGGGATTCGTAGACCTCTTATTATCTAAGAGCTGGGAGGGACCTGGTTGGCAATCCTGCCTCCTTCCTATTATAGACAAGGAAACAGGGCCAGAGAGTTGATGGTTGCCCAGTCGTTCACAGTAGGGCAGTAGGGCAGAGGTTAAGAGCATAGGCTAGATAGAAGCAGACTGAGTTCAAATCCTGACTGTGCATCCTAATAGCTATAGAACCTCTGTGCCTGAGTTGACTGATTGTACTGATTTGTGGAAAAGGAAAAGAGTATCTGTGACTATCAAATGAGTTAATACATGTAAAGCACACGGCACAAGTGCTCAACAGACAGTAGGTGTTATTAAGAGCTGGCTCATTTGTGTTTAGCCTAGACTCCAACCCAGCATCCCTGACTCCCAGTCTGATGTTCTTTCCAGTATCCCTTGATGGGCACAGGAAGAGGTAAGCAAGAGCAGAGGCACAGAAGTGGGAATGCGCAGGTATATCTAAAAGATGAGGGAGCTCACTTTGACTTGATTATTTAAACAGAAATGATACTGACAAAGCAAGGAAAGGCAGGTTGTGGAGGCAGGGGAACAGGCAGACAGATGGTCAGTAGAAAGCCCACCTCTACTATTCACTACCTGCATGATCCTGGGCAAGCTACTCAGCCTCTCCTGGTCTGTCTCATCTATAAATAAGGACAGTGAGAGTACCTTCCTCATAAATTTGAGCATTAAATGGGATAATTTTTGCAAAGCAGGAGGACCAAGAAAGGGTAGCAGGTGTCATGATCATCACTGTTAATGTTGTTACTGGGGTCTCCAAAACACAAGCTCCCTGTTGGTGAATCTGACACATCCCCAGTGAGTAGGTCTGTGCTATTAGGATTTTGTTCAAGGCTGCTTCCTCTCTCTACCATGGTTCTCTTCATTTCTTCTCTTGATGTCTTTATTTTCTAGAAACTGGTAGAAAACTGCAGATCAGCAGGATTTCTAATGCCAAGTCAAGGGTCTTTATTAGAAATACCAGTTCTGATTTGTCTCAAGATGTGTCACTCAAGCACAAGCACTGGATACTATTGTACCACCTATTCAGTAAATTACACGGAACACAGTGATGTTCCATTTGCATTCCACTAGCTGGTTCCCCAGCACCCTTATTCCCCTCTGGGAAAGCAGTAAAATCTCACCTTTTCACATCTGCAATGAAAATTGTGTAATTGTTTAATGTTTGTCTCTTCCTGTAGCCTTTGAGTTCCATGATGGTAGGACGGGGTCTGTGTTGTTCCTTGTGTCCTTGGCATATAGCACAGGACCTGGCATGTATCACCCGACAAATACTCTTCATGTTCTAGGTGACGTACTAAGTGTAGTGCATGTGTGTATATGCACATAAAAGACACTTAAATAGCTGATAAATGATTGCTCATCCTGAATTGGTGAAAACCTTGAATTACAAATGACTTGTATTATTTTCACACTTTTCAAGGACTTAAACAAATTTGAGGTGAAGAGAGTATCGCTTAGATAGTTAAACAGATCATGAAAGGAACCTAGTAGGTAGGTGTTATTTTCATTTAAAAATTTAAATGGATTATCAGTATTCATTCATTTCACATATTTACTGAGCACCTCCTATGTTCCAGGGGATACAGCAGAACAAAACAGACCAAAAAACCCCACCCTCTTAGAGCTTGTATTCTATGAGGAAAGACAAATAATACATATTAAATGTCAGTGCACATAAACTGGGGGAGAGGGACACAGAGGGAAGAAAGACTGACTCATTGCAGACAGGCCACGGGGATTAGAATCCAGGGATGAGAGATGACCTGATGGCCTGGGCTTCTTGCGGTGTGTTGACAGGGTCATTCAAAGTCCTGGGGGCTCCAACCTACACTTGCTAATGATGGGGTAAGGCTTGAACTCACGAGCCCTTGGTACAGAAGCTGTGCTCTTAAGTGTTTGAAATGGATTCATTCTCTTAAGGACTTGGGCTGTGTAAACAGGCTAGAGTAGGACTAAGAGCATTAAGAGCCCTTCCACTAACTTTCATCTAATTAATGCACAATAAAAAATACTTGGTGCAGGGCTTCCCTGGTGGCGCAGTGGTTGAGAGTCCACCTGCCGATGCAGGGGACACGGGTTCGTGCCCCGGTCTGGGAGGATCCCACATGCCGTGGAGTGGCTGGGCCCGTGAGCCATGGCCGCTGAGCCTGCGCGTCCGGAGCCTGTGCTCCGCAACGGGAGAGGCCACAACAGCGAGAGGTCCACATACTGCCAAAAAAAAAAAAAAAAAAAAATACTTAGTGCAATAACCAGGAAAAAGAAAGAGCCTTCCAGCTTTATAGTTCCATGATGCTATGTAGATTCTACCCTGGTATTTTCTTACAGCTCCTAAAATAAGGTCTTGTAGATGGTGCAAGGCAGAATTGCATCATGATTAAGAACAGAGACTTTGAAGTTAGATAGACCCAAGTTCAAAATTCAGCTCTTCCTCGGTTGAGCTACTTGATCTTGCTGTGCTGTCCTTGGACAGGTTGCAAACCCTCTCTGCGCCTTAGTTTTCCACATCTATAAAATAAGAAATCATGGTTCCCACTTCATAGGATTGTTGTAAGGATTAAATGAGATAAAACATGCAAAGCATAGGGCCTGGAACATAATAAGCTTCCCATAAACAGTAATTATTGACACCATTAAATATTGTTGCTGAATGAATGAAAGGAATTCATGGAGTTGATATTAAGAATTGGATAAGCATAAACATGTAATGAACTACAAAGTGCTGTGCTGGTGGGTATGTTATCTATATCCTGGCCTCTACAGTCTACATAAATAATTAGCGATGCATGGCTTGATTAAAAATTTTCTTTCATTTCACCTGCATTTTCTGGGGCTGTCACTTTAAGGCTTTACAATGTTGCTACACTGGCCTGCTGGTATTCCAGACATTTGGAGAACAGAGCCCTAGGTATAACCTTGTAAATATTCTTTACTTCATTTAAATATCCCCAGGTTCTGTAGTCCTCAGTCCCAAATTCTCGAGTCTTTTAATTGAAGTATAGTTAATTTACAATGCTGTGTTAGTTTCAGGTGTACAGCAAAGTGATTCAGTTCTACATATATATTATTTTTCATATTCTTTTTTTTAACATCTTTATTGGGGTATAATTGCTTTACAATGGTGCGTTAGTTTCTGCTTTACAACAAAGGGAATCAGTTATACAAATACATATGTTCTATCTATCTATTTTACGTTTGGTAGTGTATATATGTCCATGCCACTCTCTCACTTCATCCCAGCTTACCCTTCCCCCTCCCCGTGTCCTCAAGTCCATGCTCTAGTAGGTCTGTGTTTTATTCCCACCCTACCCCTAGTCTCTTCATGACATTTTTTTTTCTTAGATTCCAAATATGTGTTAGCATACGGTATTTGTTTTTCTCCTTCTGACTTACTTCACTCTGTATGACAGACTCCATGATGGTTTATTCCAGGATACTGAATATAGTTCCCTGTGCTATACAGTAGGACCTTGTCATTTACCTTTTATATAGTTTGTATCTGCTAATCCCAAACTCCTAATTTATCCCTCCCCACCAAGAATCTTAGTAAATGAAATCTGATTGGCTAATACGGAACCAATGCATGCTTTTCATGATAAAAATAGCGACTGACATTGATTGAGGACCTGCTATGTGCCAAGCAACATGCATGTCCACTCTGCAGCTGGGAAAATGGAATCTCAGAGTAGTAAATAAAATATGGACAGATGGTAAATGACAGAGGCAGGAATTGACTGCCTCCAGAGTGTAGTTTCCAGAGCCCTTCCCACTTACTGCCTCAAGCTGGCCTTGCAGATGCACTGGGTAGGGGTTGACCAAGCCTCAGGGCCCCCATTCCTCTCTTTTTGGGGATGTTTGTATGGGGCATGCGTGGAGTTTCTAAGTCCCCGGTCCTAATGAGATTACGTTGAATAGAAACTAAGGTGAAAATCTAGTTCTCAACTCTGAGGATACCAGTCAGAGTCCAGCGGCCTTCATCAGTGCTCCATCGAAGTCCAAGGGGAAACAGGCAGAGACTGAGACAAGAGGGCAGAGACTGTATTGACTTTGTGTTTTTCTGTTTCAATAGGTTTTTTACTTCTCAAGTTCAATTCTGATTGATCAGTTTTTTTGTTGTTCTTTTAAATGGTTCTGTGAAAATTAGTATTTTGGTTTGACTTATGGTTTAATTCAGCAAGGTTTGAAAGACAACTCATTATATTAGATTATATTAGATTTTCTACAAAGAATTTGGGTTTTTAAAAATTTTTTATTTTATATTGAGGTATAGTTGATTAACAATGTTGTGTTAGTTTCAAGTGTACAGCAAAGTGATTGTTATACATATATCTATTCTTTTTCAAATTCTTTTCCCATTTAGGTTATTACATAATATTGAGCAGAGTTCCCTGTGTTACACAGTAGGTCCTTGTTGGTTATCTATTTCAAATATAGTAGAGTGTATATGTCGAGCCCAAACTCTCAATTTATCCTTCCCCTCCCTTTCCCCTTTGGTAACCATAAGTTTGTTTTCTATGTCTGTGAGTCTGTATCTGTTTTGTAAATAAGTTCATTTGTACCATATTTTAGATTCCACATATAAGTGATATCCTATGATATTTGTTTTTGTCTGACTGACTCCATTTAGCATGATAATCTCTAGGTCCATCCATGTTGCTGCAAATGGCATTATTTCATTCTTTTTTAGGCTTATTGATACTCCATTATATATATGTACCACATCTTCTTTATCCATTCATCATCGACAGATGATGGACATTTAGGCTGCTTCCATGTCTTGATTATTGTAAACAGCACTTTTTTGTGGTATCTTTGTCTGGTTTTGGCATCAGGGTGATGGTGGCCTCATAGAATGAGCTTGGGAGTATTCCTTCCTCTGCAATTTTTGGAAGAGTTTCAGAGGGATAGGTGTTAACTCTTCTCTAAATGTTTGATAGAATTCACCTGTGAAGCCATCTGGTCCTGGACTTTGTTTGTTGGAAGTTTTTAAATCACGGGTTCAATTTCATTACTTGTGACTGATCTGTTCATATTTTTTATTTCTTCCTGGTCCAGTCTTGGGAGATTGTACCTCTCTAAGAATTTGTCCATTTCTTCTAGGTTGTCCATTTTATTGGCATAGAGTCTCTTATGATGCTTTGTATTTCTGCGGTATCCATTGTAACTTCTCCTTTTTCATTTCTAATTTTATTGATTTGAGCCCTCTCCCTTTTTTTCTTGATGAGTCTGGCTAAAGGTTTATCAATGTTGTTTATCTTCTCAAAGAACCAGCTTTTAGTTTTATTGATCTTTGCTATTGTTTTCTTTGTTTCTATTTCATTTATTTCTGCTCTGATCTTTATGATTTCTTTCCTTCTACTAACTTTGGGTTTTGTTTGTTCTTCTTTCTCTAGTTCCTTTAGGTGTAAGTTTAGGTTGTTTATTTGAGATTTTTCTTGTTTCCTGAGGTAAGATTGTCTTGCTATAAACTTCCCTCTTAGAACTGCTTTTACTGCATCCCATGGGTTTTGGATCATTGTGCTTTCATTTGTCTCTAGGTATTTTTTAATTTCTTCTTTGATTTCTTCAGTGATCTATTGGTTGTTAGTAGCATATTGTTTAGTCCCCATGTGTTTGTGGGGTTTGTGTGTGTGTGTGTGTGTGTGTGTGTGTGTGTGCCTGTGTTTTTTAGTTTTTTTTCTTATAATTGATTTCTAGCCTCATAGCATTGTGGTCAAAACAGGTGCTTGATATGATTTCAATTTTCTTAAATTTACTGAAGTTTGATTTGTGACCCAAGATGTGATCTATCCTGAAGAATGTTCCCTATGAACTTGATAAGAAAGTGTAATCTGCTGTTTTCATATGGAATGTCCTAAAACTATCAGTTAAATCTATATGGTCTATTGTGTCATTTAAAGCTTTCTTTTGATTTCTATTTGCATGGAATATCTTTTTCTATCCCCTCATTTTCAGTCTGTAGGAGTCCCTAGATCTGAATTGGGTCTCTTGTAGACAGCATATATATGGATCTTGTTTTTGTATCCATTCAGCCAGTCCATGTCTTTTGGTTGGGGCACTTAACCCATTTACATGTTAGGTAATTATCGATATGTATGTTCTTATTGCCATTTTGTTAATTGTTTGGGATTTGTTTATGTAGGTCTTTTCTTTCTCCCCTTTCTCTTTGGTTCTTTTCTCTTGTGATTTTTTTTTTATAAGTTGGTCCAATTTTATTGAAATCTGTTACAGAAGACAATTCAAATAGGAACCACTGTCTGTGGTTTTAAGGCCTGTAGAAATCTGAGTTACATTTTACTGCAAAATATAAAATATATTAATTCAAACTACAGTGTAAAAAAGTTTATTAATGAATTGTATGTCCTCATTAAATTAGATATTTGCAAATGTTTTCCTAAATAGTTACAGCTAATTTAGAGATATCTTTTAAAGTTCAAATAGCTAGTTTAAATTTGAGAAAACATACACTTACTGTAACATGAAAGATGTTCACATTGATATACTTCAGCCCCAACTTAACAAACTGCTGGAAATTAGGGGATACTTTGTTGCTAGAGGAAAAAATATCACTTATGTCAGGGAAAATTATACTAGACTACCAGTTTAAACTAAGCAATAGTTCACATAATATTAGAGAAATTTTCTCTTGCCTTACAAATGCAAAATAAATCCTCTAGACTCCCTTCTCTGTAGAGACCACCAGCTCACTACCCAGGCTCTGAAACTTAGCACAATTAGGGAAAAAATAAGACAGACTTCAGTATGCGAATCAGCCAAAACATTTCCTGAGGGAAGCATTTCTGATTTTGTTTTTGTTAAGCATTCTCTTGACCTTTAAGCTCTTTTTTAAAAAACAAAACAAACAAACAAAAAAAAAAACCCACTCAGTTCCCAAGATCAGTTTGAAAATGAAAAAAAATAAATAGATCTGATGGCTCTCACAGCAACCTTCATCATGTCAAGGCAATTTAACTCACATCTCCTGATATTTCCTCCCCATTTCCTACTGACAGTGTCCCCCCGCCCTTGCCCTTAGAGTAGTTGAGGTTCCCTGTAATACAGACCCTTGGTCTTTATAGCGTTAGCTAAAACACGTATTTTGAAAAATGTGTTTAGTAAATACCCTTCAAGTCCTGACCTAATTTCCTGATATATAAAGCACATAAGAGGTAGTGTCCCCTGCAACTGTCTAATGCTTACCAACTATTTAGGCAGTTCCCTTGACTCTTTAAGTTTGCCTTTAGGGATTAAAATTCAACATAGAAAAGCAATCAGTTATCAAACATCTATTCCTAATTTAGAGTAAATCTACATTACATAGCAAAACTCCACATATTAAACTCTATCTATCTCATGCAAACTTAAAATTTTTTAAAAAGTAATTCCAGGCCCCAAGGTAGGCCATGAACCTACTTAGATGCAAACATGGTAAACACTTTAAATTTTTTTTCAAATCTTCCTAAAAGAAGTGTGGTTTTGGCTGACCAACATTATACATGAAGTCTGTTGCTAAGGAACGCAATTTTTGACCTGGTAACAGAAATCATTCTGGTAATCTGACACACGACCAAGATGCTAAGACTATAGAATTAAAGGCATTCTTTTGGATTCTGTCCTTTAATAATTTTTAAGTGGAAAACCATGAAGAGGCTTCCAGCTCAGTACAGATATTGATTAAAGCTTGGTAAAAAGGGGCAGGTTTGCAGACCTTGGGTAACGCATGTCAAATTCAATAGGCCAAAGGAGTGTGTTTTTCATGATGGGGCTCTCACCACTCAGGTTTTGGGCCAGTTTTCCATAGCCTCCTCTCCCAGCATCATAGTCCTGATGATACTCATCTCGTACATGGCCTCCAGAACGCCCACGGCCATACTGCCTGCCCTCCTTAAAGCCTGCGTCCCAGTCTGTGTGAAAGATCTGGTCATCCAGATGCATTCCATTTATGTACCACATGGCATTTTCTGTATCTGCTCTTGAATAGTGTTCCACAAAGCAGAACCCACATGCTGTTTTCTTCATTTTATCCAGGCCCATGAGGATTTTCTTTCTGTCACCACCTTTGCTGAAGAGTTCATAGATTTGTTCTTCAGTTGTATAAGAGGAAGGATTTCCAACATACGGTGTACAGCTTTCCTTCAGTAATTAATTTTTCCTCTTCTTCACTGTCACCCCGGAAGTGCTGGTCCCAGTACTGGCTCAGCTCGACATAGGAGTCGCTGTGCAGTGCCTTCAGGAAGCCAGCTGACATAGTGCACAATGTGGCCGAGGAGGCCGCCACTGTGAGAATCTTCTCTTGTGATTTGATGACTACTTTAGTGTTGTGCTTGGATTCACTTTTTCTTTTTTGTGTGTGTATCTATTGTAGATTTTTGGTTTGTAGTTACCATCAGGTTTCGATATAGCAGTCTATATTTAAACAAGATTGTTTTAAGATGCTGGTCTTTTAATTTCAAATGCATTTCCAATATCCTGCATTTGTACTCTCTTCTTATGATTGCTGGTTTTGATATCACATTTGTGTGTGGATGATTTCCTACCTTTATCAGTGAGCTTTTCCATTTGTAATTTTCTTGTTTCTACTTGTGGCCTTTTCATTTCTACCTAGAGAAGTTCCGTTAGCATTTGTTGCAAAGCTAGTCTGGTGGTGCTGAATTCTCTCAGCTTTTGCTTGTCTGTAAAGCTTTTGATTTCTCTGTCGAACCTGAATGAGAGCCTTGCTGGGTAGAGTAATCTTCGTTGTAGGTTCTTCCCTTTCATCACTTTAAATATATCATGCCACTCCCTTGTGGCCTGAAGAGTTTCTGCTGAGAAGTCAGCTGATAACCTTATGGGAGTTCCCTTGTATGTTATTTGTTGCTTTTAATATTTTTTCTTTGCCTTTAATTTTTGTCAGTTTGATTACTTTGTGTCTCGGCTTGTTCTTCCTTGGGTTTATCCTGCCTGGGATTCTCTGCACTTCCTGGACTTGCATGACTGTTTCCTTCCCCATGTTAGGGAAGTTTTCAGCTATTTCTCAGGTTCTTTCTCTCTCTCTTCTCCTTCTGGGACCCCTATAATGTGAATGTTGGGGTGTTTAATGTTGTCCCAGAGGTCTCTCAGACTGTCTTTATTTCTTTTCATTCTTTTTTCTTTATTCTGTTCTGTGCCAGTGATTTCCACCATTCTGTCTTCCAGCTCACTTATCCGTTCTTCTGCCTCACTTATTCTGCTAGTGATTCCTTCTAGTGTATTTTTTATTTCAGTTATTGTATTGTTCATCTCTGTTTGCTTGTTCTTTAGTTCTCCTAGGTCTTTGTTAAACATTTCTTGTATCTTTTCGATATGTGCCTCCATTCTTTTTCTGAGATCTTGGATCATCTTCACTATCATTACTCTTAAAAGTCTTTTCAAGGTAGGTTGTCCATCTCCACTTCATTTAGTTGTTCTTGTAGGTTTTTATCTTGATCCTTCGTCTGGAACATAATCCTCTGCTGTCTCATTTTGTCTAACTTTCTGTGATTGCAGTTTCTTTTCCGCAGGCTGCAGGGCTGTGGTTCTTATTGCTTCTGCTGTCTGCCCCCTGGTGGATGAGGCTGTCTAAGGGCTTGTGCAGGTTTCTTTCCTGGTGCAGGTCCCTCTGGTGGGCAGAGCCATGTCAGGGGGGGTGTTTAGCAAGCAGCTGTGTGCTCAGGAAGACTTTAAGCTGCCTGTCTGCTGATGGGTGTGGCTGTGTTCCTGCCATGTTGGTTGTTTGTTTGGCATGAGGCATCCCAGCACTGGAGCCTACAGGCTGTTGGGTGGTGCCAGGTCTTGGTGAGAAAATGGTGGCCTCTGGGAGGGCTCACACCAATGAGTACTCCCCAGAACTACCACCGCCAGTGTCTTTGTCCCTGCAGTGAGCCACAGCTGCCCCCTGCCTCTGCAGGAGACCCTCCAATACAAGTAAGTCTGGCTTAGGCTTTTATGAAGCCACTGCTTTTTCCCCTGGGTCCTGGTGCACATAAGAGTGGGGTTTCTGTGCCCTCCAAGAGGGGAGTTTCTGTTTCCCCCAGTCCTGTGGAATTCCTGCGGTCAAACCCTGCTGACCCTCAAAGCCAGATTCTTTGGGGCTCCTCCTTCTCTTGCCAGAACCGCAGGCTGGGGAGGTTGATGTGGGGCTCAGAACTTTCACTCCCGTGGCAGAATTTTTGTAGTACAATTATTTTCCAGTCTGTGGGTCACCCACCCAGCAGGTGTGGAGTTTGATCTTACGGTGGCTGTGCTCCTCCTACCATCTTGTTGTGGCTTCTTCTTTGTCTTCGGATGTAGGATATCTTTTTTGATAGGTTCCAGCATTTTTTGGTTGATGGTTGTTCTGCAGTTAGTTAGTTGTGATCTTGGTGTTTTTGTAAGAAGAGATGAGCTCACATCCTTCTTCTCCACCATCTTGTCTCTGCCTATAGATTTTCTACATCGAATTTGATAATGACTCTGTGAGTGTGTTGAATGGGCAGGAAAGAGGAAGCCTTGGGGGATGAGTTACTCAGTAACCTGAAGACTGATGTTTGGTTCAGCCTAAAATTGTAATAGAAACGCTTATTACATGGAACCATACTCAATTGCCATTATTGTAGGTCAAAAAAAATGTAGGCAAATATGTATAGCTCAACATCATACATACTAAGCACCCAGAAGGCAAAGATTTCATTAATTGATCTGGCTTTGGTTCCAATCAAGCAACAACTATTTATTGAATATTTACATGCAAGAGTCTCAGTACAAAGATAAGAAAAAACAAAATCCTGCCTTCAAGAAGCTCACATTCCTAGTTGAGATAAGCCATGGATTGTTAAATGCTAATGTGAGAAATGATGCTTTCATTGGGAGCATACCTGAGCAAATGCTAAGTGAACAGGCCAGACCAAGTGTGATGGGGCTTCAGAGAAAAGAAAAGAAAGATCATTTGGGGCTAAAATAACATGTAAAAGATGAGATGTATGAATCAAGCAAAATATGACACAACGTAGGAGGAATGATCAGGCAGGGCATAAAGATGGGAAACATCAAGATGTATTTTGCACATCCAATTTGAATGAGAGAAGTTCAAAAACAAGGTTAGAAACATGAATTCAGGCAGCTTACAATAAGCTTCAGTGTCTTTTATTCCTGTGCTTTTTATTCCTGTGAGTGGAAATCAGCTGAATCTGTTGAATGAAATAATAAACAGCTAGATACCCGAGCAAATGGAAAATATATACAAAAGACGTTGTAGCCAGAGTTTACCTATGCAACTGAGGCACAGAAAAGTTAAGTAACTTGCCCAAGGTCACACAACTAGTCAATGGTAGTTTGACCTTAAGCCCAAGGCAGTCTGGCAGCAAAGTCCCACTATTAAGCACCATGATCCAAGAGATATGTATACATAGGTCCACACAAAAACTTGTGTTTATTCATAGCAGCATTATTCATAATGGCCAAAAAGTAGAAACAACCCAAATGCCCATCAACCGATGAATGGATAAGCAAAATGTAATATAGCCATACAATGGAATTGTAATATAGCCGTACAATGGAATATTATTCAGCCATAAAAAGAAATGAATCATGCCACAACATTGATGTACCTTGAGACCATTACACTAAGGGAAGGAAGCCGGTCACTAAAAAAGAATATATATATATATGTGTATATATATATATATATATATATATGTGTGTGTGTATATATATATATATATACATATATATATATATATATATGGAGAGAGAGAGGGAGAATGATTCCATTTGTGTGACATTTCTAGAATAGGCAATTTCATAAAACAAGAAAATAGATTAGTGGTTGCCTAGGGCTGCAGGAATAGGTAATGGGGAGTAACTGCTAATGGGAATGGAGTTGTTGTGGGTTTTTTTTACAGGGGATGAGGTAATGAAAATGTCCTAAATTTAGCCTTTGTTTATGGTTGCATGATTATACTAAAAAAAACCCCACCAAACTATAAAATTTAGATGAGTAAATTTTATGGTATGTGAATTATATCTCAAAAAAAGGCATAAACAAAATTTTTAAGTGTGTAAGATGACTACAGGCTATAGTATATGCAGTGATACCCAGCAACCATGGGGAAAAGTGAAAGAGTCAAATACATAGACCTGGAGCTTGTGAACCGTCAGTGCCAGATCTGTGGATGTGACAAGTCCCATGGGAGTCCTTCCATGAGAAACGAAATATGGAAACCAGTGACAGCTTGTTCTGCTGCCAGGGAGCTGACAGTTCTGTTAGCAACTTATATTCTACAGATTCCAGCCCTACTCCAGGTTAGACTGTTGGCTTTCTAGCTGGCCCAGACACGTTAGCATCAGCTGATAAGGATGTCCTAAATTTGTTTTGTTTTGTTTTGCTTTTGTTCTGCAGTTTTTGAAGAGCCGGAAGATCCAAGCAACAGGTCGTTTTTCTCTGAAATCATCTCTTCGATTTCAGATGTGAAGTTCAGCCACAGTGGGAGGTATATCATGACCAGAGACTATCTGACGGTCAAAGTTTGGGATCTCAACATGGAAAACCGCCCCATCGAGACTTACCAGGTACAGACCACCACCCACTAATACGTAGACTGGGCACTTCTTCAAGGGTCCCAAATCAGCCCCTGCCTGCAAAGGCTTACAAAGTAGAAGAATAAAAGACATGTTGAGCCAGTTAAACATCCAGAAATAGCAGGTAGACAGCTCAGTGTAAGTCTGAATAGATCTAGCCTAGAGGAAAGGTCAAGAACCATGCCCTGAGGTCCCAGTGTTTACAGGCTGGGAAGAGGAAATGGATTTGGCAAGAGAGACTGGAGAAAGTGCCAGTGAGGTAGGATGGAAACTGAGAGGCGTCCTGGAAGCCAAGTGAAGAAACTGTTTCGAGGAGGAAGAAGTCACCAACTGCCGAATGCTGTTGCTGAATCAAGGAAGGACTGAGAAATGGCCAACTGGATTTAGTAACGTGGAGATGATCAGGCACTTAATGAAAGAGTTGTAGGTGCAGTGGTAGGAATGAATGTCTGATTGGAGCGCGTTCAAGAGAGACAGTAACTAGAGGATGGGAAACGTAGTGAAATTTTTTCTTTCTTTATTTTTGGCTGCTTTGGGTCTTCGTTGCTGCGTGGGCTTTCTCTAGTTGCAGTGTGCGGGGGGGCTACTCTTTTTTGCGGCACACAGGCTTCTCATTGCAGTGGCTTCTCTTATTGTGGAGCACAGGCTCTAGGCACGTGGGCTTTAGTAGTTGTAGCACGCAGGCTCTAGAGCGCAGGCTCAGTAGTTGTGGCGCACGGGGTTAGTTGCTCTGTGGCATGTGGGGGTCTTCCCGGACCAGGGCTTGAACCACTGTCCCCTGCATTGGCAGGCAGATTCTTAACCACTGCACCACCAGGGAAGCCCTGTAGTGAAATTTTGAAAGAGATTTTGTTCTGAAGAGGAATAGAGAAATGGGGTAGTAGCTGGAATGGAATGCAAGATTGAGGAAGTCATCACAGCTTGTTTTATGCTGATAGGAGTAAGCCCGTAGAGAGGGAGATAATTAATTGAAGCAGTCAGCTTCTCAAGGGAATAGATTCCACTGCAGAATTGGACTTAGATGAGGTGGGCAATTCATCCGTCAAAGGAAAGAGAAAAGAGTAAATAGCTACAGATGCAGTAGGTTTGTCAATTTTGTGATGGAAACATACAGATGGGTTCTTCTTATTGCTTCTATTTTCCAGTAAAATAAGAAGCAAGGTCATTAGCTGAGTGAGAAGGAAAAGTGTAAAACTCGTCTAAGAGAGCGAATTGACTAGGGCAGTATGGTAGGGTTGCTCAGGGATCCACTTGAGGTTTATATTATTGATTTAAAGTGAGACTAATCTGTGTGATTTGTGTGTTTTTTCTCAGCCACATTCACCTGCTTGGTACAGGTAAGGAAGAGCAGAAAGTTGTTAGATTTAACCATTGATGGGGTTTTGCCAAGGGAGTACAATGGGAGGAGGGAGAAAAGCAAGTTTGTTGAAGGTATCTCTTAAGGGAGTGATTGATTGACTGGAATGATGGATGGATGGCTGAATCTAAGGTAGGTAAGAAGAGGAATGAAGAATTGATAGAATCAGGATACTAAAGGTCATGAATTAAAATGATAGAAAGTAGCAATAGAGTGATACTTATTAAACAAATACAGTTATAGTAATGAAAAGGCTCATAATATGACCCAGAAAGCAAAGGACAGAACGCACTGAAAATGATGAGGCCAAGTAACCAAGAGTCCAGAGTATTTGAATCGCTAAGAATGATGGCAGGGATGGCGATGGAAGAGAGACTGAGGTGCTAGAGTGGCTCCCAGGAATGGGGTGGAGGGGCTGAGAACTGTTGATGACTATAAGAAGGATGGGTAGCAGGAAGTCATGTTGGATGGCATGACTTGGAAGGAGCTGAGGACCCGAGACAGGCATGATGATTGTCCTGAGCAACACGGAGCCCACCCGCCTTGGCACATGAGGGCAGAAGTCCAGCCGCCACGTGAGTGGCCTCAGGAGAAGCAGGAAACGTTGAGAGAGGAGGTTGAGGACACTGAGGAATTTGATGGCTGACCGTGAAGCTGTAAAAAGGTTTGGGGGTCAGAATTCAAGATCACAGATGTGGTCGAGGTAGTTTGGTTACCCCTGTGGTTCCAATAGCATCCCCTGTGTGTTTGCGTTCTCATTGTCCCCCACATGCTGCCCTCATCTTCAGCACAGGGCTACAGCAAACAGGAGTGTCCCCTTCCAGCTGCGCGGTCAAGCCATCCGGTGTTACATCCCTTAGTACGAAAGAGATGGCAGTGGGGACTAGAACCTGACATGGGCGATATTGACAGGGGTGTGGCCTGCTGGAGAGCCGCACTTAGAGAAAAGTAGATTAGGCTACACAGTGGGGAGAGCAATTACTACTTTTTTTGCGGTAGGCGGGCCTCTCACTGTTGTGGCCTCTCCCGTTGCGGAGCACAGGCTCCGGACGCGCAGGCTCAGCGGCCATGGCTCACGGGCCCAGCCGCTCCGCGGCACGTGGGATCCTCCCGGACCGGGCCACCAACCCGCATCGGCAGGCGGACTCTCAACCACTGCGCCACCAGGGAAGCCCACTACTTTTATTTTAGGGAAAGACTTTTAGAACAAAGCTAGCTAGCTGTGACGTGAAATCATCAGCATTTTAAGATCATGGTTCTCAAACCATGTTTACCTAGTAGTAGACGTAGACATCTTCTTTGTAGAACACTGAGAAAGAGCTCTCATAGCCCACTATTGAAATTAAATACTACAAAAATTATTTAACTTATTTTCGATGACATATTTCAAAGCAATTTAGTTAAGTAAGTTTATATACCGTATCAATCAGATGGTAATATAGTATATCAAAGATGGTAAGCAAACTGAGTGAGTGTCTGGAACACTGTTGAAAAAAATTGTAAGGACTGGTCCAGTGGGAAGGAATTCCATCATCAATTGCTACTGCCTTCCCTGGGCAGGGAGACAGGTGATACTCTTTGGTACCTTCATACATCCATCAGCTGATCTCAAGCATGCTTCTGGGAATAAGAAGCTGTAGACTTAAGTATGATGAGCTATGTTCACGTTTTCCTATAGAACAGGGGTTGACAAACTGTGACCTGTGGAGCCAAATCCAGTCCCCCATCTGTTTTTGTAAAAGCAGGTTTATTGAAATACAGCCACGCCTGATCATTTACCTATTATCTATGGCTGTTTTCATGCCACAACAGCAGAGTTGGGTCGTCGTGACAGAAACCATATGGCTCACAAAGCCTAAAATATTTACTGTCTGATCCTTTACAGGAAAAGTTTGTCAAACCCTGAAATAGAAGAACAAACCAACAGAGTTTAATCGTGCTAGGCCTCACAGTGGTCTATCAACTATACAGTCACAGGCTCCCACAAGTACATGATTTGAGAACCACTGTGTTGGGAGACTCAGCTTAGTGTCAAGAAGGCCATCCCCAAGCTCATAGGAACGTAGCACAGAAACAATTTTTGCAACATGGAGAGAGAAGCATCAAATAGGACCACGAGTCTTAAGTTTTCCCTTACCCTGCTCTCTTGTTTCCCATGTCTGTATCTTACCTTTTTCTCTCCTCTGATGGAAAAAAGTCCGTCTTCTCTGCCTAAGATTTTTTTTTTTTTTTTTTTTTACAACAGAATATATATGCAACGTACCCTCATAGTGTAATAGATCATCTTTTCCTGTAGAGGCCCTCAGTTGGAGGTAGTCAGGAACTTCCCAGAACTGCCCCATACTGTTGGTAGGAATGTAAACAGGTACAGCCACTATGGAGAACAGTCTGAAGGTTCCTTAAAAAACTAAAAATAGAGTTACCATATGATCTATCAATCCTACTCTCAGGAATATATCCAGAGAAAAACCATAATATGAAAAGATACATGCACCCCAATGTTCACTGCAGCACTATTTACAATAGCCAAGACATGGAAGTGACCTAAATGTCCATCATCTGTCGATGATGAATGGATAAAGAAGACGTGATACATATATATAATGGAATATCAATAAGCCTAAAAAAGAATGAAATAATGCCATTTGCAGCAACATGGATGGACCTAGAGATTATCATACTCAGTGAAGTAAGTTAGAAAGACAAATATCATGATATCGCTTATACGGGGAATCTAAAATATGACACAAATGAACTTATCTACAAAACAGAAACAGACTCCAGAGAACAGACCTGTGGCTGCTAAGGGGGAGTGGGGGAGGGAGGGATTGAGAGTTTGGGATTGACATATACACACCGTACTGTATATAAGATAGATAACCAGCATGGACCTACCGTATAGCACAGGGAACTCTACTCAACATCATGTAAAAACCTATATGGGAAAAGAATCCGAAAAAAAAATTATATATATGTGTGTATAACGGACTCACTTTGCTATACACCTGAAATTAACACAACAAACATTTTAAATCAGCTAAACTTAAAAAAAAAAAGTGCTCCATAACATTTAAGAGGAAGCAGTAGGGGGAGATAAGATTGAAAATAGGATCTATTTTGCCTGTCTTTTTTTCCTCCAAAAAGTAGGAGATCTGGAGTACCAGGATAATGAATTTGGCTCCCATTTTACCCACTGCACTAATTCCATCTTGACATCCTTACCCTTCAGAAGCCCCACTCCTCTTCCTCTTCTCCCTCTATTACACAGAACTTGGAAGCAAGTCAATGATAAAATCAAGAAGAGGCAAGACTCAGGCTTGCTTTCTAGAAAAGAGATGGATTCTTGAGGTCAGGGTCCTCCAACCATCAGAAGAAAAGTTCGACCCCCAATTTATGCCCTTACCTCCACCATCACTTTCTTCCAAGGAAATAGTCTGCTGATTTGGGAGAGGGGGAATTATAGTCAAGACCGGGGTTAGGCAAACCATGACTCAGAGGCCAATCCTGTCTGCCACCTCTCTTTGTAAATAAAGTTTTATTGGAACACAACTCCCACTCATTTATTTATGTATTATAGCTGCTTTTGCATGACAAGGGTAGAGTTGGGTGGTTGCTATATGGCCCACAAAGTATAATTATTTACTATCTGGGCCTTTATAGAAAAAGTTTGTCAAGACCTGGAATCAGCTCTCTCTTTGTCCCAGGACTCTCTTCTGCTTTACTCAAGGATTCTTAATGATAACTAGAGATCTTCAACAAGCAGAAATGGCCCTACAAACAAAGTCGCCTTCCAGATCAGATCTGAGCCACTTCCAATATGCACAAAAGGTGGAGGAAGGGAAGGAGAATGACTTAATTTATAGCAGAGTTCCCAAGCTCAAGACACAAGCCTCGCCCTTACATCCCATTACTTAACAAAGCCAAAAGCCCAGCTGCAGATGGATTCTCTTGTCACTATAGCACTGAAGCAGACACCCTGACAAGGCCCAGAACTGTTTGGGAACAAGAGAGTAAAGTGGAGGAAATTAATTTGCAGACTTAGAAATCCTTACACTGTCCAAATTAACTCAGAGAGCTTTTCAAATACCCAGAACATCTAATGGAACAAGGACTGAATCTGACCTCATTCCTCTGCCCAGTGCTAAGCACACAGCTGAGGCTCTGAGCTCAGCATCCAACAGAACTCTGGGGTCAAGGGAGGAGAGGGGCCTAGGCTGCAGGAAAAGGGAGCGTGAACCATCACTGTCCATCTAAACAAAGTCAAACAGTGCTTTTCATAACGTCCTTCTGCCTTCACCCAATTTTAGCTCTCTTGGCCTCACCTCAGTTCCTTATCACAGCTCCTGTCTAGGACTGAGACCCCACGTAAGGCGAGGCCAATGAGGCAGAGCCAGTGGGAGGTAGATTGCTAGAGGAGGCAAGAGTGTGGGTGTGCTCCAGAACCCAGATCCCGGGTTCACGTCCCATTCTGTCGTTTCGTTTCCTGTGTGATCTCGGACAAATGGTGTCATACCCGGTACTTCATCCTCTGTTAAAGCGAAGAGAATGACAACACCTACATCCTAAGATGATGTTAGAGATAAAATAAGATTCTATGGATAAAGCGCCTGGCTAATAATAACAAGCTGGCGTATTATGTATGCCTGTTATAATTACCAGTCCCTATGACAGAGCTCAGGAAGAATTCAAAATTGCACCCGGATTACTACCCTCCAAGCCCTAATCCTCTGCCTATTTGCCATCTTCACCTGAGTTGCTGAATGCAGCTGGAGAAAAACACCCAACCATGCTGACCAGATGCATTTAAAATTCACACCCAACAACGTCAAGCAGCCCTCTGCGCCTTCCAGAAACCCTGCACTGTTTCCCAACCACCCCCTCCCCTTCCTCACTCTCAGCTGATAACCTTGCTTCTTATTTCACTGAAAAACAGAAACAGGAGAAAACTGCTGCATACTCCAGGGCTGCGCCATGCACATCACATCAGAGTCTACTGGATGAGCTCCCTTCGCACAGACATCTCCAAATTATAGATCCCAGAAATGAACATGGCAACTCCATCTTTCCACTTCCTCAAGAGAAAGATGCAGGAGCCCTCTTTGGCTCCTGTTTTCCTCTCCACACTTCACAGTGGATCCATCCCCAAGTCCTATCAGCTCTCCTTCCAAACATGTCGAGAAGCCGACCACCTCCCACCACTGTCCGCTCTGGTCCAAGCCGTCATCTATCACCCAGTTTATACCTAGCCTCCCTGCCTTTGGCCCTGCAGGCTTACACTCTGTCGTGACACAGCAGGCTCAGCATCCTTTCTGTGAAGTCTGTTCACATCCCTCAGAGTAAGGGGCCTACGGGAACTGGTCGGCACACGCTGAGGCCTCCACACTCTGCTGGTTGCCACCCTCCACCCCACTGCCTCCAGGACTCCTGCCTCTGGGCCTTTACATTTGCCGTTCCCCATGCTTGGAAAGCCTTTCCCCCAGATACCACTGAGGTGCCTTCATTTCCTTCAGGCTTCTGCTCCAATGCCACCTTCTCAGGTGAACCCTGACTACTCACTCTGTATAAAATAATACTCCCACTCCCTTTTGCCATGTTTTTTTTTCTCTCTATTTTTATCACCATCTAAAATATCTTATATATTTACTTGGTTATACAGTCTCTTCCCCAACACTAGGAGGAACGCACCCCAGGGGTATTCTGTTCACGGGTCTCTCCCAACCACGTAGCAGGCATTCAATAAATATTTGTCGAATAAAAGGCTGAATGAACGGTGTCCTCTAAATCAGCTTAGAAGATGGGACTCTCCCGCTTAATGGGCCCTGCTCTATGCCGCCACCTATGTAAGCAAGCTTGTTTCATCCACACTAGCCGTGTAAGCAGCTCACCAACTCATCTTAACGTCCTGAGGCTGAAAAGGGCCACACCTGGGTTCAGATCTGAGACCATCCGATTCAAGCCACATTTACACTGAAAGAATTAACAGCTCACATCCAAAGAGGAGCTTCACACAGAGAAATCATGTTTAAAAATAATAACACCCTCTTAATGTGTCCTGCCCCCCAACCAGGTTCACGACTACCTCCGCAGCAAGCTGTGCTCCCTCTACGAAAATGACTGCATTTTTGATAAATTTGAATGTGTGTGGAATGGGTCAGACAGGTAAGAAAGGTCTGTGTGGCTGGGAACTTTCCAAAGGTGGTCCCTCTCCTTGCGAAGGCCCTGGGCTGTGTATCCTAAGCGGGGTGCAACCAAAGGGAGATCAAAATCGGCCCCGGGGCCTGGCGGAGATGCACTGTGTGGACCACTGGATGACCCTTGAGGCAGGCCTGGAAAGGAGGGAGGGATGAGTGACACCCTTGACTCCTCTTTCAGGACTGGCTCAGGTGACTACTTAACCTCAAAAAATCCTACCTTGTACACACAAGACACTCCCAGAGCTGGGTCAGCATGCCTAAAATGAAGCTCCACCAGCAAATTTCCAGCATGACTAGTTCAGATGACTGCAGAGTATGCTTTCTAGATGGAAAATTATTCCTTGAAGTTGCCAGTACAGACCTGGCCAAAGGCCCTGGTGGTTCATTAACCGAATTCTACTCGGCCTCATTTATCGCATGTCCTGAAAGTGATTTATGACTGTTTTAAGGCCTTTGATTTCAACAGTACTTCCTATTACCTCCCCATAGTTTCTTTTTGGTTTGACAGATATTACAGATGACGCTCTGATTTCCAGGAGAAGTAAGCACAGGCTACCAGGGACTGTTCCTCAATGAAGGCGGCACCAGCAGTAGTGCTTGGAAGCAGGGACATTCTATCACGGCAAAGCACTCAGGGAGTCGAGCTCTTAGTGAGCGCAGGCTCTCCCTCTGTGACCCTTGCTGGGCTTTTTTTTGTCAGTGATCCAAAATCAGCCTTTCACTTAGCAGGCCTGGAAGGAATCACCACGTGGCAGAGGACACATGTCACACTGCCCAGTTGGTAGAGGGCAGAGCAACTGTGACATGTTAACAAAGGGCCTCGAGGGGAAAGGAAGCTAGCCCAGCCCTATTATTTTATTTATTTTCATTACAGCTGTCATTTATTCATTGTTTATTAAGAATAGGGGTTTTTAAAAATATTTGTGGTTGTTATTGTTTCAGTTTCCCTCCTATCTTAACCAAGATTCAAAAACTGTACTTACTAGGTACTTTCACACCCATCATGTTTTTTAATCCTGACCACAATCCATCAAGATCGTTTTCACCATCCCCATTTTCCAGTTGAGGAAACTGAGGCTCAGCCAGATAAAGTAATCTGCCCAAGCTCATGAACTAGTAAGCAGTAGAGACAAGAGGAAGAGTTTGAATCCTAAAATCAACATGCTTTCCACCACATTACAATTTCTTTCCATAACTGAGAAAATGTCATTCTTGGTCCGGATAAGGTTGAGATTATTTTCCCAGAAAAGACTTTCTCTTACTGTTTAAAAACAAGTCGGGTCATGGTGAGGGAAGCAAAGGTCAGTGCATGGGAAGCAGTGAGGCCAAGTGGCTGAATGCTTGTGCCCTGGAGTCTGGCAGATGTGGGCTGGAGACCTGACTTGGCTACTTATTAGATGTGTGACACTGTACAAGTCACTCACTTTTCCTCCTGTGTAAATCCCTTACATGGGATGAAGGAAGAGTAAATGAAGTCTGGGGTAAAGCACTCAGCACCCTGCCTGATGAGGTAATAATAGCTCTCTCTATGACAGAAACACACATTTCACAGCATCAGTTTCCTGGGCCAGCATAACGAAATCTAACCCTTGGTTAATTTCTTGGACAGCTAACAAAGTACCCAAAAACTCAGCCCCTGGCTGTAGCCCAATCTTGTCGGTTTTCCTTCACCTTTCTCCAAGCCCAGATGAGACGCTGTGTTCTCCCATCCTAACCAGACAGTCAGTCAGAGCCTCACCCACAAACAAGGCCACGCCCACCTCTCCAGGGGGCAGCCACAATGGGACGCTACTTGATATCTTTCCTTCAGCCCGTCATCTTGTCCAAACTGTCACCATTCAAGAGTCAGCCCATTGCTTCTGGAAGGCTCTGGCATTCACTGCTCTCTTAATCAATTGTAGATAGGCCCGAGAATGGATAATTCTTGTAGAAAGGTAGAAACCATCTGTCAGTCCCCTCAAAGGCTTATTTCCTTATCCTACATCCTTTCAGAATTGAATTTTTGTCTACTCCCTTCCCGAGTGAGACCATGATGGCATCTAATTTTTTGGAAGAGGCTGAATTTAGATCTAGTTCTTAGCAGGGGGAGGAAACATGCTGGTACGTGTGCTGTACTGCCAGCATCCCTCCTGCAGTGCTGATGCAAGAAAGCCTTAGCGGTCGGGCAACACAGAATCCCTCCTACTGTAACCGTGCTTTAAATGTACACGATACAGTGACGGTTGTTTTCAGTGTTCCTACTCTCATAACTTCACTCCAGCCTCAGAATCCTGATGTGAGGGAGGTAGGCTGGGATCATTAAAACCACTGGACTCATTTATGGAGCCCAAGAACCAAAAGGAATCTCTTGGTAAATAACAAGGAGAGTTATCACGATCCTTCTCCCAGCCAAAGAGTTTGTTGCTATTAGGGATTCCAAAGAAACTCAACAGTCACACTACAAAGCCTGTTGCAGTTTTTGGTCTCTTGTTTGTTTCTTGTGTGGTGTCATAAGCTGGCCACATTGTGGTGGTGTTTGCTCTAGAAAGCCTTTGTCTGTAGCACTCAGTCACTGCCTTTTTCCTCTCTGCCTTGCAGTGTCATCATGACGGGCTCCTACAACAACTTCTTCAGGATGTTTGACCGAAACACCAAGCGCGATGTTACCCTTGAGGCCTCGAGGGAAAACAGCAAACCCCGAGCTATCCTAAAACCGCGCAAAGTGTGCGTGGGGGGCAAGCGGAGAAAAGACGAGATCAGTGTTGACAGTCTGGACTTTAGCAAAAAGATCTTGCATACAGCTTGGCATCCTTCAGAAAATATTATAGCAGTGGCGGCTACAAATAACCTATATATATTCCAGGACAAGGTTAACTAGGAGGACAAGTTATTACTTAATAATCTCACATACTGAATACTAGTCAAACACGTTTTTAAATGTTTCTTTGGGTGTTCATTTGATGCATCGACTCTAATCTCCCTCTGCAGGAAACAAATGGAATAGAAGTCCATGGAGTCCAACCTTCCCAAATCCCCAGTTCTAAGAAATTTTGTCAAACCCAACAGGTTCTGGGACACTTCTGTTTAGAATTGAGAGCTGCCAGCTAACAGTAATTCTTCCATAGCTGACTTGAATTTCTGATGCTTTTATTGCCCCGTTTTCTCTGGTGGGTCCCGTGTTTTGTTTCTAGGTGTCTGCTGAGATAAAATGAGGTTGTCTGTAGTATTTAAAGAGAAAAGAAAGAGATACTTTTTTTTTTAATTAAGCAACTCCATTTGATGATTGAAAAAAAATTCGACGAAAAATAAACACCGTTTACTCTACTCTTAGAGAAATTCTCCTTGTTTTGTGAAAAATCGGAACCAGTCAGCATCTCCTGCCCCTACAGCACTTTTTTTTTTTTCCATTTTCCATTTTCTTTCTCACAATTTCATTTGAACCAGAGATTTATTTCACAAGGCTGCAAAGAGGATGCAGAATGGGAAGGGAAAAGGGCCACATCAACACTGCTATATTCTTTTCTTGTAAGCGCCATAGAAACAGCCTGAGAATTTGGCTAGGAAACGCCATGAATGCTTCAGGGGACATAAAGAGAACACTTCGCTTCTCAGAGTTAGCTTGGCAAGGCCATGTGCGGCCAGATTCCATCTGCTGCTTTGTTACTCTTGCTTTTCGTTGTTTTAAATGGCTCCATATAATCCTCTACTTACATGTTCCTTGGCTTTTTCCCTTCAACCTTTTCCAGCGTATTTATTCCATTGACTTCTTTCTAAAGGCCAAGTCCTGGTTGTTTATTATCTGGCATTCTAAATGCAACAGTAAGTTGGAGGCCGTGGCACCACCCCTGGCTCCCCGAGAAAGTGTCTCCAAAGCAGCCCCCTCCCCTCTTCCTGGGTTTTGTAACCAAAAGTAACAATCCATCAATCTCCACTCCAGCTAGAACAAAAATGGCCAATAAAAAATGCTGCTTTGCAAAGGCTAATCAAGTGCTTCTAATCCACCCTAAGCTCACCATCTAGAAAAACAGACCAGAGGGTTCTCCTCCTACAAAAATGGAATATGGGGGAATCCAGAAGTTTTGACATCAAAGTAAAGTCTGCTTGAAACTGGGGAGGCTGGTTCATCCTTCCCCCGCACCCCGTTGAGGATTCAGACATATAACTTCCAGAAGGTCTCCTGTGACGCACCTCTGGGAAGGAGACTAAATGAATTCAAAAGACAGAGAAATTTGAAACGGAGGCTCAGGGAGGAGGTGGGAGGTACCGAAAGCCGGGCCTGGGCTCAGTGTCTCCATTCCTGTCACCGTGACTCATTTCCCCAGACTTGCATTTAGTGAAATGGCTTGACATGAGAATTTTCCTTTTAAAGAGAAATTTTCTTTCGCTTTGTATATTTATTAGAAGTCCCAACGTTCAAGTGTAATTTGTTTTGGAAGAGGGAAAAACAGTGAAAGAACCATCTTTCAATTCTAAGCTACTATCCATTTAATAACAGCTTTTTGGCAAGGAAATAGCTACTTAAATGAACAATTTTGTAAGATGCGGCTCAATTTCAGAAACATTAAAATATGAACAAGTACATCTCAAAATTGAGGAAGCATGTGGATGAAGGCATGCCTTTCTTCTCCGTATTTATCTTTCCTGCGATGAAAGCCCCAGTGGAAACTCTTGGGGCAGGATTCCCGGCCTGAGGGGGACAATGTTCTCAGAGGAGACCAAGAGAGCATCAGAAACTTGTCCAACTCACAGAGAACTGTGGTATCAAGATAGATAGAAGGACCAGCTGGTTCCTGTCCTGAGTTGACCATCAACTTCCTCACAACCTTTTCTCTGCTTCCCCAAGACTCAGCCCCTCTGTCTGTACCAGTTGACAGGACAGATCATTGTTCCTCAGACTTAAGCATCGACCCACCTCTATACTGTTACTCATTTCTCATTTAGTTAAGTCACCTTTTCTAAAAGCAAGACTTAGCCTCCTCCACACAAAGAATATTCATGAAATGTCAGTTTTAATGTTTTGTTCGAACATTAAAATGATCACATAACCATTAATGTAACAAACATGTACCCATTCACCACCTACAGGCATTCTGTGAACCCCAGGGCGCATGCTTACCAAACTTCAGGACACTGAGTTCTGATGCCACAGAACATTTAAGCCTTTGGAGCCATCAGAGACTTGCCACGGACAACGGTTCTTCACAGATTGGAGTCAAGAGTGCTCCCCAGAGCACATACATGAACAATTTTGGTCATGGCTTTAAGGGGTTCACAGGCCCCCCCCCCATAGCCTATCTGTGGCCTCCATCTCAAAGCCCCTACACTAATCCAATACCCTCACCACATAGGTGTACGGTCTGAGATCTACAGCGTGGGAGGAACTTGCAAAAGACGTCAGAGCTAAGAGCAGAGGGCCGCCATCCTCCCCTTCCCCCTGAACAGAGGATGCACCAGAGCAAACATCGAAGACTCCTAAATGGAAACAGGAGGAGAAGGTCCTACAGGTCAGGCCTTGGCAACAATCCCCACCACCATGCTTCAGCAATGACCTGCTCTGCGGCAGGTACAGAACTAGGTATTTACACTTGCCGTCTCCTTCCGCTCCAGGGCTGGTGATTTTCCTGGTTGGTGGCACCTAGAAATCAGTCCCTTTTCCAGCTGACACTCAAAGCTATGTGAAAGCTGACGTGCCACCTTTGCGACGGTTTGTTGTGCTCTCAGAATCCTGCCCTACCTTAAATTTACCCCACAAGGCCTGCTGCTTGGCACCAGCCCTCAGGTTATACTGGAGGATGTCTGGTGACTTCTGGGAAACAGGAGCTGCAGCTTCCCGGGCTTTGATTAAAATCATCCTAATGCAACAGTCCATTCCTGACATTTTAACAAGCAGTTCAAAAGCTCAACGTTGGCAGACATCCATGCTTTCACCTCCAGAGGACGAAGGTGAGCTTGAAGAAACAGAGAAGGAAGACATCAGGCAGCATGCAGCAGTGGGGTGTCCATAGGTGAACGGGCAACAGGAACCAACATGCTTCTTAACTCTTTCATCTCTGGCTCCTGCCTTTACTCTTGGGGGTGGGGGAGCATCTCTAAACCTCTCAGTGGCCTTGGAATTAACTCAACCATATCAACATGCATTAGGCAACCAGCACGTAGAAGGCGGAACAATTGTCAGGTGGAACAAGATGAAGCGACGATTCTTTTAGCTCAGTGACCCGATGAAGTAAGTCAGCTGTCTCCAAGGTATTTCTTTTGAACCTCCAGGGTCCATTATAATAAAAGTTAGACCCTCTAACGCTTCCTCGCCGACAACGTGGGAGACCAAAGCTTCCCTCCTACCCCCGACCCCGGGCCCCATTCATTTTTCAGCCCCTCTGCTGGCTGCCTCCAGGGCTCAAGAAGGCCCTAGGCGGCCTAATAACAAAGTTTTGTGGGGACACTATTGTCCACAGACTGAACGAAGGAGCCATTCCTAATTTGTCCTCTTCCGTCATGGCCATGCGCAGATGAGGCAGGTGTGTTTTATTAAACACTACCCCCCAAGACACAGCAAACCCCCGTTCACCCCTGGGAAACGTTCACACTCTGGGCCTCTGTCATACCTTAACTTGCCTCTTCCCCCTGTACTTCTAGGTCAAGTCTCAGGAGCCACTTGCTGTGGGAATGACTTGCCTGGTCAATGGAAAGAACGTGGAACTAGAGGACAGGAAATGTGTATCCTGCTCCTGGCTCTGCCACTAAGTGAGGAGCTCAGGCAAGCCGCTCAGTGCCTACATCAGTCACATCGCCTGTAAAGGGGTCAGAAAGCCGTCCGCCCTCACTCATGGAATGACTGTGGGGGACGCAAGAAACTCATTTACTTATAACTGCTTCGATAAGCTTAAAGCACCACCAAATAACAACAGCAACAATATTCACGGAGGACATATGGGTGATTTCTCATATCTCCTTCCCTTAACCCCAGGAGACACATGCCCGTGTTATTCCCATTTTGCAGATGGGCAAAGAGACTCAAGTTTTCAACATAGCCAAGAGCACATAGCCAGTAAGTGGTAGAACCAGGTCTCCAACTCAAGTTTTCAGACTCTAAAGCGAGAATTCTTAAAATACTGCTTCTAATACATGAGAGTAGCTAACATTTTTTGAGTGCTTTCTATGGGCCAGGCTTGGGTCTACAAATTCCCCACGTATTAACTCATTTACCTCCAAAACTCTAGAGGCAGATACTACTATTGTTCCCTTTTACAGATAAGGAAGCAGAGAGATGATACAACTTGACTAACTTTATACAGTTCACAGGGGAGGGACAGAGCCAGACGTTTTGGTCAAAGTTCTTATCCTCTCTCCCCATCTCACATTATATATAGATGGAAGTTACCGATTAGAAAACAAGTTCCAGTGATGGCCAGTAAGTTCATCAACGTTAAACATTTGAGTGCCTGGTTTGTGTCAGGCAGCCGGGCAGCCAGGCCCTAGGCGAGGGGCTGGGGTTCCTGAGATGTGTAAGCCGCTGGTCCCCGCCCTCCAGGAGATGACAGCCATGTGTGTGGTGGACATACTTACGGTACAATGTACAAAGTGCAGAAATGGTACAGAGAAGGAAATGGTTAATTAATGAGGACTGGTAAGAAAAAGTTTCTCATATAATAAGTGTGACATAAGTGAATAAGTGACATCTGAGCCAAGTGCTAAAGCAGTTTCCTCAACAAAGAATGATATGCATTTCCAAGAGAGAGAACAACATATATGAGGTACCGAAGCAAGAATGGATTTGGCATGGAAGCGTGAAGTCAGTGTTTCTCTAATTCTATGAAAAAGACATGTTCAATTTGCCAGAACTGGCCTACCCCTTCTTTCTTTCATTCATCCAATAATAAATATTTATTACGCCCCCCCCATACAAGTAGAAAGATAGAAAGAATAAAAGGAAACCAATAAGTATGAGCACTTATTATGCAGCAAGTGTTGTGCTAGGCACTTTTAAAAATCATTACAATCACCTGACAGGTAAATACATTATTCCATTTTTATAGTTGATAAACAGATTCAAAAGGGTTACGTGACACACTCACTGTGACACAGCCAGACATTTTATCTAGATCTGTCCTGATCCAGATCCTGTACTTCTTTCCAGGTAATGCAGAGCTACCTTGTCTTATTTTTTTCCACTAGTGAGGATATTCACAAACCATCTCTCTGTGACCAAACATTGCCTGACAGCAGACCAGGAAAACAAATTTGGTCTGTCACCAAAGCAGAGACTGAAGTCAAGTGGCTCGCAGAGGTCTCCAGCCACTGACCCTGACCTTATTCGTCCTGTTTAACCATCCCCTAATTTAGATCTTCCACACCCCACAGGTTAAACTGCTGGTGGCAGAACCAAGGTGATCTGCTGTCTCTGCTGATTCCTACCTCGGACGCTGTCAAAACAATGATCACTGTAGGGCCAGAAACAGGGGCTTAGTGACTGTTTCCAGATTCTCAATCCACTCCCTACCCCCAATTTCCTGAAGAGCCAAGCTTGGTCTCTTGGATGGACAGTTTCCCACCAGAGCCCCTCCTGGCTCACCTGTCTCAACTTCCAGGTGCAACCCCAATCATTTGGTAGCTGCATTTGGTTTGAGCAGAGAAAGCATTTCTCCTGAACTCATCCTTGTGTGGAAACCCTGAGAACACAGCGAAGTGGGACCAGCCGCCAGCACTGGGATTCTTGCTGCGGTTGGCTAGTGACACACATCCTCCCAGGCAAAACAGTAAATTCTTGTGGAGGTCAAAGAGAACCCCACGAAGGCTGGAGTAGAAGTGAGGGAAGGAGGCTGCCTCGCTGGCAGAAGGAGAAGCAGTATCTGGGCACTCTATAAACAGTCACTCAGCTGAGTGATATTCGTGCATGCATGCATTCATTCATTCTTTCCTCAATAAACATTTAAAGATTAATCATGTACTACCTGCCAAGCCCTGTGCCAGGGTGGTCTGGGGAAGCAGTAGTGACAGTCCCTGTCTTCAGAGGGCTTATAGTGTCAAAGGAGATGCAGGCAAACTCCCAGGCGATGATAGCAGTAGAATATCAAGGATAAGAGCCCAGGATGCTTGCCTGGGTTGAAATCTAAGCTCCACCACTTATAAGCTAAATGACCCTTAACAAATTAACCTCTGTGTCTCAAGTTTCCTTACTGATGAAATAAGGATCAAAATGGCACCTGTCTCATAAAATTGCCGTGAAGATTCCTAGCCGACAATAAGGAGTCGATGCACATTTCTTGCTCTTGTTCTCCTAGTGCTGAAAAACGGTCTCATGCATGCCCTCATGGGTATCTCCTGTG
The DNA here is from genome assembly GCF_002837175.3 of Physeter macrocephalus. NCBI lineage: Eukaryota > Metazoa > Chordata > Mammalia > Artiodactyla > Physeteridae > Physeter > Physeter macrocephalus. Next base: position 141,977,419 of record NC_041221.1, on the reverse strand, counting down.
CCAAGAGAATACAAAGTAACAGTACCTCAGCCGGACCACGAGTTCCCCAGACAGGTGATGACTACTGTAAAACCTGAGAGATAAGCAGGAAATTAGTTATCCAGGGGATGAGAGAGGAAAAGAGTGCTCCAGGCATCAATATGGTATATGTAAAGGCAAAGGAGCACAGAGTGTAATTAAGGAACTTATAATAGTCTGGTATGACTGACTAGTAAAAAACAGGGATGCAAACCAAGAAAAATAAAGGGACATAAGGTCAGGGGACAGTAATGCATGATATGAGAAATAAAATTACATGGCCTTAGTGAAGTTCACACGTCAGGGGTTCTCCAATAGCTAGGCTATGAGCCGCTCAACTAAGGAATTTTAGGTTTCCATAATGTAACAAATATGAATGGTCCTGGCACAGGGGATATACTGAGAAACTCCGCTCAAGTGTCAGCTCCTTGGAGAAGCCTTTCCTGACCGCCCTAACGTCCATGAGGACCAAGGTATTCTTGATTTCCCCCTCTGGTATCCCCAAAGCATAGAGAAGAGTCTGGCTCATAGTAGGCGCTCAATAAATGTTGGATGAATGAATGAATGAACAAATAAATGACTGAGGAAGACAGGCACAGGCTCTGCCCTCAGGAAGCTTACAAGCTGCGCAGTGTCCCACTGGGAGTTTGAGTTCAGGGGAGCTTGGTGTAGGGCATCACAGGACTGCTCAGAGGAGTCAAGGAATGAAAAAGAAAAAATGGAGAGCCAGTGAGCCAAGATGTGTTTAGAGCAAGCGACCGAGCTCAGAGAACAGCGTTAGTTAATAGAGCACACGTGTGCCTGCCTGATGCATTACCCTCCCAGCAGTAGTTAGTCCTCTGGGACCTCGCACAGTATGCAAAAAGGTTGACAGCTTACAATCAATACCATGCTCACCGATGCAGGGAGCGACATTATCACATCCGAGATATTACCCCCACATCCCGGCTCGAACACTAAATATCCCCCGTAACAAGGCTAAGGGAAGTGACAGCTATTATTTTCAACCATCCTGCTTGGAAGCAAGAGGTGAGGCAAACCTTCCCCTGGGTGTTCTTAGGGGAAGGCAAGCCAGTTCCCCAAAGAAATTGCTCAGAGCCGAGCCCATGCCTCATGAGGCAAGACAGGGATGGGAGAAGATTGGCATTTTCATTTACCTGGGTGTCCACAATATAGAAGTGGAGGTTTTGTGGGCAACTGAGAAGCACAACAATAAATGAGAAGGGGGCGGATGGTCGGGTTGGCGGGGATGTGTGAGGTGTGAATGCTGGATTTCATCCTACATGCCCAGGTCACTCTAATAAAAAAACAACTTGACTCCCCCCACCCACCCCGTTGGGCTTTCTTATTTCAGCTTCTCTGACTGTGGCATAATTGAAAGTCATATTTCATCTAGGCCAATGATTTCCAACTCCAAGTGCAGGTGGCTTATGAACAGTCAGCCTGAATTTATCAAAGAGGACAGCAAACAATTGCATGTTAAACAGCACCTATTTCTCAGCGGGGGAAGGTGGAACGGGTCATGTTACATCCTAGCCACGACACAATACTGCTGTGCAATCCACTGCAGCACGATTCCTTAGCCTCTGATGGGACTCTAACAGGAAGAAGCCCAGGGCTAGGACACCAGGGTTGTTTTCTTTTCTGAGGTGCATTTATTTAATGGCAGGCTCCATTTTTCAGCCCCTCATTTCCTCTCTGACAAGATGAAGGATACCGCTCTTAGTTTTCATATGCTTTTTGAAAAGGCAGAAAGGTTAATTAGTTATATTTGAAATGGTTCTGGACAGAATCACCTGAAACTCAAAGATGGGTATATTCAATGAAGATGTGACAAACATCATAGAAGCTTATAAAGTGTCTGTCATGGAACAAGAACTCTCAGTTCAAAAGCTAACTTTCCAAAGTACAGAAAGAATACCACTTCAGGAATGGAATGTGGTTCAAAGCAGCTCTTCACTTTGACCAGCACAGGAACAGTTAAGTAACTCCACTGGTGTCAGATGATGTCCCAAGAGGGACATTCGGGAGGCTTCTGCAAGAGCGGTGATTACAGCTCTTCCCTCTCCTCCAGCATTAAACACATGATGGATTCTTCTTAACATAACATCACACACACACAGCCGCAACGCCCCACTAACGGACCCCCCTCTCAGAGCATCATCTACGAATTTGTGAGCCTTCCTTTAGGAATGGAGGATGCTTCCCAGCTGATTAATGACACAACCTAGAGACAAAGGCTATCAATTTGTTTTATGGTATTTTATACCAGGACTGGAGATCCATTTACAAATGAAAACCCCACTGGCCTAGTTGATAATAAATTTTATATTGTAAGAACTTCCTTTTTCACCTGCTCGTAATATTGCTCACTTTGGGTGGAATAACTGTCCTGGTGATGAGCAATAATTGAACATTATTGTTTGTGGAGACATTTCAATTTACTGAGGCACTTTCACAACCAGAGAAGTGGTGCAAACTGCCCAAGGTTACACAGAGTCACTCCAAGACCAACACTGAAACCAGGTCTTTTGAATCTCTAAGATCAGCCTTACTCATGGTTGTTTTTCATTTTTCCATGTGTCTAAAAGCAATGGGTCAACTCAAACCTAGATCGAAGGTCTTGATAAGATATTTTAATTCCTACTAAGGAGCATTCAGCGTTTCTGCCTGTGGTACCAAATACAATTTCCTCAGTGGTGCTCAGAGGACTGCCTCACACCCAGGCTCACTGGTGTCCACATTGGCACAGGTTCACAGAGGTGGACCCACTGCCTTTATCCATCACATTACATATTACCTACTTATAAGATTAAATGCTATCAATTATTTGCCTTGGGCTTCCCTGGTGGCACAGTGGTTGGGAGTCCGCCTGCCAATGCAGGGGATATGGGTTCGGGCCCTGGTCTGGGAATATCCCACATGCCGCGGAGCAACTAGGCCTGTGCGCCACAGCTGCTGGGCCTGCGCTCTAGAGCCCGTGAGCCACAACTGCTGAGCCCGCATGCCACAACTACTGAGCCCACGTGCCACAACTACTGAAGCCCGCGTGCCCAGAGCCCATGCTCCGCAACAAGAGAAGCCACCGCAATGAGAGGCCCACGCGCCGCGATGAAGAGTGGCCCCCACTCGCTACAACTAGAGAGGGCCCGCGCGCAGCAGCGGAGACCCAGCGCAGCCAAATAAATAAATAAATTTATTTTTTAAAAAAATTATTTGCCTTCCTACAGATCTCCTTACCAAACAATAATTCATACCTGATCATGTGCTGCAGAGTAAGCTACATAGATAATCAAGGCACAATTCCTGTCCTCAAGGAATATAGTCCAATAGGAAATGAAATTCCAACAGGTGACTTTAATATAACATGGCTAAGTTAATGGCAGAGATGTGTGTAGGTTATTAGGGGTGTACAGAGTTAAAGAATCTGATCTTCTGGAGGAGATGAAATGGAGTTCAATCCTAAAGGAGGACAGGGCAACCAGGTGACCATGAACATGAGCAAAGGCACGTGGTTGAGAAGCCCCGTCTGTCTCTGAGTACTACCAGCAGGTTGATTTTGCTGAAAGGAAAGACTCTTGGCTAGGACTGGCTGGAGTGCTTATGAGTGAACAGGGCCCAGATTGCAGAGGGACATTTAGAGAGCTTAGATGTCCCTCAGCAGCCAATGGAGTATCACTGAAGATTTTTAAGGAGAGAATTGACATAGCTGGAAATGCATTTCCAAAGATCCCTCTGGTAACTGTGTAAATGACATATTTGAAGTAGACAAGATTGAAAACAGGAAACTGTTGAAGTGGTCCAGGAAAGTGATGATGAGAGCCTGAACTGGGAATGCAGGAAAAAACTGAGGAGGTAAGATCAATATAACTTAGAGAATGACTTGATGAGAGCAAAGAGAGAAGTTAATAAAGATGCCCAGGTGGATAGCTAAGATATGATAAGCAATGGCATGAACAGAGTCGGAGACTAAAGGAACGGGAGAGTAGGGCTTAACGGGAGGAAAAGAGAAAGATGAGTCTAATTTGGGACAGAGTGAGTTTGAGGAGCTAGTGGGGCAGCCAGGTGAAGGGAGAATCCCAGCAGGTATCAAGATAAAAAGATCTATGACCAAGATGTCATTGATAAGATGGAGAGTTAGTCACTAGTGTGTCCTGGCCTTTCTAGAGAGGATGACACAGGGAGAAAGTACAGTGAGACTATGTTAGCTGAGGAGTAGGCCCTGGGGAGCAGTATGTCAAGGAATAGACAGAGGGGGCAGCCACACAAAGCAATAGAGAAGGAAACATCAGAGTCACGAAAAGAACCAGGGGCAAAGGATATCATGGAGATAAGGGAGTTCCCTCATTGAAAAAATGCAGCTCCTAGAAATCTATATTAAAACACAAACAAACAAACAGAAATCCGGTATAAAAGTGGGTAATGGACTTGAAGGCAATTCACATAAGATATCCAGAGAATCAATGAACATAAGAAACGTGCTCTACTTAGTAATCAGAGAAATGTAAATAGTACTGTACAGCCACAAAATGAATGCAAATAGAAGGCCTGACACTAACAAGTGTTGGCAAAGCTTTGGCACAACTGGAACACTCATACACTGCTGGTGAGATTATAAATCCATCACTTTGAAAATCAATGTGGGGACTTCCCTGGTGGCGCAGTGGTTAAGAATCCACCTGCCAAGGCAGAGAACACGGGTTCGAGCCCTGGGCTGGGAAGATCTCACATGCCGCGGAGCAACTAAGCCCGTGCGCCACAACTACTGAGCCTGCGCTCTAAAGAATCCACCTGCCAAGGCAGAGAACACGGGTTCGAGCCCTGGGCTGGGAAGATCTCACATGCCGCGGAGCAACTAAGCCCGTGCGCCACAACTACTGAGCCTGCACTCTAGAGCCCACGAGCCACAACTACTGAAGCCTGCGCGCCCCAACTACTGAGGCCTGCACGCCTAGAGCCCGTGCTCTGCAACAAGAGAAGCCACCGCAATGAGAAGCCCGTGCACCGCAACTAGAGAAAGCCCGAGCCCAGCAAAGAAGACCCAACGCAGCCAAAGATAAAAAATTAATTAATTAATTTTAAAAAAAAAAAAGAAAGAAAAACAATGTGGCACCAATAACATTGAAGATATTCATTCCTTATGGCCCAGCAACACATTCCACTTCTAGGGATATACCCAGAAAATTTATGCAAATGTACACCAAGAGGCAAGTTCACAGCAACACTAATTGTAAATGCTAAACTTAGACAGGAACACAAACGACCACCAATAGAACGAAACAGTATGTTCCTCTCACAGAATGGAATTCGATAAAAAATGAAGGAACTACAACTTTGGACAACAACATGGATGAATTTTACAAATATGAGGTTGAGTAAAAGAAACCAAACAAAAAATATGTGCTTCTTGATTACAATTACATAAAATTCAAAAACAATTAAAAAAATTCACAAACAGGCAAAACTGAACTATAATGTTTAGGATGAATATTTAAGTGGAAAGACCATAAAGAAAAACAAGCGGTTATTATATAATTAAGGACAATGATTATGTTTGGGCAGAAGAAGAAGGTGTGAGTAGGAGGAGGCACTCAGAAGAATTCTGAGAAGTGGACACAAAACCAATTTACCGTTTCAAAGGCTTTCCATTTATAATTGTTCATTAAGTTTTCCATTTGAGCTATTCAATTTTCTCTGTGTTATATATTTCACGTTATAAAAGAATTTTTTTTAATGCTAGAGAGGGACTCAAACACTCTAACAGTATGAGACTGTTTTATGTTGGGGAAAACAGCCCCGACTACATGTCAAGAGCCCTGGAGTGTACCAGTGAATCACAACACAGGACAGCATGTTTATAATGATGACTGTGAGTCATCAAGAAAATATCAAGCTAATTCTGTGTTTGCTGCTGGACAAGGCAAGAAGCATGAAATTCATAACAGAGAAAAGGAAAGTTACAGAGGCTACAGCAGCTATAGCTGAAAGAGAACCAGTGCTCAACCTGGGAGTTGGGTGTAAATTCAAATTCTCTCCTTTCCTTTCAGAATTCTTCCTCATCCTTCTATCTTCAATGATCGTTTTCTTAACTGTCCCAAGAAAGAATAGCCACTGTTAGTGTCCAGCTTCTAGTGGGGATTAAGCATACAATCAAGAAACTAGGGGGTGGAGACATTACCTTCCCAAAATATCTTGGTGCATTACTGGAATATTTCCATCCAATATTTTCATTTACCTCATTAAATAGGAAAAGGTACTGAACAGACCATTATTAATGCAGCCAACATTTGTTTTCACTACCCAGAATTCTGCCGTCTTTCTTACAGCAAAATCCCTAGATATCTCTTAGGGTAGACCACACTCTCCCAACAACCGGCAACATACCTTGAATGAAGCTGACCTCACTCCTAGCTCCAAGTATGGAGCATGGGACCTGAGCCAAGCCAATGAGCCCTGGCCACCGTTCATAATAGATGACCTAAGTCAGGCCAGTCAGGGCCAGCAAGGCTCAATTCTAGGGCTTCGTTTGAGCAATGAGAGAATTGAACATGTTCTTTCTTGATGAATATGAACAGAAAGGGATCAGGAACAGGAAAAGCTGCAGCCGTCTTGCCACCATATGAAGCCTGAGAATGGTAAAATCCAATAGAGCAGAGGTGGGGTTTAGAGCAGGAGTCAGTCAACTCTCCCTATAAAGGGCCAGACAGAAATATTTTAGGCTTTACAAGCTGTACAGTCTGTGTTGTAACTACTCAACTCTGTCATTGTAGCGTGAAAACATCTATTTATGATACATAAATAAATGAGGGTGGCTGTGTTCCAATAAAGCTTTATTTACAAAAATGGGTGGAGGTGGAATTTGGCCTGTAGGCCAGAGTTTGCCAACCCCTGGTTTAATGCATGTGTTCTAGAAATAGCACATAGACTCAAATCCTGGCTCTGTTATTTGCTCAGTCCTAAACAAGTTACTTCATCTCTCTATGCCTCACTTGCCTCATCTGTAAATGGAAATAATAATACCACCTACCTCCTAGACTCATTATGAGGATTAAATGAATTAGTAAGTATAAAGTGCTTACAAGAGTGCCTGGCACACTGAAGTGCTGCGTGTGTTAGCATCACCTTTATCATCATGATCACTGTCAACAGTGCTAGAAAAAAGAAACCCAGTCTTGTATCATTGGAGCCCAAGATCAAAATGGTCCAAAGTTCTTAGCCCAGGCTATTCAGTTACATGAGGTAATAAATTCCTTTTTTGCTTAAAACAGTTTGAGCTGGTTTTCCATCTTATAACTGAAATTACTCCATCTGAATAAATGAATGAAATCTGGATAGGAATGACAATTACCTAACAGCTGTGATGTAACCTCCCTCATTTCTGTGTCCATCACAGACATCACCAATTGAACACAGCTTTTTTTCTCCCTAAACCCAGGTAGGGCCTCACACATGGCTGTGAACTGAATTGCATCCCCCCCCGCTCCAAATTCATATGTTGAAGCCCTACCTCCCAGTTAATGGTATTCGGAGATGGGGCCTTTGGGAGGCAATGAGCGTTAGTTGAGGTCATGAGTGTGGGGTCCTCATTGATGGGATTAGCGTCTTTATAAGAAGAAACATCGCAGAGATTGCTTCCTCCCTTTCTCTCCACCTGCACACACTGAGGAAAGGACATGTGACAACACAGTGAGAAGACAGCTATCTGCAAACTTAGGAGAGGGTTTTCACCAGATACCGACCCTGCTGGCACCTTGATCTCAGACTTCCAGTCCACAGAGCGGTGAGAAATAAATTCCTATTGTTTAAGCCACCTGGTCTATGGTATTTTGTTACGGCAGCCCGGGTCGATTAAGACAGACATGTTTTCCCCCTCAAAACAGGACCTAAGCAGTCTCTCTCAATCAATCAAAGTCAGTATGTGAAATGAAACCTCTTTATCCCCACATTAGGTCATGAATTCTAGGGGCTGATCCCGAGTAATATTAATGAGCTTTGTAAATGTTCTCTTAGTGTATGCTTGTGAGAGAGAAAGAAATTTGCCAAAAGAGCTATAAATTTTTAGATGTGTGGTCTCCATTTCTAACTTCTCAATTATGAGTCTTTATTCCATTTCAAACCCATATACTTTAAACTGCCTGCAGAAAAAAACTGGAAATCATCCTACATTTCCTGTTTCTTTACCAAGTACATTTTCTCTTAGAAGGTTCAACAAATGCTGTTTGCATGAATGAGGTCAGCAAAGGCTTCGAAAGAACAAGTTTCTCCTCTAACCTAGGAAGTGATAAAATTAATAGTCCTGAAAATGTAAATTGTCACTGATGAATGTAATGTCCTTAATCTACAGCAGAAAAAACAATTGCATGATTAACTTGATTTGTTTTACATTCATAGAAAGAGGGGCTTTTGAATTCAGAATGCAAATGAGCCAAGAGCCTGGATACTTTTTTTTTCTTTAAAATTTAATTAGCTATTGCTAGGAATATCCTATCCTTCCCAAATTCTTAACCCACATGGTGGGAATACCACTACCACCTCCCTGAAAACTTACTCAGATGCATTTCTTCTTCTCAAATCAACAGAGATACCATCTATTCGTTAAAAAAGGATTCCTAGTAATTCTACAGCTATCTATGAACTGTGTAGAGCAGTGGTTCTCAAACATGAATGTGCATCAAGATCACCCTGAGGGCTCTTTAACACACACACACTGCTGGGCTCATCCTCAGAGGTTCTGATTCAGCAGGTCTGGGGTGGGGCCTGAGAATCTGGATCTCTAACTGGTTCCCGGGTGACGTGGGTACTTGGCTATAAGTGATACCTCTGTATTAGTTGCCTATTCCACAATGCAAATTACCACAAACTTAGTGCCTTTAAAAAACACAAATGTGGGGCTTCCCTGGTGGCTCAGTGGTTGAGAATCCGCCTGCCGATGCAGGATACGCGGGTTCGTGCCCCCGTCCGGGAAGATCCCACATGCCGCGGAGCGGCTGGGCCCGTGAGCCATGGCCTCTGAGCCTGCGCGTCCGGAGCCTGTG